>NC_080085.1:4729362-5029362 GCF_949987535.1 Balaenoptera acutorostrata | reverse complement strand
GAGGGTTCCGCTGCTTCAGCAAGTTTGCCAAACAGCAGACGGTTGTATTCTGGCTTAAATGGGTAGGTCTGCCATCCACAGAGCACCACTGCACCTCGGAATGGCCGTTCTCTTACTTGCAAAAACTGTAGGCTAACCCATGAGGTAAAAGCTTTGTCTACCATGCAGACTGGGACCCACTGTTGAGTCATGACATTAATTTCATGTCACAACCAGATAATTTTTTAAAAAATAAAACAGAAGGGAATCAGGTAGGAAGTATCAGAAGTGATCACTCTATGAAGAAATAAATCCTTTCTGGAAACTTTTGCTTCAGTTAAACATCTGTGTATGACATCTTATTGGATGATGGTGTAAAATATATGTCTTACGAAGTTCAAAAGCTTCTGCATTAGATCATGTTAGCACCGCCTTCTAGAAAAATCTAGGCAGCTTAGTGATGGTGCCGTTCTCTAACAGCAAAAACCCACAGATGCTCTAGGATTTCTCAGAGTGTTCTACAGGAGTTGAGAACCCTAGGGGAGCTTGTTAACAGGGAGGTGCAAAGCCTTACCTTAGAACTACTCAGTAGGAATTTCTCAAGGTAAGACTGGCAATCTTCAGTTTCAGCCAGCACCCCAGCACCTCCCTACACAAAGTCTGAGGACTCACACTTCTCCACCTACGGTCAAGAGCTTTTCCGCTCTTCCCTTCTTGGTCTACCTGTGGGAAGTTCCAGCGATCCAATTTTCTATGCCACCACATACTGAGCTATCAAAGGCAGTCCCACAAGGGACAGATCTGCACCAAGCGCCACGCCCACGATGCGGGTGTCCGTTCCAGTGAGGCCTGCCCCTGGCTGTGCGGGCCAATGGGTAGGCTGGTCGTGAGCACTGATGTCTCAACAGTATCTCCATGTTCAAATTCACGGACACAGACGTTCACCAGCGTGATGGCCAGCTGAACATCTTCCCCTTTCTCTTAAGAATCGAATTATCAATATGTCCTTCATCACGCCATGTTGCCAGTTTCCTCCGCTCTCTGGTGCCTGAACAGATCTGCTCTCATGGGCAGGGCAAGTAACCACCAAGGCCAAACATCTGATTTTCACACCGAGTTCCCACCTTTCTCTATAGGACTATCCTCTAAACTTTCAGAGGCAACAAAACAATTTTGTTCATTTTTAATAGCAAGTGTTCCTGAGACAGACTGTTGTCAAGCCCTCCGTGGATGGCTACCCCCTTTGCTGACTGCAAACACCAAAACTACAAACTCAAGAGGCCCCAACAGACTCACAAGAGATCATCTGCTTCACCCAGTTGACTCACAGAGTTGCTCTGCTCTGAAATGTGCCCAGAATATTTTGGATCTCCTCACGTTGTTTATATCGTATAACATCTACAGTAAACAATACACATGACCTTTCCTCTCTTAATCACACACCTGAAGAGTAAAGACCGTGGTGATGCCTTAAGGTCCCTGTTGTCACCCAGACATTTTTGGGGCATGGCCTCATAAACAGAGGACGTGCGGGAAACTGGCAAAGCATCTCTGGGGGGAGCCCAGGTCATCGCAATTCCCGACCCACTCCCCCCACAACCCAGTACATGCCCAGCTGGAGAAATCCCCCAACCACAGAAGGGGAAACATGGCTCAAAGGACCACCCCGGTTCCTCCACCTCCATGGAAACACCTGAAATAGCATATTACAACACGTGGCCCAGGCAGCATCAGGCTGGGAGGCGATACCAACCGTTGTATGAACTGGGCCGCGTCCGCCGTGAGCCTCTGCGTGAGGTTGTCATAGGACATGGGCTGCTGGGTGATGTCACGGTTCCTCATGAGGAAGCAGTTCAGGGGCCGGAAGTAATGCAGGAAGCACAGCAGGGCGCCGAGGACCAGGGCGGCCAGGAAGAAGAGGCAGAAGAAGACGCAGGGGGGCACCTGGACGAACCCCAGACACATGAGCACGGCCAGGGTCAGCAGTGTGATGGCGATGACCTGCAGGGGGACGAAGACCAGCAGCCTTAAGGCCCTGGTGAACACGCTGCCTTCGCCCGGCTTGCAGTCCCGCAGGTTGGTCATGGGCAGCCCGTGGAAATAGTCGAAGCCATGGCTCAAGGGGTGGTGACAGAGGTCCGTCCTGTTGTGACAGCTGGTGCCGAGGTGCCACTTCCCTGAGCAGACAAACAAACAGGCGGCACGTTTAGTCCCAAGGAACACCCTGACACGAAGGTCGGCTTCTGAGTCGCGCATGCTGGAAAGTGGCCTCTTTCTGCATATTCATCAGCCAAAACGATTCTACCGTTTCCACAAACGGTAGGGTAGGAACCACTCTCTCCACCAGAAAACAAGAGGGGATTTAGTGATTGGGAAAAATACAAATAAAATAAAAGACACACACCTCACATACTTCATAGGCAGGAGACAAAACTACATAGATGAACACCAATGTTTTTTGGGGACATGTGTTTTTTTTAAAAGACATTTCCTTAAAAGGAAAGTCTTAAAACCAACTTGATTTTGTCCCTGAAATGTCAGAAGTGGAAATGAATCCTTATGTAAAAACTACCCCTGAGGCATGAGGAAATCATACTCATAACTCAGCAATTATTTTAAACACCTATAAACATTTCTTATAAAATGTGAACTGTACGGGACTTTCCTGGAGGTCCAGTGGTTAAGACTCCGTGCTCCCACTGGCAGGGGACACGGGTTCGAGCCCTGGTCGGGGAACTAAGATCTCACATGCCACGCAGTGTGGCCAAATAATAAAATAGAATAAAAATGAAATGTGACTGTATCACTAAATTAGGGAGTGCCTCACACAAGAGAAAAAGTGATAGTGGTTTGACAAAATGTGGGAGGAAAGAGACCGGTCATTTTGCTCCCATGAGATTTTCTAGGGTTCCTCTGATGACCTGCATAGACCCAAGTTTATCAAGTGAAAGGGGAGAAGGATTCGTTCCTATCAAGGGGATAAAATCAGTGGGAATGTCAACCGAGAAAAATTCAGACGCAATTTTAGTACTGAAACTTAAAATGAAAACCTTTATCAATAGTATGGTGTGTGTGTTTGTGTGTGTGTGTGTGTGTGTGTAGTTTTGTATGCTGTGTGTGCATAATTAGTTATCCATTTCTCTATCTGTTTTCTATCATCTGTCTCATCTTTCTATCTCATCCATCCACCATCCACTCATTCACCAGCCATTCACCATCCGTCATCCACCCACCATCCAACATCCAACCACCACCCATCATCCATCCACCATCCACCCATCCATCCATCTGTCCATCCACCATCCATGCATCCATCCACCATGCATCCATCCATCACCCATCCACCATCCACCCATCCATCCATCCATTCATCCACACACATACACATACATACATAAATAAGGACACACATCTACACATTCAAATAGTACATATAGACACATGGTGTTTGAATTGAGAATTGAAATAATTTCTTCCCTATTTACAGTTGTGCAAACTTTATCAGTCAGTTCATCTTCAAGAAGGCTGCTCTCATGCCCTCCCCACTTTCCCACTCACCCAGGTCCTCGTCTCCCCCCAACCAGCTGCCCATACCTATCAGAGCTGTGGAATAGCCTTGATTCTTCAGGAGCTTGGCGAACGTAATCTCACTGTGGGGAAGTCCTCCGGAAGAGGCCGAGAAGACGAAAACTCCCACTTGGGACCGAGACGCCATTCCTAAGCCAGGAGAAACCCACCATTAAGACAGGGGAAGCATTAGGACTGGGAGGTGGACCAGGGCCGCGGCGACGGAACCAGGAGGTCGGTTACCTGAGCGGATGGGATACCGGCCCGTCATGAAGGCCGCCCTGCTGGGTGTGCACAGGGGCGACGCTGCCAGGTGCTGCGTGAGCTTCACTCCCCCTCTGGCCAAGCGGTCGATGTTGGGAGTCCTGGAACAAAGACTCAGGTCATTCATCGCGACCCTGAACAGAAAGCTTTCTCTCTGGCTTTGTACAGTGAGTCACTTGTCACTTACCCAGGGAAACTGCGACGGGACAGGGGGAAGGAAGGGGACACAGCACCGAGACTCAGAGTGACAACAGAACCACACTGAGGATGAAATCATCCAGGTCTGCCCTCTCCAGGGGCCCACCCATGCCCCCCTGGGGGCTCTGAGCTGCTGATTTAGGAGAGAAGCCAAGTCCTGACAACGGGCTGCTGTGAGGAGCGGGAGGGGTGTGGGTCAAGGTCTCAGTCCTCCGTCACCTGTGCCCCCCACTGGTTACCTCCGTGCCCCAAACGAGAAAGCTCTGGGAGCAGCCTGACTCTTCTCTTCCCAGCCACAGCCACAGAGAAGCTCCGAACCAGTTCTCACCAGGCTCTGCCGAATTTCCACACGGCCCCAGGGAGAACGGGGTGACGGCACCGTCCGGGGAAAGGGACGACGGGCTCCCGGTGCATTTACCAGGGATCAGTAACGAAGGGCTCACAGACTCCAGGGAAAAGGGACACAGCAACGTGGAAACACGACACGCCGTGAGACACTCACACCCTCTGAGTGTCTTTTTTTTTTACGCCAAAGAAACACTCATTTATGGGCTGACTTCTAGGATGATGCCTTATGCAGGACAAGCCATCCTGCCACCTTTTATCCAGGACTAGTGTGGCCCATCACCTTAGGAAATCATGCCAGACTTCCTAGGCATTCAGAGGGGAAGGCCCTTCAGGTCTGGGTCCACGCTGAGTGACGATCCCTTATCCTCCAGTGGGAACCCCAGCGCCTGCCTCTCTGCCAGGCTGCTCATCTTCTATACTTCAGTTCTGAGCATAGATGGGACTCCCCGACCCTGCCACGGCCTCCTTCCCCTGTGGGAGGGGCCTGTTCCATCTGTAGGATGTCAGTCCCTAGCCCCCACCACGGCAGCTTCCTCCCTGTAAAGGGACGGAGTGGCTAACGGCACTCCCCTCCAACACTTCTGCCTGTGGCGTGGGGCACGTATCTTGTTCCGTTGTGACGCCACTGCTTCCCTGGTCCAGCGCCCACAGGCTAGTCCTGTAACGATGCATAGCTCGAAGCGGAAGATCACGGCATTGCACTGTGATGTCAAGCTGCTCTCTCATCTATTAGTTTAACTTATGCCTTTAATTGTCAACATTTCCACTTTGCTTTGGCCTTACATTACAAGATGCTGACAACACGGAGATTGTCTGTATACTGGACTTAATCCCCTGAGATTGTCTGTATATTTGACTTAATCCCCCTAGTGCCGAGATTGGCCACGGACAAATGTGACTATTTTGGGGTGTGATATTATAAAACGTAAAATGAAAAATGTCCTTCAGAAAGAACTGGGGAGGAAGGGATAAATTAGGAGTTTGGGATTAGCAGATACAGTCTAGTACATATAAAACAGATAAACAACAAGGATTTAGTGTAGAGCACAGGGAACTATATTCATTACCTTGTAATAAACTATAATGGAAAATGGAAAAGAATCGGAAAAAAAGAATATCTACGTATATAAATGTATGTATAAATATATACATATAAGTATATATATATAAATATATACATATATATTGATATAAAACTGAATCACTGTGCTGTACACCTGAAACTAACACAACATTGTAAATCAACTATACTTCAATTAAAAAAAAAAAAAGAACTGGATGCTAATATGGAGGAAAAGGCAGATTTAGGGTATTATTGATATGAATTCTTACTTAGGATTTTATAGCCCTTTTTTTCCTTTGGATAATTGGCAGACACTGAACCTTAAAGGCTTGACGGTGATTTTTTAATTAAGACGCCTTAGTAGGAACAGTTAACTATTATCTCACTAAAGTTTAGGAATATCATATCTAATATGATATCTAATACTAATATCCTATGGTATTTTAAAATGATACTTAAAATGAAAAAAAAAAATAAACTGTGACCTCGATAAGAAAAATTAAATTACTAACAAGGTTCGTGACCGAAACGTCCAACAGTGCGATCTAAACTTTTCACAAGATGAAGCAAAAGGTGGGGAAGGAAACATACGTGGCCAATTAAAATTTTAAGAGAACGCTGAGTGCAGATCTTATCCTTGCACGTGCTTTAAACAAAATCTAACAAACATCATAGGTCAGCGTACATTTTAAAAGTAACACGCGACATCTGACGCACAGAATCAGGTTGGAAGTGACGTAACATTCGGCTGCATCTTGCCGGCCGGCTCCTCCTCAGAAGCGTAACTTACTTCACTTTTGTTTGCTGTGCCACGTGACGATGAAACAGACGTCCTGAGACGCTCGGTCATGTTGTACAGAAGAGGAGGACCCACAGCGAGTGGTGTGAACACAAATCAGACCCCGGGGCACTCAGCGGCAGGTCCCTCCGAGCTTCAGATAATTATCCGTAGCTCTTACGAGAAAATTCTGGCGAATCCCACCCTCTCCTTTCATTTTGTTTGCGCTGACCATGTGTGAGATGAAGCTCTCCACAGAACCACAGTTATGTCAACATTCCCCCGTGATCATATAGAGAAAGTGCCTCCCTAAGGCCAATATTCCACTGCGCCCTGACCGACTAATTCTAAACCCAAGAGCCCTACACCGGGGGCTGGGGAACAAAACACTTCCTCTGTCCGAGTCTGGTTCCCACTGTGTTTTCCCGACCACCGTAGTCACCCCTAGCCCTTGAAAAGTTCTGACATCATCAAACGTGACACGTGTCCCCAGGACATCTGTCCCCGGCCAGTGTGTCTGCCTGAGAATCCAGCACAGCCTGGCCCAGAGGCGGAAGGAAGGTGCAGAGGTGACAGCGAGTGGTTGACAAGGGGGGATGGACTGGGTCCCAGTGGGAACGGAGCCAGAGGCCGAAAACAGAAGACAAAACAGAAGAGGCGAAGCAAAGGGAGGGAAACATGATGATGGGAAAAAAGCCACAGAGTAGGGGCGAGGAAGAAAGAATTGTGATGAATACCTTCCCAGGGAGCCGCCTGAGTTCATCCAACAGTGATTCGAACAGATAAGTCCTCACGCCTGCCTACGAACGCCTGTGTGTGTCTACGTAAAGTCGCACAGGAAAGCGTGCCGTTGGGAGGCTTTGAACGTTTCCCCGTGGCCTGTGCTCTGTGAACGTGCGCTGCCCGTCACGGGACGGCAGCCTGTGAAGGGAGCCCTGTGTTTACACGTCACCCAACCTGAGGGTCTTGTTTCCATAGCAGCCAGGATCGCCAATGCCAAGGTCGTCGGCCATCAGCAGGACGAAGTTGGGCGTTGACACCGCATGGCTCCGGGCCTCGTAGATGAACAGCAGCAGAAGCCAAAGCGTCCTCATCTTCCTGCAAAGGGCAAGGGGAAGAGAGACATGAAGGGTGCTGGCCCGAGGCGGACCGTCCTCCTTTTCTGCGACCCTCCCCCTCCTCCCAGCAGAGGACGTTCTGTCGACTCGGCCACCCCAGACGACATGGGCTGCAAAGCACCTAAGACATCATGCGCGAAGAACTGTATCCTCTCTGTCCTGTGTCTCTGCTTCCAAAACAAACACTTCTTTCTCCCTGGATAGCCGTGACCTCTCCTTTCTACCCCAAACCAAAACATAGGCTCTGTCTAGAAAAATGAAAACACAATCATCTGTTTATGGAAGGCGGGCTCTGTGTCATCAGCTGAAAGTTCTCTGCACCGAAAAAAAACCCAGGCATTTCAGGACAATCCAATTGTCAACGTCAAATCCTTTCTAAAACTAGCCATGAGAGTCGGCGTAGCGGCTTTTCAAAGGGAAACACGCAGACTTGGGCGTGATGCAAACCTTTCCAAGCTCAAGGAAGACAAGGCTCACAGCCTGGGGCGGCTCTGGGTGCTAGGAGGTGGCAGCAAACGCAGTGGAGCGGGGGGAAATCCATCCACCTTCTATGGCTGTCATCCCAACGCACACTCACCCCCCTGCCCCGGCATGTCACCCCTTTCAAGAACAACGGGCTGGAGGACTCTGGGGGTGGGTGCACAGCTGAAACTCCCGCTCCGATGCCCATAGGAACTGCCAAGTGAACGCTCAGGAGGGGGACAGAACCTGCCCGCATCTGAGCAGCTGCGGGCAGAAGCATCCTCAGGCCTATCCCCGTGGGTGGGGTTAAACGTCCGCGGGGCCAGAACAAGGAGTCAGACCGAGGGATGCACACACCTGAGCTTTCGCTCACCTCGAGAGAACTCAGGACTTAGGGAAACGAGAGGAAACCTTAGCAGAACCTATGGCATCAGGAACGCATAGGGGGAGCTTCCCTGGTGGCGCAGTGGTTGAGAATCTGCCTGCCAATGCAGGGGACACGGGTTCGAGCCCTGGTCTGGGAAGATCCCACATGCCGCGGAGCAACTGGGTCCGTGAGCCACAACTACTGAGCCTGCGCGCCTGGAGCCTGTGCTCCGCAACAAGAGAGGCTGCGATAGTGAGAGGCCCGCGCACCGCGATGAAGAGTGGCCCCCGCTTGCCGCAACTAGAGAAAGCCCTCGCACAGAAACGAAGACCCAACACAGCCAAAAATAAATAAATAAATAAATAAACTCCAATCTCTTTAAAAAGGAAAAAAAAAAAAAAAAAAAAGGAACGCATCAGGGGCGGGAAGGGGCCTGGGACATGCAAACCCCACAGGAGCTGTGGGGTTGCACAGGAGGCATGATGGCCACATGGAGCAGGAATCCCATGAGAGTTTCGTCGGAGCAAACAACACGGGTGCTGCTTCCAGAGGACACAGGGACGCCAACCCAGCCACCCTCACGTGGTCCTCTTCTTTCACTGTACCTCCTTGTTCTCCGTAACACTGATCCTCGCCTAGAGTGGGATGTGGAAAGACAGCCCAGCCCCAAAGATGTCCAGGCCCTCATCCCTGGAACCCACTTGGAACGGGACGGTTCTCTGTCACGGCAGCCGTGCTGTCCCGGGACCCCTGGACCCACCCACTCGATGCCTGCAGCGCACCCTCCCACCCTGACTTGTGACACCAAAAAGTCTCCCGACGCTGCCTCACGTCCCCTGGGGCATAAAGTCACCCCCAGTGCAGAACCACCGAGTCACCACCGGCCCATCACCCTCTTCATCATCTGCAAAATCATCGGCGAAACCTTCGCTCCTGTATGTACGCAGGGACGACTCACGCCCTTTGCTGTCGTAGGCGGGCAGCTCGGCTCCTGTGGAGGGATTCGGAAGCTCCAGCCCATCTGAGCAACTGACTTTCTCCTTTGCACCCACGAGTACATCTTCAATGCTAACAGATCACATTCCTCGGCCATCACGTGCCCCCGCGGGTCACAGAAGCCCTTGCATTCCTGGGCATGTGGGCAACAAGCTCAAAGAGGCTCTTCAAAGAGGACCTTAGGCTCCGAGCATTCCTTCTCGTCTTGCCTCACCTGTGACTTATCTGTCTCTGGTCCATATGGAACACCTCTCCCCACCGCACCTTTTCGTCAGATGTTCTGCTCTCTGAACAGTCGTCTTGCCAGTTGCCTTTCTGAGTCCAGATCAAAGGATCCTCACCCCAAATGCGTGGATAACTTGGAGCCATACCTTTCTCTCCTGACCTACTTTCGGTCTCCCCTCTCACCTCTCTGCCTCAAGGATCTTTTCACAAAGGCAAACTCGGCGCCCTCTGTCTAAAGATAACGATCCAGGGAAATGTGACCATTCAATGTGCTCTTCTAGTACTCACTCTCTCATTCCTAACTGTCTCCCCCGTGCTCTCTTTGGCGGCCTGTCTTTGTCGGGGAGTAGAGGCATGAGGGCAGAATGAAGAGTCAAGGGTCTCGTATCAGCTCAGGCCAGCCGCTACGAGGCCTGGGTCGTGAGCATCACCTCCTTGTGTGGGTGACTCATCCACATTTCACCAAGATGCCATCTCTGCCGTCGGGCAGTCAACTAAAGGCCTGTTTTTTTTTTTTTCAGTGCAGAGAACTTTCAGTTGATGACAGAGAGCCCACCTCCCATAAAGAGATGGAAAGAAAGGGTCTCCATGAAATCAAGATCTCCGCACTCCCGTGTTCGTTGCAGCATTATTCACAATAGTCAACATACAGAGACAACCTTAGTGTCCACGCACGGATGAAGGGATAAAGACAATGTGATATAATGGAAAGTTACTCAGCCTTGAAAAGAAAGAAATCCTGCCACTTGTGACAATATGGATGAACCTGGAGGACGTTATCCTAAGGGAAATAAACCAATAACAGAAGCACACATACCGCGTCATCTCACTCATATGTAGACCCTAAAAATAGAAAGCTGAACTCATAGAAACAGAGAGTATAACTGTGGTTACCCCGGGCAGACGGGGGGCGGTGGCACAGAAGAAATGGGGAGGTGTTGCTCAAAGGGTATAAGCTTCCAGTTATAAGATGAATAAGTTTCTGGGAAGTAATGTGCAGCGAGGTAACTACAATAACACTGTATTGTATACTTGAAAATCTGCTTAAACAGTAGATCTTAAGCACTCTATCCATAAAAAAAGTCTTAAATGTGTGAGGTGACGAATGTGTTAACTAACTTGACAGTGGTAATCACTTCATAACGTACATGTATATCACCATATTTAAACATATGCAATTTTATTTGTCAACTATACTTCAACTCAGCTGGGAAAAAAATATCCCCTTCCCCTCCTTCCAAGAAAAAGAAAAAGAAATAAAGGGTTTCCAAAATGATAAAGTACTAGACAAATGTAACTTGCTAGGAGTACTTTTGTCTTTCGATACCATTGCAGCTAAAAGCCATCCACTGACAATTCAACCAAATCCGTTTCAACAAACGCTTATGAGGTAGAAATTGGCTGAAAGACACCACGATGGTCTTGTGATGGTTTCATGGTTGAATGAGACACATAATCATCCTGCAAGGCTCCAAGTGGCCAAATGAGGTATTCCATGAGCACAGAACCCACGAAAATAAGTGACAGATGTGGTTTCTGCAGATGAGTTTCAATCCCGGTTCCCCTGCTTCATAGTGGTGAAACCACAGGACATTTACTTAGCCTCTTTGCCATCATTTTCTTCTGTAAAATGGGGATTATTGTGAGGATAACATGATATACTTAGCACTACGATTCAGTAAGGGACTCATAGGTGCCAGTACTTGTTAGCTGCAGTTATCAGCAGCGTTATTATAATTTTGTGTAGACTCTAATAAGTACAGTCACACAGCTTTAAATGAAGATGTGGGAGGCCAACTAAAAGATGGCCTGGTGATACCCCTCCTGGTACTCACATCTTGCATGATCCCCTCCCCATGAGTGTGGCTGGACTTTGCAACTTGGTTCTGACCAACAGAAGATGAAGACAGTGATGTGACATCGCTTCCGTGATGAGCCTGCAAACGACTATGACCTCTGTCTTTCCAGCAGACTCTACTTCTTGCTGGATTTTGATCAGCTGAGTTGCCACACTGGAGAGGCCCCCATGACGAGGAACTGAGGAAGGCCTCCAGCCAAGAGCCAGCAAGGACATGAGACTCTCAGGCCACCAGCCTACAAGGAACTGAACCCTGCCCACAAGGATCTGAGTGAGCCTGGAAACAGAGCTTGCCTCTGTTAAACCAGTGGATGAGACCACCATCCAGGCTGGTACCCTGATCCAAGAAGAGGAGCCAGCTAAGCTGTGCCTGGGTTCCTGACCCATTGAGACGGTGAGATAACAAATGTGTGTCACTTTAAGCTGCCAAGCTTGGGAGCTGTTTGTTACACAGCAGTAGACAACTAATACAAAGTGCAGTAGCTTAAGATGGGAAGTTCAGCTGTGCTGATGAGGACCTGAAAAAAGCTTTCCATGCTGGTGGCTCAGAAGGTCATGCTGAATGTATTTTAAGAAGATGTTTCGGGCTTCCCTGGTGGCGCAGTGGTTGAGAATCTGCCTGCCAATGCAGGGGACACAGGTTTGAGCCCTGGTCTGGGAAGATCCCACATGCCACGGAGCAAATAGGCCCGTGAGCCACAATTACTGAGCCTGCGCCTCTGGAGCCTGTGCTCCGCAACAAGAGAGGCTGCGATAGTGAGAGGCCCACACACCGCGATGACCGCAACAAGAGAGGTCGCAAGAGTGAGAGGCCCGCGCACCGCGATGAAGAGTGGCCCCCACTTGCCGCAACTAGAGAAACCCCTCGCACAGAAACAAAGACCCAACACAGCCATAAATAAATAAATTAATTAATTAATTAATTTAAAAAAAGAAGATGTTTCATTATTAATGAGTAGGAGGAATTTATACAAGTAATTTAAAGATACATGGCTCAACTTTTATTTAACATAGTTTTGGAAGTCCTAGCCATGGCAATCAGAGAAGAAAAAGGAATAAAGGGAATCCAAATTGCAACAGAAGATGTACAACTGTCACTGTGTGCAGATGACATGATGCTCGACATAGAAAATCCTAAAGATGCCACCAGAAAACTACTAGAGCTCATCAAAGAATCTGGTAAAGTTGCAGGACACAAAATTAATACACAGAAATCTCTTGCATTCCTATACACTAACAATGAAAGATCAGAAAGAGAGATTAAGGAAACAATCCCATTCACCATCTCATCAAAAAGAATAAAATACCTAGGAATAAACCTACCTAAGGAGGCAAAAGACCTGTACTCAGAAAACTATAAGATACTGATGAAAGAAATGAAAGATGACACAAACAGATGGAGAGATATACCATGCTCCTGGATTGGAAGAATCAATATTGTGAAAATGACTATACTACCCAAAGCAATCTACAGATTCAATGCAATCCCTATCAAACTACCAATGGCATCTTTCACAGAACTAGAACAAAAAATTTTACAATTTGTATGGAAACACAAAAGACCCTGAATAGCCAAAGCAATCTTGAGAAAGAAGAATGGAGCTGGAAGAATCAGGCTCCCTGACTTCAGACTATACTACAAAGCTACACAGTCATCAAGACAGTATGGTACTGGCACAAAATCAGAAATATAGATCAATGGAACAGGATAGAAAGCCCAGAGATAAACACACGCACATATGGTCACCTTATCTTTGATAAAGGAGGCAAGAATATAGAGTGGAGAAAAGACAGCCTCTTCAATAAGTGGTGCTGGGAAAACTGGACAGCTACATGTAAGAGAATGAAATTAGAACACTCCCTAACGCCATACACAAAAATAAACTCAAAATGGATTAAAGACTTAAATGTAAGGCCAGATACCATGAAACTCTTAGAGGAAAACATAGGCAGAATACTCTTTGACATAAATCACAGCAAGATCTTTTTTGATCCATCTCCTAGAGTAATGAAAACAAAAACAAAAATAAACAGATGGGACCTAATGAAACTTTAAAGCTTTTGCACAGCAAAGGAGACCATAAATAAAACAAAACGACGACCCTCAGAATGGGAGAAAATATTTGCAAACAAAGCAACTGACAAGGGATCAATCTCCAAAATATACAAACAGCTCATGCAGCTCAATATCAAAAAAACAAACAAACAACCCAATCAAACAATGGGCGGAAGACCTAAATAGACATTTCTCCAAAGAAGACATATGGATGGTCAAGAGGCACATGAAAAGATGCTCAACATCACTAATTATTAGAGAAATGCAAATCAAAACTACAATGAGGTATCACCTCACACGGGTCAGATTGGCCATCATCAAAAAATCTACAAACAATAAATGCTGGAGAGGATGTGGAGAAAAGGGAACCTTCCTACACTGTTGGTGGGAATGTAAACTGGTACAGCCACTATGGAGAACAGTATGGAGGTTCCTTAAAAAACTAAAAATAGAGCTACCATATGACCCAGCAATCCCACTCTTTGGCATATATCTGGAGAAAACCATATTTCAAAAGGATGCATGCACCCTAATGTTCACTGCAGCACTATCTACAATAGCCAGGACATGGAAGCAGCCTAAATGTCCACTGACAGAGGAATGGAGAAAGAAGATGTGGTACACATATAGACTGGAATATTACTCAGCCATAAAAAGGAATGAAATAATGCCATTTGCAGTGACATGGATGGACCTAGAGACTGTCATACAGAGTGAAGTAAGTCAAAAAGATAAAGACAAATACTGTATAATACCACTTATAGGTGGAGTCTAGAAAAATGGTACCAATGAACTCATTTGCAAAGCAGAAATAGATCACAGATGTAGAAAACAAATGCATGGATACCAAGGGGGAAAGGGGGTGGGGTGGGATGAATTGGGAGATTGGGATTGACATACATACACTACTATATATAAAACAGATAACTAATAAGGACCTACTGTATAGCACAGGGAACTCCACTCGATACTCTGTCATGGGCTCTATGGGAAAAGAATCTAAAAAAAGAGGGGCTATAGGTGTATGTATGACTGATTCACTTTGCTGTATAGCAGAAAGTAACACAACTCTGTAAAGCAACTATACTCCAATGAAAGTTAATGAAAAAAAGACCAAGCTCACTCCCGAAGCAAAAATAAATGAAATAAAAAGTAAAGACATATGGCTCAGCTCACCCACCATGTGAAAAATGAATTTTTGTTTTACAATTGAAAGTTGAAGATACCAGAAGAGGAATAAATGTTCTTATGGCAGACACGTGTGAAAGAGATTAAATGGTGTGAAACTCAGACTCTGTGTGAATCTTAAGTAAGTTTCAGCCCAAAATCCAGCTACTCAGAGACCTACTTTGGGCTACTATGCTTTTACTGTACACAAAAATCAAATATGATTTATTTTCAAATAAATTTTGCTTCATTCTGTATTTACTTATATTCTAAGTGTACACAAGAAAAAACATACAAACCAGCTATTCAGAGAACCACTCAGGTCCTGTGTTTCTCTCCAGGTTTTTCTTTTTTCTATGCTTGTGTCAACAGCTGAATGCACAGCACTCCTATGACTGTGTGTCCTGGAAGCTGTTTTTGTTTTTCTACGCAGATCTCTCACTATAGGGTGGAGAAAAGTCTGAGAAAGAGCAGGGGTCAGACACGGAAGACACTGTCAGCACACGAAAGACGTTCATTTTTATCCAGAAGTGATGGAGAAACAGTAAAGATTTTAATTAGGGCGTGACAGGCAGGTTTGATTTCCACTGAGATGGTCATTCTGCTACTCCGTGGTGGATGGATTGACACAGGCTGGAGTGGACGTGGAGATAAAGGCCATAACCCTATAAAGATGCCGGTACCCAGAGTAGGTCAGGCACAGGCAGCAGAGGAGAACAGAACTGCACTGAGATGCAATCAGTAGACCTCGGTAACTAACGGAACAGGAAGTGTCAGAAAGAGAGGGCAGTGAATGGTACTTCAACTTTGCTCTCTGGACACAGACAGGGGCCGTTAGCTGTCAAAGAGCACAATAAAGGAGAAAACACTTGAGGTTTAAGAGTTTGAATTCTCTCCATGCCAGGATGTTGCTGTAGTAAGGACCCATTGTACATATGTGTGCTCTCTGGAAAAAAAAAAAAAAGCATTCCAATTTTCTGTGTTGTTCAGTGAGAGGGTTAGTTTACGTGTAAAACTTTTTAATTGAAATCCAGTAGGGCAAAAGTCCACTAATAATTATTAATATCTGTATTAATTTCTGAATTGCCAAATGGTTTTGGTTCACTCACTGGGACCGTGTATCATTTAGTTATAGGACCAAAATGTGTCTGGGGTAGATATTACTAAGGCTAATGTGAGAAATACCACCTAGACCAATAAAGCATGTTTCAAATTTTATGTTTCTCAATAGCCACTTACAATCCCACTGCATTTGAATTATTATTGTCTGAAGTAACCAGAATTTATTTTTTCCCCACAAACATGGATTAGTACAAAGTGTTTCTAAAGATGTTTCAAACTGTTAAAAGAGTTAGTTGATAAAAGTATTTAAAAGTTAAATAAAAGTGCTCCAAGATATTAAGAGTATATAGCACATTAACTTCTGAAAAACAGCGTAATGTCCCCCCTGAAAAAACTAAATTATTTTGCTGAACAACCTTAATTTGGCAAAAAAGCAAGAAAAAAAAACTCTTTTGAGAATGCAGCTATTCCTAAAACAGAATTATTATGAAGCGGAGAGACAAAAGAACATTTTCCTAACTAGAGATGTAATTACATTAAATGTGTTCATTAAAAGAAAATTAACACTGCACGTACATGACGGAAACTTTACCACAGCAACCACAATGTCCACGATCTATTTGCTTGATGCAGAAAAGGCTTATTGGAAACAGAGAAAAACCTACATTGCAAACCACACTTTGTTTAGAAGAAATGCCATTTTTGTTCAACCCAAGCTATGTATCATCAGTGAAATTTGGTTAACAAAGTGCTACCTAATAAATGTCCTATTTTAACGAAGAAAATAGTCTGACACGAGGGCAGCAAAAACCCCAACTGAATATGTGTTTAAACAGCTGTTTCTATAGATTTAAATACCTATTCAGATTGCTTGTGTTTTTTCTAATATAAATATTCATGTCTTATTTATTTAGAGAACCCTGGTTTTTATTGACTGCGCAACCCTGGGTGGTACTCTGGTCTGTGACTTTTTCAGGATGCTCAAGTACACCCAAGTTAAAGGAACTGTACTGAGTATTACTAAAGAAAGGTATCTTTAAAAAAGTAAGTCTCGCCCAGCCTCTCTGTTGACATTTGAAATCTTCAGAACGGTTGGGGAGATAGTCAGTTCTGGATGTTTGAAGACTCCCATGGCTCTCACTCACTTCTTCCCTTGCTCCTTAGTCCAGCTGATGCAGCAAGACACAAGAGGGAGGGCAGCAAGCAAGGAACCCAGATGGGACCCCGCCCCCGCCATGCCCACGCTGTCGCCCTGTCTGTGTAGGTCTCCGTTCCCATACCATAAGAGGGCTCCCGGCATGTCTAAAACCCCACCCTGTTTCTGTGCCCACACCTGATGGCTCTTCTCTACATCTGCCTGGAAATGTCTCTGCATTGCTTTCCAATTAGATACAAGAGGGACAGACTCTGAGAGCATAAGCACAAAGCAAAATGGTCCACGAAAACTGTAAAAACCAGAGTCTGAAAAGCATGTGACAGCCCATCCTGTCTGAGTTCCTGAAAGGCATTTCCCCCGCCGCTGACCGTCAGGGTCAATCTCTAGCTGCCTGGGTACCTCGGCAAAGGCGGAGTGTTCCCCTTGAGATACAGAAACAGAAAAGGCAGGTGCCCTGGCTGGGCTCCGGCTGATTTAACGGCACAGATGTGACTGCGTTTGTCATGAGATGAGACCCCTGCCGGCCCAGTCCAGAAGCTGGGGAATTTCTCAAGCAAAGGTACCAACGGTCCTGCCATGGCTTAAAGACCCAACCAGGCCAGGCAGCTGAAAGGGAGCCCGCTGCTGGAGTTCAGAGCAGCAGAAAAATACAAATTCAACCCCAGTTGGAAGAGCAAGAGAGGAAGACTTCAGAATGAGGCAGCAACGGCAAAAAGCAGCAAAATCAACTCACACCCCTCACACGGCATCAAACTGTTAGCCTGGAGGTGCCCGTTTTATACAGCTTGCTACCTACTTCTAACAACCAACGTCGTAGGCTGTTACTGTGCCCATTTTACAGATGAGCAAAGCGAGGCTGAGAGATGACATTATCTGCTGGAGGACATGTAGCCAGTGAATGATGGGGCGGGGGTCACAGCCCAGCTCTGCGGGACGCCAAATCCATTCCGAGACAAAGGTGAGAACTGTCCAGCTAAGAGCGGGCTGTAGGGACCGCCTAGGAAGGGGGCCGGGGCCATGTGTGCAGGCAGGGAGGATTCTATTTCATTTTATACACAGCAGCGTTATTTGAATATTCATGACTCATTGGGTAAGTTGAAAATTATTTTTGACTGTGATAAAATCCACGTAACGAAATTCACCGTCTTCACCATTTTTAAAGGTACATCTCAGGGGCATTAAGTACATTTATCTTGTTGAAAACGATCGCCCCCTCCCCATCTCCAGAACTCTTCATCTTGCAAAACGGAAATTCTGTCCCTGTTAAACAACCCCTCATTTTCTTCTCCCCCAGCCCCTGGCACCCAGCATTCTCCTTTCTGTCTCTAGCAATCTGACGACTGTGGGTGCCTCTCACCAGTGGAATCACACAGTATCTGTCCTTCTGCATCTGACTTATGTCACTGACCACAATGTCAAGGTTCATCTGTGTCGTAGTGTGTGTCATGCTGTCCTTGCTTTTTAAGGCTGAATCATACTCTGTTGCATGGATAGAGCACACTTTGTTTATCCATTTGTCTGTTGATGGTAATTAGTTTTAAAAGACCAAATATAGAAAACGAGACACCAAATCGTTAACCACTATTAACTCTCATCCTGGTCTTCTGACCACTGTTAGAAAGCTCTCTTTTTTTGGCTGTTTGCAGGGTTAAAATTTGTGAACACCTAGAGATTTTGAAATTATATAATACACCTGTTCATAACATGTTTGATCACTCTGAGCTGTATACTGTTATCTTTGCCCTGATTATAAGATTCTTCATTTATGAACAACTCAAAGGAACCCTTTTCTTCATCATATAATAACTTCTCACTGAATTCTGAAATAACTGAAAAACAAAAATGCACTTTCGGTACACTAAATACATAAATGCACACACTATATATACTATATACCATATACATACCTATATAGGATGACAAATACATACTATATACATATATATAGTGACCAGTAGTATTGCAAAATACGTATCTCAGTTCATAAATAGGTTACACACATACACATACACATCACCTTGTATTCATATGTTGAAATGTCTATGACTATCAATGTTTTATAAAAGTTAACACTTTAGTGTTTTCCCAAATTTACAAAAGAAATTTTTGTTGCTGCTGATGCATTATTTTCAGTCTAAGTAGCTGAATATCTCGTAGCCAGATGTCTACAACTAAAGGTTCGCTTCTAAGACAAAGGAAGATTAGCAATTCACATACTCTGCACGTAATAATTTGTAATTATCGTGAGCAAATATTGAATCATGTTCTCATGCTACCCGGAAGATATATGACATCACGGAGCTTTGATAAAATGTCATTTTTAAAAAAAAATTTTATTGGAGTATAGGTGATTTACAATGTTGTGTTAGTTTCAGGTATACAGCACAGTAAAATGTCATTTTGTAATGAGTGGATTGCCTTTTAAGATAAGAGGTTGTCTTAACCCTCAACTGCATTTTTTTCCAAAGCAAAGAAAAAATGCATTTTGAGATGGAGCTGTGCTAAATCTAGCACATTCACAAATGTGAACAACCAACACAGAGAATCCCTGCTAGAGCTTAATTCCCTTTCACTTTCTTACACTTTGGAAGACTAAGCGTTTTTTTAAGAAATTCACGGTCTTTTATTTATTTATTTATGACTGTGTTGAGTCTTCGTTTCTGTGCGAGGGCTTTCTCTAGTTGCGGTGCGCGGGCCTCCCACCATCGCGGCCTCTCTCGTTGCGGAGCACAGGCTCCAGACGCGCAGGCTCAGCAATTGTGGCTCACGGGCCCAGCCGCTCCGCGGCATGCGGGATCCTCCCAGACCAGGGCTCGAACCCGTGTCCCCTGCACTGGCAGGCAGATTCTCAACCACTGCGCCACCAGGGAAGCCCCAGACTAAGTGTTTTTAAAACAGTGTTCTTTATGCGGTTTCAAAGTTCTTAATTAAGAGATGCCTCCTGGGACTTCCCTGGTGGTCCAGTGGTTAGGACTCCGCGCTTCCACTGCCGTGGGCCCAGGTTCAATCCCTGGTTGGGGAACTAAGATCCCACATGCAAGCCCACCCCACCACACCCCCCAAAAAATCAAATAGGTACACTGAAAAAAAAAAAAAGAGAGAGAGAGGGAGAGAGAGGCCTCCCATAGATAAAGCCGGCTGGAATCAATTGTAACAGCGTTTGTTATGACCACGCACGGCCCTCCTGTAGACTTCCACTTGGAACGCATCTGAGTGAGTTCGTAAACGGGATTCTCCCCTCGCGGCTCCAGTTCTAGATCTAGTTCTAGATCTCCAGCGAGATCCCGGAGGCCCAGGATCTGTAGCACGTCTGTGCACAGGGCGCTTATCGTAAGACAACTGTGTGGGACGAAGCCGTTTCTCTCTTGCTCTGCCTAATAATCCGCTCAACCTCCAATCCTAAGGGCTGCGCCACTATCCACCACGCATCAGGGCTCACCTCAGGTTTTCATTCATTTACAACTGGCTGAATTCTACAAAGAAGACTGTGTAACCGGAGTGGTCCTCAAAATTCTGGGGAATGTCAAGATCCTACAACCTTCCTCCCTGGTATGTTGAGAGTCACCCTTGCTGACGAGTTCTCGGTCCCGGAGAATAGTGAGCAGATACATCATTACACTGGGATATGGCAGGAAGGGTGAGAAAGCCAGGTCTGGATGACCTCTCTAACGCTAAGAGTGATTTAGAGAAGGATCCTGTAAGAAAAACATATATAGAAACGGCTAAGATCAGGAGGTCTGCATGCTCCCCAAATTCATATGTGGAAGTGCTAACTCCCAATGCGATGCTATTTGGAGGTGGAGCCTTTGGGAGGTGATGAGGTCATGATGAGGGTGGAGCCCTCACGAATGGGATTAGTGTCCTTATACAAGAGGCCCCAGAGAGCTCCCTCGCCCCTTCCGCCAGGTGAGGAAGTGATGGCGGGCCGTCTGGCTTACGCAGAGTCCATTCCCTCCTGCTAGAGTTCTTTGGGGTTCAGGGCTGGAGCCGACAGTGTTGCTGTGTCCACAGAGGTCCCGTCTGCACACAGAGTTTTCTCAGGGCCCTCGCGGGGAGGGACAGAGCCTGCGTCAAGACAGATTTGGGATATCTGCATATTCCTGCATCACCTGGCCAAAACACAGTACCCCAATCTCACCTGAATTTCTTTTTTTTCAAATTTTAATTTTAGTGGAAGTATAATTGATTTACAAAGTTGTGTGAGCTTCAGGTGTACGGCAAAGTGATTCGGTGATACATATACGTATATTCATTCTTTTTTAGATTCTTTTCTCATATAGGTTATCGCAGAGTACTGAGTAGAGTTCCCTGTGCTAGACACACCACAGGGATATATTGCTGGTTATATATCTTATCTAGAGTAGTGTGTGTGTGTGTGTTCATCCCAACCTCCTGATCTATCCCTCCCCCCATCAGCAGCAACATGGATGGACCTAGAGATGATCATACTAAGTGAAGTCAGACAGTGAAAGACAAATACCATATGATATCACTTATATGTGGAATCTAATTTTTAAAAAAAAGATATAAATGAACTTATTCACCCAAATTTCTAACATTCAGTATGAAGGAATGGGCCTACATTATAGGCAATTGGACAGAATGAAAATGCATGAAGAGAAAGAACAGAATACGAAGTGGAAAGTGTAGCGCAGAAGAGAAAGTGAGGGCTTTGGAAAAGACACGAACTGCGTCTTTACATCCTGATATTGTCACCTGTGCTGTAAATATCAGAACGCCTCTGGGGTTGTTCCCCCTGCGATACTAAAGCTTTCGTGACGGGGGTGAGAACCGCTCAGGAGGGCCATGACTTGAGACGAGAAAGAACATTATTTTAGCTACTAGGATCTGGGCCAAGCTTGACCAATTTAACAACCAGATTAGGGCACAAGACAAACATGGCTCTAAACAAGTAGGACACCCCCACTAACGGGGTGGTCAGCTGTTACTCCGAAGCTCACACTTCAGCAAGCTAGTTAACCCTCTGCATTGAAGGAATTTCATAGAAATGATGATCAGCCTGGCCATCTTTCCAGGGAGGATGGGGAGGTGCTCCCTGCCCAGCACTCACAGAATCACTGATGTCCTTTTAGAGATTATAAATAAGTGCATAGGGCACTTACTATAAGCAGAATGCAAAGGCATTTTTCTAAAAAATTGCTTCGGTAGTTAAGATGGTGCACAGCTGAAATGCATGGCCTCATCACCACCAGAACATTCTCCCAGGTATGAAATCCAGCCAGAGGAAGATGCAGGGTTAAATTTGTCCAAAGTGAGGGACTGACCATGTCCTTGGCTGTGAGTCTGCAGGGGACTCGCCCCAAGGCCTCTGTGAGCCTGGCCTGACATGTACAATGAGGGGACAATGGGACCCTCCAGCAAAGAGCCCTGTGTGCTTGGGTGTCGGCAGGGCTTACAGCCTGGTCCCCTGACCAGCGCCAGACCCTGCCCTCCCTCCTTCCCCCCAAGGAGTCAGCCTTCCCAGGGCCGGGGTCTGGGGAAGCAGGCACAGCCCCCTCATTCCCCATTAGAGTGGCACCCTGCTCCCCTGTTCTACCTACCTCATTGGTCCAGGCAAAAATGAAAGCAACTTGGAACGGGAATCTTCCCAGCCTCTTCCTCTTGGAAGAAAGAGTTCAGAAACAAACCAAGGCAGAGGAAGGTGCAAACTCCAACAGAGCTAAGCATGTGGCGCTTTGCTTTCTCTGAAACCATCCTCTGTGTCTCAAGATGGTTAAAAGAAACAAATGCAAGGAAGTGCAATAAATGTCTTTGGTTAAGCAGAATGCATGTATAAAACTTAGGGAATTCCCTAGCAGTCCAGTGGTTAAGACTCCACGCTTCCACTGCAGGGGGTGCAGGTTCAATCCCTGGTCGGGGAACTAAGATCCTGCATGACGTGTGGCACAGCCAATAAATATATAAATAAATAAATAAAAACAAAAATATAAGATTTAGCAGTACAGGACCAGAGCAGCATCCCTCCCACGGTGCTCATGCAGCCTGCAGATGGTACCTGGTGTTCAGGGACCACCCCATGCACCCCTCTGTTCATTTCCCCATGACCTTCCCATTCACGCCAGCTTCCCCAGCTCCAGACCTCTGGGCTCTGGGTCTGAATTTGGTTCCCCAGATCTGCACTGCCTGGCTGTTTGCCATCGGATCCCAAATACCCTTCGACGACATCCCAGAATGCAAATGCTGACAGCAAGCCTCTGTCCACTGAAGAGACAGGTACATAGCCGAAAATGTTTAAAGAAACAAGTTATAGGATGTGGAAAAAGCACTGCGTTCACTGCCAGTTAAGAGGTAGAAAGCCAAAGGGACCCCCAATGCTCACGCTGACAAGATAAAGCACAAAGCCTCAAAGTCATAATGACTTTTCTTAACCGTGGAGAAATTCACATACCATCAAATTCACCACACAGACCAGTGAAAAGTGTACGGCTCAGGCATTCGGTACCTTCACAATGTAATGCAACCATCACCCGTGTCTAGTTCCAGAATGCTTTCATCACCTAAAAGAAAACCCTGCACCCATCTACTACTCACGCGCCATTTTCTCGTCCCACCAGCCCTTGGCAACCACCAACTTGCTTTCTCTACGGATTTGCGTTTTCTGGATATTTTCTCTAGGCGTAATCATACGGTATGGGGCCTTTTGTGTCGGGCTTTTTTCACTGAGCATCAGTTTTCAAGGCTCTTCCACATTGTAGCCTGTGTCAGTGGTTCATCCCTTTTCACGGCTGAGTACTATTCTACTGCACAGGGCCATGCCGCGTTTCTTTATCCGTCCATCTGTCAACGGACATTTGTGTTGCTTCCACTTTAGGCATATTTTAACTAAGTGCTGCAGTGAACACTGATACAGAGGTTTTTGTTTGCACACCTGTTTTCAGTTCTTCTGGGCAGACACCTAGGAGTGGAGTGGATATGGAAATTCTATGTTTAACTAAATGAGGAAGTGTCAGACTATTTTCCACAGCGGCTGCAGCGTTTTACCTTCTCACCAGCAACAGGACACTCTCCATTAAAATCATCATTTTTAAAACCCATCAGAAAGCTGAGGATGCAACGAAACTGACACGAACCCGAGTCCAGGCTGTGGTGATGCTTCCTCCCAAGATGAGACCCTTGGTTGCTTTCATCCCTGATGGAGAGAATGGGAAAAAGTGGGGGAACCAGCTGAAATGGAAAGCTGCGTTTAATGGCTTC
Source organism: Balaenoptera acutorostrata (assembly GCF_949987535.1). Classification (NCBI taxonomy): domain Eukaryota; kingdom Metazoa; phylum Chordata; class Mammalia; order Artiodactyla; family Balaenopteridae; genus Balaenoptera; species Balaenoptera acutorostrata. The sequence continues at coordinate 5,005,483 of NC_080085.1, read as the reverse complement.
ATGGGGGCCAGTGGGCACAGAAGATCAGGAACCTGAGACGGTACAGGCAGACAGCAGTCTGCACCCAACCCTTCGACGCATCCCTACAAGTCTTCACTGGCCCACTGAGTGGTCTTACGCCATGGCTAGGGTGGGGCAGGAAAAGGACAGGCACCCCCCGACCAGGCACTCTGAACTTCGGCCACGGGCAGTCACACCTGTCCCTGCCCCCGGCCAGGATGGGAACATGGGTCCAGCAAATCCAGGGCAGGAGAGAGAACAAGGAGCTTTCCTCAAAGACCCAACAAGCCAGCAGCCAGGCTGTAAAGCAGAGCGAAATCCTGTGACCCTCACCAGGGCTCAGATCCCAAGCTCTGTTAAAGAGGAAGTGTGGACCCCACTGCAAAGCCCGTGAAGCCAGAGGGAACTGAACCTAATTAAAGCTACGACAAGTAACATCTATACTGACAGAGTGGCTCACGTCAGAGGCCGGGTAAACAAGGGGGTGTGATGTTTTCCAGGGGTAAATATTATGCAATTCAGTGTTCGCTATTCTTTTACACTCAATGTCCATCATTAAAGATATATACGTATAAACACACATATATATGTAGATATGTATATATAAACTATGTACACACATAGCTATACATACATTAGATGTAAAGTAGCATATGATGTGCAGTTGTTAAAATGATCAAACGTACAGAAAGACAAATACCATATGATATCACTTATATGTGAAATCTAAAATATGACACAAATAAGCCTATCAGAAACAGAAACAGGGTCACAGACATAGCGAACAGACTTGGGGTTGCCAAGGGGGAGGGGGGATGGGGGGATGGAGTGGGAGTTTGGGGTTAGCAGATGAAAACTAGTATGTATAGAACGGATAAACAACAAGGTCCTACTGTAGAGCACAGGGAAGTATATTCCATATCCTGTAATAAACCATAATGGAACTGAAAAAAAAGATCAGACATAGCCCCTAAAACATCCATAATAATAATAAATATGTCAAAGGATCCATAAAAGAATTTAAGCACATTCATTGTCTTCCACTGGTAGTACCTTTTGGATAAATGGCATCTATAGGCTTTGTCAATCAATTAATAGGATTACTAGGCAGTAATTCAAACTGCCTTCAGCTGAAAAGCAGTTTTGACATAAATATATAAGTAGATCCAGTCTTCGGGATACAAAGTTCACAAAGAACCCCCCGGGCTGAACGGAAGATGTGCATGCAGGAAAAGGTTATCTTCAGGTCCACTATTTAGGGGAGCATTCTTTGTCCTGAGAGGAAACAGTGAAAATCTAGATAATACAGGACCCTTCGTGATAATAGCGGTCTCTGGGTTAAAGGTTAATTTGAAAATAACTCTGGGCATCACAGCTGAAGGCATCTTTCCCCACATACAGCTTTGTGCTTTGTGCTCCATTCCACTGGGGTGTCCTCACTGAAAAGCATCTTGTACAAAGCAGACACGCTATCGGCCATGATCCTCAGACGTGGAATCTGCATGAGTTTCAAGCTCGTTATCACTTGCTGACAGACAGCTGTAGCAATAATAAACCCAGAAGATCCATGGTCAAGCAGCAACATGATGATACTTAACAGAATACAAGTCTACGTAATTAAATAGCTAATAACAGCAGCTCCTTATTTATTAAAACGGTGCTCAGTACCATCATAGAGTAGCTGTAGGCATTAGGTAAATATCCAGAGACGTTCACATACTAACTAGAGGGGCATGCAGGGTGATGATCTCATTCATAAACAACCATAGAATTTTTAAGTAAAAAAATGAAGATATGATGATTTAGCAATACCACTCCTGGGCATATACCCAGAGAAAAACTGTAATTTGAAAAGATACATGCAGCCCACTGTTCACTGCAGCACTATTTACAATAGCCAGGACATGGAAGCAACCTAAATGTCCATCGACAGCGGAACAGATAAAGAAGATGTGATACATATATATACAATGGAATACTGCTCAGCCATAAAAAAGAATAAAATAATGCCATTTGCAGCATCACGGATGGACCTAGAGCTTATCATACTAAGTGAAGTTAAGTCAGAGAAAGACAAACATCATATGACATCACTTATATGTGGAATCTAAAAAATGATGCACATGAACTTACTTTCAAAACCGAAACAGACTCACAGACATAGAAAACAAACTTATGGTTACCAAAGGGGAAAGGGGGGAGGGATAAATTAGGAGTTTGGGATGAACATATACACACTAGTATATGTAAAATAGTTAAACAACAAGGACCTACTGTATAGCACAGGGAGCTATACTCAATATTTTGCAATAACCTAGAAGGGAAAAGAATCTGAAAAAGAACAGATACATATACGTATAACTGAGTCACTTTGCTATACACCTGAATATAACACAATGTCGTAAATCAACGATCCTCCAATTTAAAAAAGGAAGATATGATAAACTTGAGACTGGTTACCTCAAGATGTATCTGGCGCGAGATTCTTGAAAGAGTGTTTCTATAGACGGTTTGTGTGCACTGTGGAAGGCACGTGGTGATCATTGGCACCACCATGAGCTCACTAGGAACAAAGCACACCGTCCATCCTTTACCATCAAGCCACCAGACCTCCAACTCCTGATAATATCAGCCACAGAACGAACCGTAATTCTAGCCCAGGATCTGAAAATCTCACGTGACAGTATCTATGAGTTGTAGCTGGAGAAACAGATGGTCCAAAGGAGTGCTGATTTGCCAAAGAGTTGTAGAAAATGCGAAAGGTTTTTGAGAATGTGCTCTACAACTCTGCTCTATTCAATCATTTATACCAGTGATGTGTATGGATGAACTGCAAGAATATTTATCCAACACGTGGGGGACAGTTTGTGCTTTAGAAGAGAATAAAGTCTCAGAAGGACCTTGGTAAATGGAACACAAGATGAAGATCAGCAAAATTAAACTCAAAGGCAAGACCCATAATCCACTTATTTAAGAAGCATAATCATTGGCACCAGGACACTGACATTAAGATGTGGCGTGACTGCAACTCCTGCGAAGGAGATTTTAATGGATGAGAAATTAAGCATTAGGCAGGTGAGCCAAGGAGTGACTTAAAGTCATGAAGGCTAAAGTTAATGCTGCTTGGTACCCGTTAATATGGAGACGTTTTGGTGATCAGGAAGAGAATTTACACTTGACTCTTCACACATTAGACCACAGTGGCAATAATATTTTTCAGTTCAGATGGCTGCTATTTAAGAAGTACGGGGACAAACTGGCTATGAGGTGAGAGCAAACAGGATGCCCAGGGGTGCAAAGACTATTTTGCGTATGTGATCTCTCAGGAATCGGGAACATTTCAACCAGGGCGCGAAAGGCACTTGCCTTTTAATTTGTTTGAGTGGCTTGTCTGCAAAAGAGAGAAAGAATTTAGTGGCTGTCTCAGAGGCCAGAGCTAGGACTTTGTCCAAAATAAGGACCACGACCTTATAACAGCTGCCAGACCACAAAATGATCAGCCTGTCAGATCGCATCTATCGGAGATGGACAAAAACCCCATCTGTTGGGAATACTGCAGAGGGATTACTTCACCGAGAAGCAGGGAATTTGAACAAAGTGACTAGTATAATCCTTCCCAGCCAGGAGACACCATCAGTCCATAAGCAAACTCAACATCTAAAGATATACTGAAGCAGAAAGAAAAAAATAAAAGCATACCCCATAGGAAAGAAACCCAACCAGACCAGTGTTCTCCAAGGCACCTATTCACAGGACGCCTCTTTCTTTGCCTACTAGATGGTGGATGGGGTCTCCCGATGAAACAAACTTGATAGGAAGGTGATAATTAACAAATAATTTGGCAACATAATTTAACTACGGGTCATCTGAATGTTTTGAAACAGCCGTAAAAGCGGTTTGCGTCTTACTAATTAGTCCCATTTATAACCCTTTCTAAACCTTCTCTTGCAAAGCCTCACAGAAAATCATTATAATCAATGGAAATTACCCAGCAACAACAGATTTTAAAAACAAGTACATGGAAATGTGTGTTGAGAGAATAGCCAACAGAAGCGGGTAGCTCGCATAAACTTCCCAACTCGGTGTGTTTCAAGGTTAAAGCAACAGGCGTTCACACGATCTTCAAGGCACCATCTCCGGGTCAGGGATGTGAGCAGAGGATCCAGGAGATGGAAACTCCATTCATGTACCCTCCGTCTGTAACAGGGAAGAACAAATCTAACTCCATATTGGATCTGTTTCTTTTACTTTAATCTCTATAATTCTACCGCTTTTGCTACAAGTTCATCACTAAAAGGATGTTGCCTATACCTTAAGTTATACATAATGGCCCCAGAGATGGGCTGCCTTCCAGGTAATGAGCATGAAGCTAAAATACCTTTGCTTAGCTCACAGGAAACATCCCGAGCAGGCCCACCTGTCAATGGCTGCAGGCAGGAAGAAATGAACACATCCCCTTTGGCGTCGGCCAGAACCAGGAGATATATGCAACAACTTACACCCTTTTTAACTCTACCTCCTCACTGCCCCCTCTTTGTTCTATAAAAGAAACCAGCACCCAATCCCGAGTGAGATGGTTCTTTGGGACACGAGTCCACCATCTTCTCGGTCTGCTGGCTTTATGAATAAAGTGGCTATCCCTTGTCCCAACAACTTGTCTCTCGATTCACTGGTCTGCTGTGTGGCGAGCGGTAGGGGCTTGAACTCGGCAACACGTTCGTGGCTTCTGCACCAGCGGGAATTTAGTTCCCATATTCGCAGAAGGAGCTTCTCCCTGGAAAGAGGAAACTCCCAACCAAGTCTTGGCATCCCTTCTCAAGCATCTCTTAACCGTCCACCTTCGCTCTGCTGCCAAGGCTTGGCCAACAGCACTGCCTGTGCAGGTCACGTGATGAAGATATGCCTTCATGTACATTCTCTTGGGGTGACCACTGAATAGTTTCTCCCTTGCATCTCAACAAGAATGGAAGAAGAACTTGGTAGGCGGACGTCATACCGCTGACAACGCTGAACCTCACCCAAGCCCTGTGATCTTGGGAAACAAGAGACAGCTAAGAAATACCCACACCATCTATGTTTTGGAAAAGGGCTGACTACCATGACCTCCTTTCCCTGTAAGGCTTCATGGACGCCTTCCATGCCTGCCTACAGCCAGGCCAGACACAGAACCTCAGAATTCCCGTCCTTTGTCTCATGGCTGATTCACTGAACGGTTTGTCCCCACTGATCAACTGGAACACCAAACTTGGGTTCAGCTTCTCTCCTTCCTCCAAGTCCCACCCTCAGCCTGAGCCAGAAGGCAGCCCCTCCTGAGAACAGGCTGGCCTCCAGGTAAACCATTCTCTGATCTACTGTCCAATCAGGCCATCCTTTCATCCACTTCACCACACCTGCTTCTTTCCAGCCTGGCTCACTTCTCTCTGTTAAAAAAAAAAAAAAAAAATATATATATATATATATATATATATATTTTTTTTTTTTTTGCTTAACCTTTGAATCTCTTGCAGACCGTATGGTCAGTGTGTTTTCCGTCTTGCAATAATCTGTCTCGCCCTTTGCAATAACCCTGTTGAATAAAAGTCGCTCATTGCCGAGACTGGATCTGTTTTTCTATCGGATACCATGCCGACCAGGCTCGCTGGGGCAGACACTTGGACCAGCAGAGTTGGGGCCCTTGTCAAATCTGAATTTTACACAAAATCAACCTCCCTTTCCCGTGACGTATCATACAGACTACAGAATCACAGCCCTCGGTGTACCATCCTGACTGTTCAGCATCTACAGAGAGCCAGATGCCACTTATCAACATTCTGATGAAAATCCGTGCAGGTGTGTACCTGCCCCGTCTCGTGAGATGCTAGTTCCATACCTGTCAGGCTGTAGGTCAGGTCAGCTATGACTCAGTTACTCTGGCAGGCAGCTCTCATGGGCTTGAAGGAACAACACAGTCCAGTATTTGTGCTACACATGTCAGCTCCACACTAGCAACCCCTGCTCCTCTTCAGGGCTACTGTGCATGGCCTTGCGGGTCTACGGAGGCCCTGTGTCGGGGAGCAAAACTTGCCACCCCCAAATATCTCTTTGGCATACAGATTATCTCCAGCTGAAAACAATCCCAGCCCAAAAGACTCAGGAAGAAACTTTGAACTTCTCCCTAACTGCCTAAAAAAACTTACATAGAGGGCCTGTTCCAGGAACAGAGCATCACATGACGGCAAAGACTGTGGACCAGGTAGGCTGGGAGAAACTCGCCAGGGCCTGGAGATCAGAGTCCTCTCTGTGTCCCATTATCTCTGCCTGGCCCAGCAAACATTTATTTACCAAACTTGTGTGTTTCTGTCTCCATATGAATTGCCTTCCTCCCCTGTGAAGTCCCAAAGCACTACCCCCAACAAAACTTCTTTTGTCTTTAAGTAAAGGTGGTATTTAAGGTGAGGGTTTGGGCCATTTTAGTGAGTGACTCAGTTTTCCTGGGTCTCTCCCATGGGTACATGTTATTCAACTTTTGTGTAATTTTCTCCTGTTCATCTGTCTCATGTCCATTGAGTTCTTAGACCAGCCAGAAGAACCGACACGGGTAGAGAAATATTTCTTTACCCCCAACAGCTGCCCACCCCCTTCCTCTCCAGAGAATAAGATCAGACAATGTACTGCTGTGATGGCAAAATGAAGACATGATATGAGCCAGCCTGGGTCCAACCCGGCAAGGACTTCTCATAGTCTTGTGAGCTTGTCTTCAAAAGGATCCAGCAGCGATAGAACACATCTGCAGAGGGCACTGCATTTGGGTGAAGTTACAGCACGAGGCCCCTCACAGGTAAGTGCAAAGGAGAACTTACAGCAAAATCACACAGAGACAATGCAGGAAACGACCACTCAAATTCCAACGCGAAGCTGCCTATGACATTTATTTATGGGCTCTTCAGGGACGCTGAATGTTGAAAGGATTTTTTTAATAAAATAAAATTACTGTCTTTTTAAGGAAACTCCCATGATAAAAAGAAAATACCGACCCACAGGAAACACACAAAAACAACTGTCTGCTACAAGACATGGAATTTTCCAGGATTCATTTTCCATCTCCCAATGACCTTGTGGAATCACAGGTGGGTCCAGAATGCTGGCTCAAGTCACCTGTATCTGCCAGGTGGTCTCTACAGGTATCTCCTTGGATCTACCCTAGGTACGGAGGTCTGTGTCATAGGAGGTTCCTTGGGCCCTAAAAGACCAATATGGAAGATACCTAATGGGCATCTATAAAGAGCTGATATTTCCATAAAGATTTTTTTAATGAGGTACAAAAAATTGAAATAAAATGACCTTTGATTGAAGTTCTCCCAAGATTCTGAAAAAAATAAAAATATTTTCTATAGAAATCAAACTAAAAATCTAGCCTCAAAGTATCCAAATCGATATATTTTCAAGAAAAACAAGAAACTCAATAGTTTGGAAAATTCACAAAACACACAAGCAAACAAGGTACCGTGAATAAAAACCAACCAAAACAAAGAACAAGTGAAACAGACCCTCATAAATTACAGAGAGTGTAATTATCAAAGACCCTAAAATAAGTATCGTTTATATGTAAAGAAACAAAAGGTAAGCTTGGAAATGCAATCAGTAAAGAGATTCAAAAAGAAAAATATTTTGTATGTTTTTAAAATATGGTCATATACATTGCATTTGTACAACATGACAGACAAAGATACGAATAAAATTTTTTAATATTTTTTTAAAAACTGGAATAAACAATTACTAGAAAAGTTGGAATTACTGGAGTTACTGGAAATAACATCAAAATGTTAATAAATGATTATTTCTGGATGGTTATTTTGGAAGATGAGGAGAAGACTTCTACCTACTTCCATGTTACAGACTCAAACCAGTGATATAATGGATGACTTTAACTTCTGTTTTGTGTACCCGTTTATTTCTTAAATACAAACTATGCTTTGAAGAATTAAGATCTAGTCAAAATTATCAAATTGTATAAAGTCCATGAGAAAACAGCTCTGGAATTGGTAATTAGGAGGTTGCTGAGTCCCAAGACTGGTGTTTCAGTGAACAAATGGAAGAAATCAGATTGCAGAGTCTGGGAAAGAACATGCTGTCAGAAAGCGGAAGTACCATCTATAGGTCAGTCACATAGAACCCCACTGCTAACACACCATCCCCGCGCCTGACTGCTGGCCTCTAAGGCCAACACCTGAACAGCCTCCTGGGCTCACTTCTGAGTTTCCGTGATTGGGATCCTATCTCCACACCTGACACAAAGGAACTGGACCCCAAGCCCTGAGCTTCCTACACCCATTCTGTGTGTGGCCCTCTTGGTCCTCATCCACAGTCTACAAGCATCCTATCTTTGGTGATGCAGGATTATAGAGAGGTCCTCTACACCATAAGGTCCAAAAGAGCTGAAGTCAACCAACAATCTACATGACAATCCTTAGAGCTAACATGATGGGGGTTGGGGGGGCAGGAGTAGGAAGAAAAAAGCCAAGTGAGGCATACAAAATAGTAAGGAGTTGGCCTGGGAGAGCGGTGGTGTCTAGTTCCCTCCTGAGGTCAGAGATGGATATCATTCTTACACATAGAAAAGAAACAGTAACAAGGTTGTGCACTGATTAGAAACCACTTTAAATGGTACCACTTCCAAAAACAACGAGATACATAAACACTGAAATAGCAAGCCTTGAATTTAATGCTGATTACACTTATACTGTGCAAACTCATTGCAACACAGTAATTGTCAGCAAGAAAATCGTTAGGTTCAGTACAATGCCTCATCACATAATCGAAAGGGAAGAAGCATGGCTCCTGTGTATGTAAATACGTAAATATTTGGGTGATCTCAGAGGGATTATCTCCGGGTGCATGAGTTATCTACTTAAAACAACTAACTCCAGGGACTTCCCTGGCGGTCCAGTGGTTAAGGCTTCGCCTTCCAATGCAGGGGGTGAGGGTTCCATCCCCGGTCGGGGAGCTAAGATCCCACACGCCTTGCGGCCAAAAAACCAAAACTCAAAACAGAAGCAGTATTGTAACAAATTCAGTAAAGACTTTAAAAATGGTCCACGGCAAAAAAAATCTTAAAAAAAAAAAACAAAAACTAACTCCAATGGCAAGAAGACCCCCGAAATCAAACGTCAGCATTATATACAACCCCCTCTATACAGGGAAAACTCTCAGTGGATAAAGTCAAAGAGATGCTAGTCTATCTTGAGACATAGTTCTTTCCTAAGTATTTATAACCACGTCCCCGTCTCAATTCAAATCTTCCTCTAAAGCCATAGTTTTACGTGCATACCCCTAATATTATCACAGCCTACCCTGCATTTCTTAACTTTTGCCCTGTAAGTAATTTATTATACACTGATGGCTGCTGAGTGTCCAAGGATGGGGAGCGAGAGTCAGGAACCCACAGACAGCTATGTGCGTGATGGATTTGCATGGGGGAGGCCCTGGAAGACAGGGCAGGAAAAGGACATCCAGATGTTTGGATTCAATCCCAGCCTGGATTTCAGACTTGGGAGAGGCGCCTTCCCCCCATTTGGATCAGGGCAGGGCTGCTGCAACCCTGAGATTGAAAAAAAAAAAAAAAAGAAAGGGAGCCGTGGCGCATGTGGGTCCAGGAGCCGTCCAGCCTTCTCCCTGAACCCCACCAGGAGAGATCTTGATTGATGCCCACTGGGAATCTCAGCAAATGATGATGGGGACCCCAAGAGCATGCCACAGACATACTCACACTGTGGGATTCAAGAAACAGTGGTTGCAAAGAGAAAGAAAGTCGTTCGCACGGAGGACAACTTTCTCCAAGGAGACAAGGTCCAACCAACCCAAGCCAGAGAAATGTGGGTATGATAGGCAGAATTTTAAGAACACCAGCAATATTCTTGCCCCCCTGGTATACACACCCTGTATAATCCCCTCTCCTTGAGGGGGGCGGGAGCGGGACCTGTGAATAGGATGGGTGTCATTCCTGTAATCAGGGCACTGATTGGTTGACTCAGAGTTCATTCAACAGAGAGATTACGTTGGGTGGGCCTGACCTAATCAGGTGAGCCCTTAAAAGGTACGGAGCCCAGAAGTCTCTCCGAAGTCACAAAGAGCTATGATGAGAACCGCTTGCAGGGGCCATGTACCCAGGAATGGTGGGTGACCTCTAGGAGCTGAAGATGGCCCGGGACGGACAGGCAGCAAGGAGACAGGGAACTCAGACCCCATCTGCAAGAAACTGAATTCTTCCAGCACCCCCTGAAGTTGGGAAGGGATCCTGAGCCTCAGATGAGATGTCAGCCTGGTGCCAGGCTAAGCAGAGGGAACATCTATCCCTGGCCTGGACTCCTGACCCACAGAGGCTGGGAGGTAACTTACAGAGGTTCCTTAAAGCCACTGTTTGTTGTGAAACAACAGAAAATGAGTACAGTGGGTATAAATCTTAAACCAAATGCTTTCCTATCCAAAGCTAGAGAGATCTCAGGCTAGGAGATTTGGTTTACAAATGTATTTCCATATCCCACATATGGAAAAAAAATCTGTGGTATTCATCACTATACCAAATTCTTTTCTTTTCTTCGTACCACCTAAAAACAGGTATTGAGCTGCATCTCTACGCTACATGGTATGAGGCTCAGCACAGCCCATGGCATTTCATAAAGGCCCAGGCCAGGATACACTGTCTGGACGGAGCAACCTCAGAGCAGATAGAACAACGGGCATCGTGGTGGGCTGAGTCCCGACCCCCCAAAGATGTCCACGTCCTAATCCTCAGAACTTGTGACTATCTTACCTTAAGTGGCAAAACTTAAGTGACAAAAGGGACTTTGCAGGTGTGATTAAGTTAAGGCCCCTGACATGGGAAGATGGTCCTGGATTAGCCAGGTGGGCCCAATGTGAGCCCAATGTGAAGATGGGGAGAAATTGGAAGATGCTAGTTCTGCTGGCTTTGAAGATAGAGGAAAGCAGCCAGGAGGTTAAGGAATGCAGGCACCTGTAGAAGGTGGAAACGGCAAGGAAACCGTTCTGCTCTACAGTCTCCAGAAGGAACTGGCCCTGCCACCATCTTGGTTTTAGCCCAGTGAAACCCACTTTGGACTTCTCACTTCCAGAACCCTAAGATAATAAATTTATGTTGTGGTGATTTATTACAAAGTTTGTGGCAATTATTACAGCAGTCACAGAAAGTGAATATAGAAAGGAAGGGAAGAACCTAGGGAAGGGGGACTTCGGGGAGGAAATGAGAAAAGAAAGAAAAAAGTTAGCGTCCAGTTTAATGGCTGGTTTTCCTGCTGTTCTAGAACTGCAGGAGGCCAGGAGACCATTCGTCTCATGCCCTCCACAACCAACTCAACTCCTAGGACAGAGGGGAACTGAGGAAATATTTGCACACATTGATTTGTGGACAGGTCATGACCCTTAACAGATAGGTGTAACCTTGGACGAGCCGTAAGTTATCACGTAAATGATTCTTTCTGTTAAGTTAGAGAGTAATTCTTCAGTTCTGTGCTAGATTCCTGACCAGTTTATAATTAGGAACGAGTTGACAAAACTACCAGAAAGCGTACATGCAAGTTTCTTTGTACATAATGACGCTTTTTCTATCCAAGCTCCAATTTGGAATATAACATTAAAATACTTTGAACTCTGAATTTTCCTCCATCTACCAATATTCCTGCATGCTGTGGTAAACCTTTAATATTGGGGTTTGGTTATTTCATCATTACCTACAAGACCTTTTTTTCTGACATCATTTAGAAACATTACAGCGTTTAAAATGAACATTTATGAATTCAACCAATAGAGAAAACTGTAAATTCAGTCCTTCCCCTGCCTGAAAGTGCTCATAAGACAGATCCTCTTGACCGAATTGTCAGAACATAAGCAATATTCTCTGAACCTCCACTTCCCCGTTCTGCCTGAATCCTTAGAGTTTGCTCATGTCATGGAAATACTTGAGAACCCTGCCAACAGAAGTCATATATGCATGCAGAAGTGATTTGAGAGCAGCGTGCTTATTTTTCTGAATAAAAATGCAACTCCCGAGGAATGCAGAAAAATCAATCAGCAGCTCTTAAAAATGTGTTTCCTTTACATGAAAATGGATTACAGGAGAAGATCAATTTGCCTGCCCAACGCACACAAATGAATTATCTCCTCTGATAACCACTGCATCTGCACGATAGATCAAATAACAAGTAAATTCACAGCAATGTGCTTCAGCCTAACTGTGGTTAGCTCTTCAACTCAGAATTTATATTTTGTTCAACGGAGGGACACCCCTGCCTTTTATTTAATGCTTTTTGGATCCTAGAGTTCAATATTTGTTTGCAATGGAAAAGAAAAGCTTTAATGACTGAGAAATGGGACAAGATCTTGTTATCACAGGGTTAGGATGAAACATTTGAAATAGCCGTTCTTATAGGTCAAAAACGATGGACCATCAGCAATGCCCCATATCTCTAATGGGTGTCACAGCCTAAACTAGCAACCATGAAGTTAGGGGCAGGAGTACATTGGGTCCAGCCTCAGCTGTAACACATGACCTGTGCGATTCTGGGGAAATTTCCGAAATCCTCAGTGTCAATTTTCTCATCAAACAGGAGGGTTAAGAATATTGTGTTCTACAGAGAGGTTGAGAGCCAACGAGAGCTGCAAGGGCAAAATGGCAGATGCATCTCATACGATACATCAATGATTTCTGAACACCACTTACACTTACACTTCCAATGAGGAAATCTTTACAATCTATTGACCCACTTGGACAAAGACAGACAGAGAGCAGACAAGAGCAGAATGAGGAAATTCCACAGGTTTTTGCACACTGGCAACTCCATGTTGGAGGAAGCGTCCAAAAGGGGCAGGAACCTGAGCGTGTGTCAAGGAAGACGGGATGTGAGATGGGGTGAGCCACCCTGCCCCCCCACAGAGCCATGGGCCTCCTCACGTGTGGGTCCCAATTCTCTGCAAGACAGGATTCCTCTCTGCGGGACGTGGATGGCCTCAGACCACAGGTATTGACACCTGGAGGGCACGGATTCGACAGCCAGCCAGCCAACAAGCTGTACCTACAAGTAAGCAGCGGAACTGGCTCAGCGTGGCTCAGCCTCCCTTTTGACTATGAACAGAAGCTAAGAACCAGGATACGTTTGAAAGGAATCTCTAACAGAAAGGACTAGGACAAAAGGACCAAAAAAAAAAAAAAAGCCAACCATCGACCAACTAACCAATCAACCAAGGATGCTTTGCAAGAAGTGCATCTAGAAAACAAATGAGAACTTTTGGAAATGCATCGTATGTTAGACGATTCAGCAGAATGCTGGGAAGATGGGGTTGAGGACAGGTCAAAGGAAGATGGAGCAAAGAGGCCAAGTGATTGACCACAGGGGAGAAAAGATATGAAAATGGGGATATCAACAAGCAGGGGTCCAGTATTCAGCCAGTGGATATTCCAGAGGAGGGGAGAAAGACAAAGCATGTAGGGGATAAATTACCCAGGATGCAAACGAGACATCGATTCAGAAGCAAAGGACATGGATCTCCACATTGAACAGATGTCCAAATGGTAAGTGAAAACAGACCATTTCATGGAATCTTCGGACACTGAGGACAAACAAAACATCCCAAAGCACATGGTGGGTGGCTGGGGGAGGATAAATGGGTTTCATCTAAAAAAAAAAAATAAGACCCAGAATGGCTTTGGTCTTTGAATAGCCAGAGCAAAGCAATGGCTGCAAACTCGAGAGGGAAAATCATTTCCAAACTAGAGTTTTAAACCAGTCAAACCACGAGGGCCAGAGCTGCACTGGCCCAGGAATAGAGCCCATCGCGGGCCAAGTATTTGCAGTTCAGGCGGACGGTCTCTGCTTCCACGGAACCTGCGACCCAGGGTGGGGAGATGGGGCGAGAGCCTTCATGCCCAGATGAGCACATTTCTGGTTGTTGCTCTCTCATGAACAAGATCCCCAGAGAAGAACAATGAACGGGAGGCAGACATCATGTTGAGCTTGGGGGAACAGCGAAGCACGGTTACCAATACCTGCAACAATTCAATCCCTGGTCCTCCTCTTTCTCACCGTCAGAAGAGGATAGTGGTAGCTGAGCAGTCAAAATCACGCTCGACTTGCAACGTAATGCACCTGGATGAAAGCTACAAAGCTACCTCTGAAATCCTGACACCCACCCCTCGTTACTGTGCTCACCTGGAGGACCACAGAGTTCCCAAGACTCTATGTTATGGGAAAAATGGCCCAAAATCTGGTATTTCTTCTCCGTTTATCTGTGCAATCTGGCCACCAGACATGTCCAAGCCCAGCAGCGTTACCTGCAGCAACATGCAACAAAGACTCTGCGCCGGAGAAGAATCCAGAGTGGAAAACAAGGCGGGGGCCACAAAGTAATTCAAAGGAAATATGTGATTATGAACCATGATCTGAGAACGGAGAAGGGTATCATAAGCAACTGGCTAAGAAGGAGAGGGATGGCAAGGAGGAAGGCGCCGTCGACATCCTAATTAAAAAACGTCAAGCGATGAACGAGGAAACCATGATAAATTCATATCCACGTGAAAACTGTCCAGCCTCCTTAGGGATCAAGAACTAAAAGGAAAACAGAGGGAAAATGCTGTTTGTAATCTATCAATGTGGCAAATACAACGACAGGATGAGGCTGAATCTTGGAAAACGGGGACTCCTGCTCGTGGGTTATGTTATTGCACATGTGCTCCCTGGACGCTTGGGAGCATATGTGAGGATGAATATAGTCTCAACAGTTTTACACTCTCTGAATTGGTGTTTGCGTTTCTAGGAATTCCGTTTTCTGTGAAAATATCAAGAGACCCACACAACACACGTGTCCTTTGTCAATATATTCCTACCAACCTTAGAAATTTGTGAAGCCAGGAGAGTTGGGGAAAGGTTCAATAAATGACATAATAGCATATCGTGCAGCCCTTAAAATTCTTGATTTTCGCAGACTATTATTTTGTCATGAAGAAAAACTTCAGGGTATAATTTTAGGGTGGAAAAGGCAAAATCTGACAGGAACTAAAGGCAGCAAGATCGCAAATAAAACAAGTTCATATTTATGTATGGATATGTATGTTTTCTGTGTCTGTGTGTATAGACATGCATACACAAAACTGAAAAGAAAGATGACAGAACTTTGTCATTAGTTCTGGGGGAGCAGTATTTACACGATGCTTTATACCTTCTTGTATATATGTATCGAATGGTCTACTTATCTTTGTAATCAGGAAAGAAAAAGAGCCTGCAAAGTACAATTTAATCATACTGTCTTTCTGACACTGGAGACACTGTCGTAGTAAATGCCCCAAACTCCTCAAATATGATAATCTGTACAAATGCGCATAAAAAAGAAAATGACCCTGGGCTCCCAGTTGGCCTGAAAGACCCTAATTGAGAAAACTTCAATTTGTTAAAGAATGATGTTCTGTCAAATACTGTGCGTCTGGCCCTTGTCATAGAATCAAAAAAAAAAAAAAAGATTCCCTTTTTAAGTCCTTATTCCTTTAGCACAAGCACATAATAAGTGGGTAATAAATACTTGTTACAGAGTATTGAATTAACACAGATTTCTAATCTCTACAGTTTTCCCCTCATGACAGAAAGCTCTGATTATTATAGTGCAGAATTTGAAGACACAACAGCAAACATACCCTAGGTCTAAAGCCTTGGGTTTGCCGCACCTTCAGAACCCTCATCCATGGTAAAGCTCGATTTCTTTATCCCAGCCTCTTTTTCGGTAGGTTTAGCTGGAAAAAGGAAAATGACCCCCACCGTATCTGATGAAAAGAGAGACATAAAAGGTAGAGTGATTATTTCAAATTGAGAGCCCTGTGGATTTGCAAGGAGCAAATATACACCATGATGGCGGTGCGCATGACTTCAGGGGTCCGTCCTGGCCAGGGACACGGCCAGCCCACAGCCTGAGGAGGGCTCGGATTCCCCATCTCAAAGGTCTTGTCTGTTCTTACATCATAGCATCGGCGGATCAATGTCCATGAAACCCACAATGGGACGGAAAGCATCTAAATCAGTGTTCCAAGACAAATGCACCAAACCTCCAGGGCGGTGTCCCAAAGCAGTGCAGGACCGCCCCCCAAAATACACACAAACAATAAAATACTAGTCATGGGATCCCCCCAATACACACAAGCCACAAAGAGCCAGCCACTTGGGGGATCCCCCAGATACACACAAACAATAAAATACTAGTCATGGGATCCCCCCAATACACACAAGCCACAAAGAGCTAGCCACTCAGGGGGATCCCCCCCAGATACACACAAACCACAAAGAGCCAGCCACTCGGGGGGATCCCCCAGATACACACAAAGAACCAGCCACTCATGGGTAGATCATTATTGAGAAGCATGCAGTGGGAAGAGGAGTATGGATATGACAAGAGGACATCCATCCTTCCCAGAGCACAGCCAGAAAGGAGACAGGATGTCAAGTGAAATTGTTCCTACAGGGAAAGAACCTGATGGCTTTTCTTTGTAGTGATCACAGTGACACATTTAACTCTAACTCTGCAAAAAAAAAAAAAAGAAAAGAAAAGAAAAAGAAAAAAGCCTGGGTGTGCGTGAGAGAGAGAGAAAGAGAGAGGCTAAGAAAAAACACAAAGCGGGTTTGGGTTTTCATGTTGAGAACATTCTTAAAGGAGTATCTTCGCTGTTGACGCATCATTTCACCGCAAACATGCCCCTTGGAGAACATTCTCAACATGGAATCCACAAGGGTGCCGAAGCAGAAACAACTATGTATAAACACAGGTCTGTGTGTGTGTGTCTGAGACCACTATACAGTTTTTATGTACGGCTTCATTCAAACTGTAGGTGGCAAAGCAAACTACATGTCGAATGACAGCTTCCACGGTGGGGCGGCTTAGGGGGGGATGAGGGGAAAAGGGGCAAAATGGTTGGAAAATGAGAGTCCAAGAGGGGCTGTGCTGTGGGCGGGTGTGTGTGATGGGCAGCACGATTACTGGGACTTGAGTTCGTGGGGGGCGTGAACCCAGGAAGCTCCCACTCCCAGACTCAGAGCTGGGGAAAGGTGTGAACCACGGCACTAGGCATCCACTTTGTTGTAGGAGGCTCATTCTCATCACTAAATAAAGAAACACCCCAAATGCATCATGTCTCCTCCCTCTGTCCCTCGCCCATCCTTTCCCACTTGACCCAACAAATGCCCAAAGACCACAGAGGAAGCTGGAAACTCACTTCATTGCTTTTAGGATGCAGCCTGGTCCCAACCCACTCCTTCTGCCTCTCGAAATAAAACTGTCACGAGAGTAATTACACTAGTAAGGTTGGGAAAGCTGCAGCCCTCATTTTTTATGTCACAGACATTGTAAGGTGATTCGAGATTTCAGAGTCTAAGGTTACTGTGTAGAATTTCAAAGTTTCCTACAAGCCCGATACAAAATTTTCTGAAGGGAATTACATCTTAGCTACTGAATGCTTTCCAGTATTATGAAAGAGTTACAGCAGAAAAATAGTACTTAAATGATATTTTCAAATTATTGAGAAGGAAACTAGAGAATGGGGACTAAACCAATTCTTTACATTCCTAATGAAGATGACTTACAATAATATCTGAAATAAACTAAAGACCAGTAGTTTTTTAAAATCACGGTACGTTACAAAGTTCTCTAACACTTCAAATGTGTGGTTTCTGAATAGGAAACCAAAATTACTTTTAGTTATCAGTATGATGTTCAGTATTATTAAATGTGCTTAACAAACTTATCTTCTGGATTTGTACGATAATGTCTCCAAAAGTGAGGACGTTATTAGGCAATTTCCTATTTCTAACAAACAGAATTGTCCTTGAAAGATAAATTTATTCTGGAGTCGATGTTTTTTGGCTGATGCTTATTTTAAAAAGCAAAACCCGCAAGTAACTAAGTAAGGAAATGACATCTACTCACTACTGTAAATGTACATTAGCTATGCATTTGATCAACCCCACCCTGAATATTAGACTGTAGCAATAAATAAACTTGAAACATAACTAGAAACAACTAGCTCTGCATTCATCTGGTATGAAATGTTACACAATTCAAAGCAACTCAGCAAACCCCCTCAGGCTATGGAAACAAACTGCAAAAAACCAAACAGCTAGAGACTAATGTACAGTTAACAAAACTTTCAAATTCAAGGAAAGAACCTAGATTTCAAGTCATGAAAGCAGGGGATTAGGAAAACATAAATTGGTAAATCTCCATTAGGTCTTCAAACCCAGAGTTGATTTTAATACAAAGAGAGAAATAAAGTAGTATAGTTTAAAGCAATATAGAGATATACTTAAGGCAGTACAGAGATACAAAGAAGTACAATGGTGTAGGTTAAAGCAGTAGTATACCAACCACTCATCAGCAATTCATTATAATTTTAAAATTCAAAGACTGTACTCCTAAAATTATAAAAATCTAACTACAGAGATTTTATGACTGCCTTCCAACACTTTATACAGAAACACAAAGAATTATAAGCTGTTGTATAGATTATTTCCTGATTGACTTCAAATAAGATCGTATTTTATACTTGAAACAATACAGTAGACTATCTTTCCATACAACTCACCCCTAAAATGGAAAGTTTAACATGAGCTTCATATAGGAAAAAAAATCAAAATAAACAGGGCACCTGACATGCAGTATAAATATTGGAACTGCTACACTTCAATGATTGTCAGTAAGATGGGTAAAATACATGCAGTGGAATATGGCAGGAAATTCCTGTACCTTGGTTTAAAATTTTGTTTCAGTCTATACAGAAAAAAGTACTTGCTTATGCCAGGAATCAGATACTTTTGCTCCTCTCCGGAATCCCAGGTTGGCGAGTGGGAGACAGTCTTTAACAGGTATGAGGTTTCATCACTTTTGGCCAAGAGGAAGACTGAGAAATCCCACAGAAGAGATAAAGATCATTTTTTACATTGTGTAAGTTAGAAGCCAAATCACACCAGAAAGACTTTTTTTTTTTTTTTGCATGTAACTTTCTTGGTTGACTGAAATCCAAAGAATATCATTTAATATCAGTATTAATATAGCAGAGGAACCATTTTTTTCATTCATGTATTCAACAATTATTTACTGAACATCTACAAGGCGCCCTGCATTGCTGGGCTACCGTAGGGAGAGTCGTATGTTTCCTGTACTCATAGAGCTTACAAAGCATCTGCAAAAACAGACAGGATTCAGATCAATACTGGACAGAGAATACATCCACAATGGTATGAAACTGTCAACGGGACCAGAGCGCGTGGAGCACGGTGTGGGCCTTTCTAGCTGGAGGCCCAGTGCAAGGAGAGGCTGACTTGTGTGGAGGCCCAGAGGAGGAAGAAAACAAAGCAAGGGTGAGGCAGGTGCAAGAAGGGCCTGAGGGACACGGAGGGTGCTAGGAGCCCTATAATAGAGGCCTTTCCAGCCGTGGTTCTGGAATTCCACCTTCCTTCCGACGCAAAGCCGTTGCAGAGCTCTAGTAGGGCCAGAGGCAGGATCAGGTCTGGGTGTTGAGAAGGTGCCTCTGGCTCCCGGTGGTGGGAGAGGCCTTGATGGATGCAGACCGATCACCGGAGGCCAGTGTGTTGCACGTGTGGGAGATGAAGCCGGCTTAGCCCAAGGTGAGCCACGTCCAGCTGGAGAAACGAGAGACAGCCAAGAAGCCGATGCAAGGGGCCTTTGGGGTTTTTACATTCGACAGCTTCGCGTATCAATGCAATCTCTTCCCAGACAATCCATGAGGCTTTTTGTTGTTGTGAATCCCTGTGGCTCGACAGCAGTGCCGCTAAAGAAAGCGTGGGTACGACACAGGGGAGGCCACGGACAGACCTCGCTCGTCTTTATGTAAATAACTGAACAGACTCCAGCCTCACTGCTGTCCTCGCTTAGAAGACAGGACAGGTGGGGAAATCAGGGGCCACTGTTTGTACTTACAGATCCTCTGTCCATAAGAAGGTCCACTAGAGATGACTATCAGCGTGGGTCTGCTACAAGTGGGTGGAACAAACTGAGACCACTCCCCACACCCCGGGGCCCAAGGAGGTTCCCAGGAGCAACCAGCAGAGCCCTCGGGGTTCCAACAGGAACGGTTTGCCAAGCACTGAATATCGGGTTGAACGTTCTCAATGTCTTCCCTGGAATGGACGTCAAGGTGGCAAACTAAGCATTTGGCTGCATTGTGTCTGTAATGTCTTCTTATAAATGGAACGCCTTGTTCCTTGAGTCTTTTCACACGCTATCTTTCTTTTTTTTTTTTATATTGAGGTATAGTTGATTTACAATGCTGTGTGAGTTTCAAGTGTATAGCAAAGTGATTCAGTGATACATTATATATATTCTTTTTCAGATTCTTTTCCATTACAGGTTAGTGCAAGATGTTGAATATAGTTCCCTGTGCTCTACAGCAGGTCCTTGTTGTTTACCTATTTTATATGTGGTAGTGTGTATCTGTTCATCCCAACCTCCTAATTTATCCCTCCCCCAACCCCTTCCCCTCTGGTAACCATACGTTTGTTTTCTATGCCTGCGAGTCCATTTCTGTTTTGTAAATAAGTCTGTCTGTATCATTTCTTCAGATGCCACAAAGAAGTGATATTTGTCTCTTTTTTCACATGCCCTCTTTCAAAACGCTGAACAAAAGCATTGCTCTCGATTCTGAAGGCAGGCGGCACTTGCCAGGGAGGACGCCAATGGGCTTTGTGAGTCTGGCACTCACGCGAAGATCCACAGACCCACAGCGCCGGAGTTAACTGTGCTGTGGGAAATCACGCGAAGACAAACACAGAAGGCAAGGTACCAGAACCCTCTCCCCATAAATCCCGACGCGACTCCCTCACCTGTATTCAGGGCGGAGACCACTGTCACGTGAAGCCTGTCCTCAGGTCAGAGACAGCAGGAGCTGGGAAGGTTTGGAAGGGGGCATGGGATCTGTCACGGACACACTCTGAATGCCCCTCTTGGCAAGAACCTACCGTGTGCTCAGCGGTATGTAAAGAAGCTACATGGAAAGGCAAGATGACAGCCTCCACAGTTACTGTGTAACTAGCGCGTACAAAGAGATGGATTCGTCATCTTTAGAGCCACGGGGATGACACTGTGCTGCGCACAACCTACAGCCGCACCGTAGGGCGATCCGCCAAAAGGGCACCAGAACATGGAGGGCCCCGTGGTCAGCAGAGGCTCCCTGGAGGCAGGGACACACAACATATACCTCTAGTGACTGGCTCTGTACAAAATTTTAAAGACAAAAGTCAATGGAACTAAGCCACCTCTTCAAACAGGAGAAGCAAAATAAAACGTCATACGTATTTCTCCCAGAAAACGTTTTTTGGAAACTACCCAACCTTACAAAATAGTCGAAAGAATAAAAACAAACCCAGGTACGCTCCTTCACTTGGGTCGGCTAACTGTCGACACGTTGCCTCACTTGCTTGCTTGCTTTCTGTCTCTATGTGTACACGTGTGTGTATACACACAGAGGTACCTAGGCACACAGCATACATTTTTTCTACATCAGAAGATGTTAAAAGAACAAGGCACGTACTCGTATTTGTGTCTCATGACGTTCCAGACGGAGCTGCACACAGGATGGCGCTGCACCCCCTACGTAGTTTGGCCTGGGTCTCCTAGAGTAAGGATAGTTCCCCCCCCGCCCCGCCCCCCGACCTCGCTACCATGGAAACTGATTCCATCAACAAACCTCCCACACAGTCCCCCCCCCCCGCCCCCCAACCTCGCTACCATGGAAACGATGAAGAGTAACACTGATTCCATCAACAAACCTCCCACACAGTCCCCCCCCCCGCCCCCCAACCTCGCTACCATGGAAACGATGAAGCGTAACACTGATTCCATCAACAAACCTCCCACACAGTCCCCAGATAATTGTACCACCTGGGTCTTTTTTCCAGTCCAGGATCCAGTCGAGATCCAGATACCCTTATGTTTCTCGGTCTTTTGAAATCTGGAACCATTCCCTCACCCCCGACCTTTCTTGGTTTTGCATGACGCTGACTTTTGGGGGAAGAATCCAGGTTCAAGTGTCTTAGACAATGTAGTACGTTCTGGATTTGTCTATTTCCTCGTGTACAGATTCAGGTTGAACCTTTCTGGCAGGGATATTATACCGGTTTTTTGGTGCCCTTCTCGTTACCTCCTAGGAGGAGGTACGTGACAGCACTGGGGGTCTCTTGGTTAAGAGTACAGCCCGCAGATTGCTCTATGTTATGTCCCAATTTACTTCTTAATGAACCTTCTCTTCTTCATTTTCTCTGAGACACACAAAATAGTCACTGTAACTTTTTTGGTTGGGATTATCTTGACCCCCAGATGTGCTTATTATCACGGGTAAATTTGCTGCCATAAAATGTTCTTAATTAAGGATTTGCAGTCCACTTGAGGAACGTTTTTATCATCATCAAAGGATTAAAAAAAAATGACTGACTATCCTAGTGGATATCTGAGTAGAGTGAGGAACAGACTGCTGGCAGGTCCCGTCAAAGAAAATGGCATCTCATAAAAAGCAGGTTTCCTCCTGTTTTCTTTTTTTAGTTCATAAGAAACCTTTAACATCCCTAAACCTTTTTTTTTTTTTTTTTTGGATGGGAACGAATTAGAAATACCAGAGACAAGATCAAAGTATTTCCTTGATTATCATTAAAGTCTTCATCCACTTCAGGAAAGGCAAAGTTTTATATATAAGAACCCCAAACTCCAGAGGGTGAAGTACATTAAAATACCCTGTGAGGGCACCTTTATGCTGGTAAGATACAATGGATATTGTTATCAGGCATTTAGGAATAGATATTTTAGTCCCCACTGAAAGACTCTCCCTTTGCATCGACTGTTAAAAAAGGATAATGCATGCTGTATTAATTTATCATGAATGAATCATGACTCTTTTTCAGCCGCCTCCTTTTAATTAGCTACTGACTCTGTCCATTTTTTCCTGAGCTCTTCTAGCTGGGTCCAAAGAATGTCAATCTCCCTCTAGACTAAAACAACCCCAAAAATATATTACTCGAAGCATTTCCCTGCAATACACAGTTGTCTTGCAGCGGAATAAAAATAAGACTCTACTTAGCAGGTGCTTAAGGCTTTGAAAGCTGGGTCACAAATCAAAGCCAGCTCCTGCATTAACAAGAACTTTAGAAAATATTCTTTAAAACCCCCATAAGTTTGTTTCTGAAAGAGAAAAGGAACACACGATCCTTTTGAAGAACAAATTACAGAAATCACAATACAAAATGAATCTCTTAAGCTGCTCAGCGTTAACAGTGGACACAAGCCACGGCTCTAAGCAGCTGTGGATGTTTGCTCCAGGATGAGAACCCTGTGCTGCTGGGTTTAAATTTAACAGAAAAAAAAAAAAAATCCTAAAAGGTGATTGTCTTTTTCCTCTCCTTAATATGTATTCTAACTCTAATCCCTCACAGTAAAAGACCATTGAATACTCTAAGAAGAAAGAGAAGATTAAGTTAAATCTCTTGTTGTACGGGTCAGGGTTTCTCCACGTGGCACTCGTGACGCTTGAGGCTAGGGTAACACGCGGTTGTGTGCTGTCTGTGTATTGCGGGATGGTTGAACAGCACCCCTGGCTTCCACCCCCTGGATGCCAGGAGCCAAGCTCCTCCAAAGTTATGAGACCCAAAATGCCTCCAGAATTTGCCAACCTCCCCCTGGAGGGCAAAACCGCCCTGCGGCGGGAGAAGGGCTGCCGTCGGTAACCCCAGAGTCCCAAGCTGCATTGTGAAGATGGTTACATCTGTCTGCACCCCATCACCTTGGCTCACAGGATTATCCAGGTACTTATCCTACTTCTCCCAAACAAAGGGCATCCTTTACTTTTCATAACCACCCTGGGAGCCTGTCCTGTGCATCTCCCTTGTACAGAGGAAACCCGGGCGCAGGAAGGTTAATCCGCTTCCTGAGAACGAGACCGGCAGGTGGGGAGCTGGGATCCAAAGCCTGGGTCTCCCTGACTCCGCACGGTTCCACCTCTGGGAGCCTTTGCATACCAACGCGAACCATATCTTGTCTGACAGCATTTCCGTGCCCATTCCTCCGAGCCTGCTGCTGGTGGTGGTGGGGGGACACTGAATGCCCCGCAGTGCCCCCCTGACATCATAATGCCAGAGTATCATCAAGATGCAGCCTCTGTCTGAGAGGAGGGTGTATAGCAGGGACTGTCACCTGCCAGGTCTGTGAAAGCTGCTTCCTTCACCCTGTCCCCATCAATATCCCACACACACACACACACACACACACACACACTCACCTGAACCAGGGGCAGGTGCTCTTCCTGCAGGAAGAAAGCTTGTGCTGTTCCTTGGGTGACGAGGCCAACACACATTTAGAAAACTCCACCCCTAAATTCTCTGAGACACGCTGATTATCGCTGCTGACTAGTGTACACGCCCTCATGGGCCCAGGGCAGCTCTTCTCCAGGAAAAAATGTTTGTCCCCATTCCTCCTCCTCCCCTTTAACAAAGTGACCTTTTGTTGAGAAGTCATGTCTGAAGGAAAAGGAGAGCTGGGGCAGCTCCAAATTGATGTCACCCCTGCAATATGGTAATGTCCTGAAACACCGTTATAAAGGGCACCAAATACCCACAGGACGCAGACGATGCACGCGGTCAGGGCAAGGAGAGCGTCTTGTGAATAGGCCATGGTATTTCCAGAGCCAAAGTACCCGTCCACGCGTTTCTTGTACTTACAGTGACAACAATTTCAGACGGTCTTGGGCGACTGTCTTCCAGATATTATGTTACCGAGACCACCGTGAGCAGGAACGGGGATGGTGAGTGCCTCTCAGCAGACAGAAACAGGGTGCACCAGGCTCATCCTGTGAATTCACCCAAAAGAAGAAGAATCGGACACTGAATAACCACATTCTGAAACACTTCAACGAAACGAGCTCTTTCTGGGCTAGGGGATTCCTCCTCCTGCGTGTTTCTTCTTTCCATGCTCCGCCCAACTCCTACTCATCCACAGGTGTCAGCTGAGTGGCCACCACCTCAGAGAAGCCCCCTGTGATTTATACAATCTAAAGCATTTGCCCCACGGTTGATGAATTCTAGCACTGTTTTTTCTTCCCCCCTCGATAGCAGTTGTCACTATTTGCAATAGTTCTATTTATTTGGTTTCTTTTTATTTGGTATCTGTCCTTCCCACAGGCTCTAAGAGTCAACAGGGCAGGGCTATTTCTTTGTCATAGCAAGCTCTTGCTAAATATTTTCCCAACAGAGCTGGGGTCACAGACTACGGGGCAGGGGACTGTGCCCCCATCTGTTTTTGAAGCCAAGTAAGAATGTTTTCACATTTTTAAACTGTTGAAAAAAGAACATTTTTGTGACACATGAAAAGTCCATGAAATTCATATTTCAGGGTCCACAAGCAAAGTCCAAAAATACTGGAACACCCATTCATTTACTTATTACCTGTTTGCCCCTATATTACAAAGTCCGAGTGGAGTAGTTGCGACAAAGATTGTTTGGCTTGAAAAGCTGAAAATGTTTTACTATCTGGCCCTTTACAGAAAAAGTTTTTCGATCTCTGGTATAGAGCCCCACCCACGAATTGAAAATGAGCTCAAAAAAAGCCAACTCAATGCCCTTCAACCCGAAGAATAGATATACATATTTTTTCAAGTTGTTGACATTTAGACAAAAACTAGCATGTCCCTTGGAGCAATTTATTAATGTGTAAATCTATTGTTTATCCTTTTAAAATAGGAAGCATAATCTCACTTGGTAAATAATATTCACAAGAGAATGCCACGTTAGAGAAAAATTACTATTCCATAGATTTTTGTCAGTGTAAGTCTTGCTTTATTGAAGTTCAGCTCCCAGCAACAATTTCTTGGGTTCAATCAGTACTCCAGAAATATTTTCCCCCCGGAGATGGCATTTGAAACTGTCATCAGTCTTCGGGCATGGCTTTCCATCTTAGGTTCTATTGAAAACAAATGGTGTAAAAAAAGTTCATTTGTGTCATTTTTTAAAGTAGATTCCAGATATAAGTGAATGAACTTTTGTACAAAACAGAAACAGATTTGCAGATCTCGAAATCAAATCTATGGTTACCAAAGGGGAAACACGGGGGGGGACTGATAAATTAGGAGTTTGGGAATGACATACACACACTACTATGTATGAAATAGATAACTAAGAAGGACCTACTGTACAGCACAGGGAACTCTACTCAGTGCTCTGTCGTGACCTGTATGGGAGAAGAATCTGAAAAAGAATGGATATAGGTATATGTATAACTGATTCACTCAGCTGTACGCCTGAAACTAACACAACATTGTAAATCAAGTCTACTCCAATAAAAATTAATAAAAGTTAAAAAAAATCGTTAAAAAGGAATGGTATGCCACCAGTGTTGACCCTCCGCCTCTGTCTTCAGGAATGAAGGAATCTCTGGGCATGGGCACCTCTTCTGCCCTCTCACCACGATCTTAACTGGCAAGGTTAAGATCGTAAAGACGTGGATTTGAACACTTGCGTGACTCCCCTTGCGAGGCAGGGAAGATCCAAATCAGCAGTTTTCCTTTCTTGTGCGCACACCTTTTATTGACAGGAAATAGGTTTTAGGAGATCAGCATGGAAGCCCTTTGACCCGCATTTGAAGAGGAACAAACACGTCTAAAGGGATTAAGTCCCAATGCCTCTCACAGTGGTATTGCCACCAGGGACTATACCTGCAGGAAGAACACACACAAAGGAAAGTCTAATGGCCCACGCGCAGAGGACACTTCTCAAAATAACACTGGCGTGTTCTCACCCGGGGCGACTTTGCCCCACAGGGGTCACTGGACAATGTCCAGAGACATTTCTCGTTCTCGCAAATGTGCGGATACTATTGGCATCCAGTGGGGAGAGGCCAGGGTTGCTGCTAATGACCTTATGATGCACAGGGCAGGCTCTCCCACTGCCAACCACAAACACGCATCCAACCCAGTCCCGCACCGCAAAGAACGAGCTGGTCTCAAACATCGCCAGTGCCAAGGTTGAGAAACTGCATTAGATAATCGGTCTGGTCATCATTAAACCGGGTGTGATGCCAGAGATTGGCAAAAACGTGGATGGGGCTGGAGGGGGGGGGGTGTCACACCCAGTGTGTTCCAACAATCATGCACGGCCAATTATGAGTGGTAGTTCCACTATGACTGTGATAAGTTGTGTGAAAATAAAAGTCTCTGGACATGAAATTTATAACCCAAGCTATAGCCACAGAACAAGAAAATTGAAGATCAAGCGGTTAGGTCTGCTTTATTATTAGGAACGTATATTTTGATTTAGTTTGTGAGTTAACAATAAGCATGTTCCATGACCCTTCCCACTGTTTATCTAATCGTTGCAACTGTCATTTACTTGGTCATTTTTTCATCATTCTCATCCCCTCTCCAAATGAGGTTTTAGTTGTACAACACTGAGAATCACAACAGTGGTGTAAGGGCGGAGTTAGAACCCACCATTCCTTGTCCTTGATTGTGAAACACCAAAAGCCCTGGAAACCGAAAGATTTTTGTAAATTTTGTTTTTTATTTGGCAGCGAAACCCAACCTGAACCGACTTGAGGCATCCATCCTGTCTCAGCCCTCGTGCCTCAGCTGTATCGTGCCTTTGCTAGTATCATGTTGCACTGTCATCAAACACTAGGCTCAACTGCACTGGGAAAACATCAAAAGGAGGTCGAGACACCTCGTGAGTAACAGTGAGAGGAAGGAAGGAAGGTATTTGTCATTAGCAATAGCCCAGAAGCATGGTTATTAGACAAGGTCAGCCTTGGAGGACCCTTACTTGAAGAAGATGGTCTAGAAAGACGGTAAACAGATGAAAAGGATGAAAAGGTCAGTGGATGAAATTGGACCGATAGGTTTGCCATAGGTTTGCAGATCTCGTCCCAGGATCTATTTCCTGGGGCTCAATGAAAGACAAAAGCTGATACGAACCTTAGTCCTGAAAATACATATAACACAGATGAAAACAGCCCCATCTTGCCACTAAGCTATGATCCCAGAGAAACCCTTACAAGCTGTGGGAGAGAGGTCTTCAAGCTTAGGTTGACGGTCGTGAAAAAACAGCCAAGATGATGGAAATGTGAACTCAAATCACCTATTCATCAGCCACACAGGAAGGGTTTTCTGAGAAATATTCCCCGAGTAGTCCAAGAACCAGCATGCCAAGAGTAGACAAGCCAGGCTAGAACAAAACTGTAAAATAATAGAGTTTCTAGTGTGCTCTCTCACACACTTCTTGTGAAATGTAACACTTCAGGTACTTATTTCTTCTTTGATATGAAATCTATAATAAGGCCTTCTGACCACGGGGTTTTGTATTCCATGAAGAGCACATAAACATTTTCTTCCACTCTATGTTGGTTGTATACTGATAAGTGCAAAGTTAACAGTGGTGGTCATGATCAAAGAATTGTGAACTACAGTGAAAAAAAAAAATCACGTAGAACAGGGGTTGGCAAACTATGACCCCCGGGTCAAAGCAGCCCACTACCTGTTTTTGTAAATAAACAGTCGTGCACGTTCATTTATGTACCGTCTATGGCTGCTTTTGCCGTCACTGCGCAGCTGACCATATGATCTGCAAAGCCAACAATATTTACCATGTATGTGGTCTTATCCAGAAACTGTTGGCCGACCCCTGACCCAGATATGCCTAAGATTTGTGATCTGTTAATTCTTGGCCTCAGGAACCAGAGATTATGGCAAATTCGCTCCACAAGAGAGACCACTCAGAAAGGACACTAGATTGACAAGACAGACCGTAATAAAAGAAGTCTTTGAGAGGGTCGATTTTCACATGACCATTTGGTCCCTGTAGACCCTTGTTCCCTAACCACCACCGCTTGGCCAAATAGTACGTGATAAGAGAGGTATGCTGACTCTAAAGTACCCCATCGCAAAGGTACTTGAGCATCCAGAGATCACGGACATATGTTACCGGTACTTGTACAGCTACTTCTTATTTTGACTTGGCTACATCTCACGCTTTCCTTAGAGACAGGAAGTACCCAGGGTGTTGATGGTCTATCCTCATACAATTTAATTTACCGGTATATGAATACAATGTAGCTATCAGAGCAGTTGTCTTCATGTATCCCACTGGGAGAAATATTCATACATTTTTCTGCAGGAATATTAACACGTTTGATTACAGAGTGCTGCCACCACCTGCTGAGGGGGTCCTATGAGCTACGGAAAAGGCACTTGTTAACTTTCTAAAGCATGCATAACTCAATTCCAAGCTCCAGTCCTTGGAGTCCTGGCTCCAAGGACTTCAGATAAGAAATTGTGTATCGATATTCAACTGTGGAAATCCTGGGAATTTAATCAGAGTGAGTGCCAAGATGTCACTATATATCAACCACATCTGGAAGCAGACCAAATTAGACAGCTGCACTCCTAATTCACAGAAGCCCTTTCCAAAGCAACAAAAGTCACGTGGTATTTCCCTGTTTCCCATGGTGGAGACTCAATTATGTTGCTGGGAGGCTGGGATGATTTCAAATCCACAGTCAAAAATGTTAGGATTTTTCGTACTTGAGTCCAACTGCCAAGTGGCATTTATGCCTGAAATGGGGCCGAGTATGAACTTATGACACAAAACAAATTCCATAAATCAGCTAAACAGAATAACGCTGACCCAATGAGGGGAAAGAATTGCAACCACAGAATTGTCTTTTTCTTGCCATGGGTGGGGAAAGTTTCCAATTTGCCAACAAATTTAATTTGTGTTGTCTTCATTTTACTCAGGCCATTTTCTGGTTTGCTCTGGAGATTGTTACTGTCTTCATTATATTCTAAGAATATTGTAATTTTCAAAGGGTCAGTTGGTCATCTGATACTTCAAAAAATGGAAGGCTATCAGGATCACGAAATTATTCTCACTCATATGCTACAGAAAGAAAACATCTCCGTTTGCAAAACTGCATACTAGTGATGCAATTAATATCTCCTATAACCTATTCTGTGTGTGCTATCCTAGTAAAAACTTTACCTATGGAATCAAGCACAGGGAGGCTCCTGTTGAATAACCTGGACGATCTTGGGTGAACGATTTTGCCCGAGTCTCCATTTTTGAGGACATTTACACGTTCTCTCCCTAAATCAACTGAGCCATTCTCCCCATGGACGCCACATCTTCTTTGTACTTCCCATTGTCCAAAAGGCTGTGTGTAGCAGCAGACAGAGGGGGGATCTCACTAAATGTTTGCTGGCTTTATGTCCTAAATTAGTTGTACGACAAGTTCTGAAGGTTTCTCCTGGGGAACTAGGAAGAGTCTTGGGGAAGTCAGAAGTTTAACACGGAACTGCAAATGAAGAGGGAGTCCTTGGTGGTCCAGTGGTTAGGACTCTGAGCTTCCACCACCGAGGGCGCAGGTTCGATCCCTGGCAGGGGCACTAAGATCCCACAAGGTTCGAGGTGTGGCCAAAAAAAAGAACTGGAAATAAAGAGCTGTGGGAAACTATTATAATTATCAACCTCTATAAAAACTATAAATGTGAAAACAAATTGAGTAAGATATACAGCTTGTCTACAGTTGCCAGCAATCCTTGGTGTTCCTGGGCTTGTAGCCCCGCCACTGTAAGTTCTGCCTGCATCAGCACGTGGAGTTCTCGCCATGTATCGTCCCATCATTCTCCCTCTGCAAGGCTCTATAAGTCTCTTTATAAGGACACAGCCGCACTGGATCAGGGGCCCACCTGACTCCTGTGGGATCTCATCTTTACTATGTACATCCTCAGTGACCCTATTTCCAAATAAGGTCACATTCCAAGGTTCTGCCAAAAACTGATTGGCAGCGGCGGGGTGGGGAGAGGGTATCACTCTTCAACCCAGAACAAGCAGCCTATTCCAACAATGGATGGGTACCCCCAGTGTACCCACCTCCTAGAATACAGGGAGGGAGAAATGGAGGAAAGCTAGAGCTGATCCAGAACTCACCCACCTTTCTCCTATCTGCAGGTTGTCCCAAATTTCCTCATTTCTATCCTGTCTTAAACCAGCATCCGTAAAGCAACCCCAGGACGCTTACACATTCCATAGGCATTCACTGTTGTTCAAAGCACTTTCCTACCCATCCCACCTGTAACAGGCTGTGTTTGTGAAAAGACTATTTCCCCTGGTTACAGGTAAAAGGACCTGGGGGGCGGGTCAAAGTTCTGAGCTAATGCTAGATTCCATTTCCAAGTCTAGTCAGATACATTGGTTCAAAAGCTATAACGGACGCCTGGTGGTAGCAGCAAGTTATAGTCACTCCACGATAAGGAACATCCATCCTCTGGGGTTCAGGGGGAGCCCAGCTCCGGGCACTTTAGGGCACATTATTAACACTGAGCCAACACCTAAAGCACACACCTGTACACGAGCTTCACGTTGCTTCTCTTCCTCTAGATTCTGAAGGACTCTGGCACCCACTGTGGGAGGAACTGCTGAGTACCTGCTTCATCAAAGACACTATAAGACGGCCATCGATTTTGGATGGATAAAGTCTATATGGCAAAATGCTGACAACTGTTGAATCTGTCATCATCATCTGTAAACCCATCAACTATTGAATCTATGATCATTATCCGTAAACCCTTCAACTGTGGAATCTGTGATCATCTGTAAACCCTTCCACCATGGAATCTATGATCATCTGTAAACCTTTCAACTACGGAATCTATGATCGCCTGTAAACCCTTCCACCATGGAATCTATGATCATCTGTAAACCTTTCAACTATGGAATCTATGATCATCTGTATACTCTTCAATTATCGACTATCATCAACTGTATACACTTCAATTATTGAATCTACGATCATCTGTAAGCCCTTCAATTACTGAATCTATGATCAATTATGAAGGATATAAAGATGATCATTCGTTCACGTGAGATTTAAGTGGGGGGAAAATTTGTAACAAAAAGTTGGGTAGAGCCTTAGGCAACAGAAACAAAGTATAAACTATAACCTTTTTTTAAAAGGCCATCCACATAGCACCAACTCACAGGACAAACAAACTTCATCTCGGCCATGACGACGAGGTTCCCGAAACGGCCTTGGACTTGCAAGGCCAGCGGTAAGTCAGTAAACAGCCTGAATGTGCCATGATGTCCGGGTGTGCTCGCGTTCTGCCAGGTGTCTGACGGTGATGGTCGGGTGGTGGGCCGGGCACTCCACCAATGGCCGATGGCCACAGGTCAGACACCTGTATCCTTACACTCCAGTGGGCTTGGCAGAGTCCCGTCCTTGCTCAGGACACGTCCTGGGGGTGTTTATGTCAACACCTCAGGGAAGGTCACGGTTCCCTCAAACAGCATCCCTCATATTCCTTACCCTTAACCGTTCTTGGCATGACCTCACCATGTTAATGGGCATTTTCACGATGACCGCTTCATTGTGAAATGGGGCTTCACTTTACCTTGGGACCCGGCAGCTGGCAGACCAGTCTTCAAAGTCTGAACATTTTATGCTAACCGTGATAACTTATTGAACTGATGTGTGTAGAATTTTCAAAGCATCGATGGCCAACACCACTTCTGTTTTGTTGTCTGCCCACGGAATAGAGTCCCACACCCTTGGGTTGGCAGATATACTGGCCCTGCCGACTAAACCATGAAGCGTTCCTTAGTGGACGCTACAGCTGCCTTTCTCTACAGAGATGGGCTTGAGTTAGGGCATTGAGAAGCAGGCCG
The DNA here is from genome assembly GCF_949987535.1 of Balaenoptera acutorostrata. Classification (NCBI taxonomy): domain Eukaryota; kingdom Metazoa; phylum Chordata; class Mammalia; order Artiodactyla; family Balaenopteridae; genus Balaenoptera; species Balaenoptera acutorostrata. The sequence continues at coordinate 4,972,754 of NC_080085.1, read as the reverse complement.
TGAGTGACAAGCGCCAGCTTTGGGCTTTCCTTGCCGGTCACGGGCTGTGGAGCTGCACCCCGCAAGCTTTGTCGCTACCCAGCTGCGAGACGGAAGAAAGAGCGACAGTGGCACCGATGGTTTACTGGATGGGGGAACTTATACGTCAGAAGCAAAGGGTCCTGGAGCAACACCCCCGCTGTGTACAGCAGAGAACACACAGGACATGGCAACAATCTCCGCAACCGGCGGGGGAGAAGGAGGCTACCATTTATAGGGGGGATAAACATCAGGTGGGCTCATCCGTTACCAGGGAAACTAGCAGCCCACAGCCCCTCAGGTTAACAATCACCACGAGGGCAGATGTCTCCCTTTAATAAACTAACAGGTGGGGCAGCTCTGGCCTAAGGGGCAGGGGCCAAGCACGGTCCTGTGAGCAGGGTGTAGGCAAAGCAGGGGTTGGTCAAGCAGGGGACATACAGAGAACAAGAGAACAGCCATACTGAGTGGCCTGACCGTATACAGGCTGATAAGTGGCGTCCGACTCAGGAGGACAGTCTGTCAACTTTTGAGCGTGGATGTAAAGACGAGATTTAGAGGCAGATTCATGATTACTTGCTTTCAGTGGAAAATTATTAATCTAGGGTAGCTGGGGGGATTTATGGAATGTGCCAGCTCCCTTAGGGGAAGACTTTGATAAATGACCTAATACTCGATTACCACCCCCTACCTCAAAGTGCAGTCACATTCATTAAATTAACCCCTGGTTTTGGTTTTACAGCTCAGGATATTTGATCTCAAGTTGTAGCCTGGGAACTCTGCAGAATATGGGTGTTTTGGCTCAAAGCAAAGGGCCGGACTCTATAGAGTCCAGGAATTAAAATCCAAAGACCCTCAATCTACAGGTGAGAGGATGGAGCCCCGGGAAAGGTGAGTGCCTGACCCAAGGGTCACACAGGAAGGCAGCTGACACTGCAGCAGACTCCCAGGTCTCCTTCCAGACCCCGTTTTGGCTACCCACGTGGCATCACTTGCTTCCCCACAGGGTGAATATTCCTACCCGTTGACAGGTGGCCAACCGTGGCAGCAGAGGGCAACTCATATCAGGTGCCGGCATTTGCTAGGAAATGACTTTCACAAGTGTGAACAATGCCGTTTCCTGGTGTTTCACCCCCAGTTGGTTTTAGAAACCAAAGAGGTCACAACACCATTCAGACAGATCTAGTGAACAGAGAGAACACCAGAGGGCAAGGACTTGAGAAAGCTAACTATGACCTTCTTGAGAAGTCGGTCAAGAAAGCAGAAAGTTTTATCTCAAGAGAGTAAGACCAGAGGCAACAGCCGGAGGAAAACTGATGAACTGGGGTCCCGTAACCACGTGATGTCTCTGTGGCACTCGGCACTCGTAGGGAGCACGCAGGGTAGGAGAGCCTGGTGGGAGCTGCGATTCCCTTCTTTGTGCCGACAGCAAAACAGTTCTCCCCCCAAATTAAGCTCAGTTTAAAAGCGCTACATCACTGAACAGAATTACTGCCTCTCAGCGTTGAAGCTCTTGTGGGTATTAAAAAACTGAAAGGACAAAACTTTATTTTTTTGCTAATGCTCCACGATAATGAACATTCTGATTTTGTATCAGTGTTTTATGTCGACAGAAGGAATGTGTTTACTGCACCGTAACCCTCCATCTCTCTCTGATCTATCAGATGTCCCTGAACTGTCCCAAGTACAGTGACCTGAGGAGAAAAGTTTCTGCTGTGTAAAATCAATGCGGGATGAGGCGGAAAGAAAAGTTAATGTTCACACTATTTGTTAGGGGACACATAAATATTGTTATTTCTATAATAATTTCATTTTAGCAAGCAACGGAACTGGCTATTAATGAGCTGAACACAGAAATAGCTAAGTGATATGCCCACAGAAAACTAGCCGGCCTCCCTGCAATGGAATGTTTACGGAGGCGATGTGAAAGGTGAGGCTCACTGAGTCAAACGGAAACAGATTTTGGAAGCATCCGAAGGCCAAAAGCAAGAGTTTCTTCCAAACTCAGACTAGGTAGGTTTTCAAAGAAAACGGAGACACATTGTGAGCAAATTACTCTCACAGAGGCAAAATGGGTAGATTTTGATCGAATGAAGTTTTGCAGAAAATGAGACCGGGGAGGAGGTGAATCCAGTAATCCAGGTCACAAGTCTTCCAACTGGGGCTCACCGACTCCTAGGAAGACACAAAGACTTGCGGGGGCATGGGTATGTGGGGAAGGGATGCACTCTAAGGGAATCTGTTGACAGATTTTCAACTTCCATTTATGCTCTGCTCCAAAAACGTGCTGCCTGGGTTTCCACCCTCACCTTCTTCCACTTGGTACAAAAGGCATCCTTGGCACCCTGGCTCTTACCATGGAGATCACCCCAGGATATAAAATCCTTTCAAGTGCTTCAGGGACAATGTGAAATCTTGGTATCAATGGGATATTGGCCAAAGGGCCAAGGATGAGTGCCTTTGGGACTAGATTGGTCAGGGAGTTGCCAGGAAACATGGAAATGGTTCTAAAGTGCCAACACAACATCCACTTTCAAGGAACATTCTGGATGGAATGGAGATGAAGTTAAAGAACAAAGAACCACCCAAGATGGCGGCCACCATAAAAAGGGCAGGTGCAGAAGACATCAATGTGACTTTGAGGAGCAACAGGAGATTAAAAAAAAAAAAAAATTTGCACAGAATATAAGTAGAATCACAGAGCTGAAGGAAGAAACCGAAGTGAAGAAAGAAACAACTCCAAAACTTCGAAGATGCTTGAGGACATCATGCTTGCAGATGATGACTGCTTAGTGATAACCGTATCAGATTGGTCTCCCTGTGTTTTCATCAGTCACTCTCAAGAAGAAATAGGAGAAATGTTAGAAGAAGCAAAGAAAAATCTGCAAGAAATTGACGCCTTAGAATCCAGAGTGGAGTCATTTCAGTGGGAGTTGGCAGATTTGCAAGTTCAGTTATGCAGAACTGGGGAGAAAAGTAAACCTTGAAGCCCATGAAAGTTAAACATTTAATAATACTTTAAAAACGTGTTTAATAAACATGAATACTGTTTCTAAGAAAAACAACAAAGAACCAGGTAAGTACAGAATTTGAGGGTGAGTGGAGAAGCAAGATAGGAAGATGGAAAGAAAATGGTGAACTTTCGCCACAGAAAGGGCTATAGTGCCCAAACGCCCCCCCTTATTGGATGCATCCAAATAGTGCATTGCAGTGAAACTCCTAAGATCACCATCGGCAGATGGTGGCCATGGGGTCAGAGAGGTACTTCAGAAACTAAGCCAGCCAGATGGATGACTAACTGGATAAGGGAATGGGGGGATGGACATGAATGCTTCTAGCACATGGACGAGATGTACTGAAGGTACAGAGATTTGGAAAAGAGAAGCTAAAGGTTGAATTTTGCACATGACTAGTTTGGAAAATATTTGTAGCTCATGTCACAGGAAAAAGACAATAACGTATCATCGCCATCATCAATTACTAAGGGCTACCAATGTGCTAGGCATTATCCTAATGCTGTGACTATATATTACTTATGATACTGATACTGTAAATATGTATTATCTATATTAACCTAAATTATCTATCATCTATTATTCCTTCCCATTTTACAGAAGGGGAAACCGACATTTACAGAAGTTTTTACCAGCTCAGCTTGTATGTAGAAAAGGTGGGACTGGGATACAGGTTTTGTATCTGGAACGGTACCTACCATCACTCACGATACCAGTATTGTCTCCCTGGATACTAGAATGAGGGGAGAAAGCAGAGCACAGGATAGGGAATTAGGAAATGGGACTAAGGATGACATTTGATGCCATGGCTGTGGGTGAGATTGCCCACCGAGGGGAAACAGAAGAAAAAAAGTGCATAAGACATAAGCGTGAGTAAACTGAAACTTCCAGGGGCAGAGGTGGGAAAAAGAACCAGTGAAAGCAGCTCAGAAAGAGCATGCTGAAAGATATGCAAAGAACCAGAAGCGGGAATCATTGCAAAGGAAAAGATACTGGAACTGGCAGTAAGATGGTCAAAGGTGACCTTGGGAAAGAAGATCCGGGAGACGCCAAGCCAGTTAGATAGAGGTAGAGATGAAAGTCTGTGACGGGGACGTGATGGGATAAAGAGTATTGATTAAGAAGGTGGCTTTGGGAAGCCAGAAGGGATCACTGAGGCAGCCTAAAATCTAGGGCAAGTCTAAGGATTAAAGGGAGAGAGTTGAGTCCAATTTGTCAACACCCATTGGCTGGCCAGTCAATTAGTTAGTTTGCCTGTTTGTGTAGACTTTTCAGAGTTTCAGAGGTAGCAAAGTTTCCTGCTACCCATGAGAGTCTGTGAGGCTGCGACTTTGGGGGATCCCAGGACGGGTTTGGATCTAAAACGCCGGGTAATGCAAAAGGGGTCTTAGCTCGCGTGAGTAGATCAAACAACAAGCAATCCCGAAGGCACAGCCCAGGATGTGAGTCAACATTGTGCAGTGGATCAGGTGAGCATTTCCACGCGATGGTCTCCAAGAAACGTATCAGCACCATCTGGGGTCCGATACATAAAGCGAATAGGGCCGATTCCAGGTGGGGCTCTGCGACGTCCGCCTGTACGGCTTCAGAACTTTGAAAATACAGGTGCTGTTTAAATGGATTTTTACCTTCCTAAGGATTAGGTCTGATGCAGTGGGCATGCTGTCCCATCCAAGGGCACAGAAATTGCCCAGGTAGGCTTGGGAACTAGAGCACCAGGTGAGTATTTTGTTTGGGGTTTTTGGTCTTCCTGACATGATGGAGAACTGAAGCCATTCATTTCGTGATTCTCTGCCCTTCCCCAGCCTCCCGAATACTCCCTTTCAAAGTCTGGGCTCATTAGAGGGAAACCCTATTTTGCTACGCCGATTTCTTGCTTTCTCCCTCCTCCGCTGGACCCTTTATGGATTTGTGATTGCAATGGCAGACGTTCATGTCTGAGTTCATTTTAATGCTTGAGTCATTCCTTTTTCAGAGTCCCTGGCGAGGAGATATTATCTATTTTTATCTGAACGACTCTAAACCCCAGGGCACGTGTTGGCCATTTACTATTACAGATTTTAAAAGAAGTCACTTCCTTCTGAGGATTTCTATCACTTCGCTCCACCAACCAATTCTTCCTGGTTTATCACAGTCAATTTCAGAGCAATATTTTATCTGTGGGATAAAGTTTCCAGAAAGAAGAGAGTTTATCAGATATTAAGCTTTTAGCTGGGCAAGACTTCCAGCCGATGTCCAGGAGCTGAAGTCCCAGATCACCAGTAGATCAGGCTTCTGTGCCAATTTCATTATCTATAGGTAAGAACTCATTATTCACTGCCTGGACCAGGCCTGGGAGTCTATTGTATAATTGCAAATTATATCACTTGGTATTTTCTCTCTTTTGAAAATCCTTACCAAATAATACCCTAGCATGCTTCCATGTCCAGATTTAAAGTTTTGATTTTATTTACAACTGTGTAAGTTGCCCATATTCAGTGCATTTCCCTTACTCCTACAATTAGCTGTGCCTTTTGAAATAACTGTGCATTTGTTCAAATGATAGCAGTCTGAGATATACAAGGAATGATCATCTCATTAACAGACACTGACCTGTTTATAAGGGAAATCAGTCTTAAGGACCTAAGTATTGGTCCATATACCTTTCCTTTGGAAATGACCATAATTTCAAGCAGTTAGGAGAAAACGGCGAAAATGGCAGAAGAAGGTCAGATGATTTAGTGTGAAGGCAGACAAAAGACAAGCATTCCATGCAATGAGGGGCATGGAGATGTACAGAACACCTAAGTTTTATTTCCTCATGCTTGAGCGATTAGCTCTGGGACCTTGTAAGACAAGGATTATAGGGTCATGTAGCAGAATGATATAATCTGATGATTGTCAACATCCCCGAGGGCAATAATCACAGGGTTCCAAGAAATATGATGAAACTGAGAAAAATATGACTTCTTAAAAACATCTTCAGGCACGGGGTGGGAGTGGGGATGAAAAGAAATGGGCATAAAGGATCTCACTGGGGTGATGAAAACGTTCTAAAACTGATTTATGGTGATGATCGCACAACTTGGTAATTTACCGCAAACCACTGAATGGTGCAAGTGGGTGAATTTCAAAATACGTAAAATACGCCTCAAAAAATCTGTAAACGGGCGTTACATCATTTAAAGAAAAATAACACAGACTGAATTTTAAAAGTATATATGTAAATTTAGAACAGAATGCCCTTGGGTACCACTGTAAATTAAGGTGGTTGGACGTCTACATGTTTTATTCTTTTTCTCTCTTTCTGCTAAACGTGAACGTGTGTGTGTGTGACTGACCTGTCTCCTGATGTTCCTGGCAGGGACACGTCCTCTTGGGAGGACCTTCCCCAGCGTCTGTCTGAGGCAGCCCACCAGGATGTGGAACCAGCGCGGCTGAGAGAAGCTAAGGTCTCAGGAAAGGTCAACAATGTGTGGGCAGAAACAAGACAGAAAAGCAAACAGGGTTTGACCCACAGAGTAAACTGTGTAACCGGACGGAGTGTGGGGAATGGCCCAGGGCAGTGGCTCAGGGCCAGAGTTACCAACGACTGGCTTCATGAGGCTTCTAGACTCTGCACACGGTGCAGGCATGGTGGCTCAAAGGTACACGGGGGTCTGGGGGGCAAGCACGATGCTCTTCATTGCCCCTGTTTTAAATGAGTACCCGATACTCTCAGGCTTCATGGATCGTCCAAAGTCATGATTTTTAGTACGATCTCCAAAGACAGCAGTATCTTCAAGATTATTTCCATGGAATTGTCCAAGTTTTTAATTCAAGGCATATTTCTATCACTGAAAGGCTGCCAAGGGTGGATGCTAATTCTTTCCAATCAAATTTACTTAAATTCAATGATTACCGTATAATACACGGAAAACAGACAGTGAGCCCTATTTGTTAAACATGTTTTCATGAACGTAGCAATGGCTTATCCGTTTTGGTTTTCAACTACGTGGAGACAAATTCATTTCATGAATTTTTGTTCTTCCAACATCCCAGGAAGAAGCAGCACCGAGCATCTTTGCAGGAAAAGCAGAAGTGTTTCCTGCAAGAGATGATGATGAAGCTGAGAATGTAGTTAATTATGTGCTGCAGGGAAAATTCTCCTGGGACAGCACTGATGCAATAGGGGACTACAGGTTTGGTGAAGAAGGAAATCCTTAAAGTCTTACTGAAAAACAAACAAGTCTATGAATACAAGTGACTAACTGTGGGCAGCATTCCAAGCAAATTGGTAAATAACCAACTGTTACATTGGTAGGAAAATATAAAAGGACCACAGAAAGGATTCCCAATATCCCTGCTATGTACTTATCACAGGTCAAAATGACACTAGCCTCTCTAATTAGCTCACTATTGGAACCAAGAAAAAATAATCATACTCAAAGTATAACTTTATGCACAAGGTTCATTCAGCTTAAAAGATGCAAAAGTGAAAAAAATCACAGGAACAGACATTCCATTTGAAAACTTCAGTGGCAGCTATGTTCAAAGGTAGCTGGGAATGTATGGCATTTATGCAATTCTTTAAAGAAGGCCATCTGGAGTCACCATATTGATTCTTCCAATAGCTCTTATGGAATATATAATTAGGCACCACGTATATTCCACACACACCATTGTACCCTAGGAGGCTTCATGTCCTAATGAATGCTTGGGCAGTGGCCAGGAGCACTCTCTTTTGCTGAAAATAATTTGTAAGTAGTCACTCAGCCGCTTTCACACTACCGTGTTTGATAAAATCCCTAATCTCGTAATGTGTCCACTGGACACAACTGTATGTGTTGAGGGTGAGGAAATGGGGTTGGAAGAGAGATGGAAATTAGTGCAGTCAACCCAGAGAGAAAGGCTCCTGATCTAACTGGAATTTGAATCTTCATAAGGTGATGGGCCATTGGTTCCATCCCCTGGACCTCAGGACACCCGGTTCTGTCCCCAGACCAAGGCAGGCTGGGATGGGGGTAACACTTTGTGGGTGGAGAGGAGAGGGAGGCCAGGACGCAGGAGAGAGGTAGGTGACGTGTGATGGAGAACAGGCAGGTGGAGGGAGGGTCCCAGAAGACCCCGTTTACTCCCACCTCCGTGGCCCATTTCAAGCTGGGGAGCAGATTCAACTCAACAACTCCGAGACTCCTGGGATCCCTGCCACCATCTGGAACACCAGCAGCCCCGCCCAACGGCAACTCCCAACGGGACCAGGAATCGCCCCTACGGATTTTCAAGCCCATCTCCAGCCACCAGGACAGGTTTGATGGCCTCTCTGGACCCCAGGGGCCTCCTTCCGTGACCTTGGGACCATGTGACCCTGTGTTTCAGGTGACTTGTTTCTGGGCCCCCCCCCCCTCCTTGTATTCCAGCTGAGCCTCTGCTGTCCCACCTTTCCCAACAGGCTGCCGGCCAGGCAGAAACAAGTCTTACAAACGCTCAGGATACAAACTGAGGCTGTGCCAAGCGCTCTCTCACGGATAAACTGCATCTTCCTCAACACAAATTCTGACAGGAGACGCTGTAATTTTACCTCTCGGGGCTGCTCAGCCGCAGCAGAGACAACCATCTAAAACGAGGACCCCGACGATGAAGAGAGGTTAAACCTGGAGGTGGAAAACAGCACGGCAGTTGATCAGAAAGCGAAACATAGACTGGCCACGTGACGTGGCCAGACCGCTTCTGTGTGTACACCCGAAAGAAGCTGAACCACACTCTCAAAGACATCTGTACACCCGGGGCTCACGGCAGCATGGCTCACAGGAGCAGAAAGGCGAAAACCTACATGCTCAGCAACAGGTAAACGGATAAACAAGATGCAGTCCAGCCATGAAATGCTGCAGGATTCAGCCATGAAAAGGAACAGAGTTCTACAGTGTGGACAAGCCTTGAAAACACGACGCTCAGCGAGCGAAGCCAGACCCAAAAGGCCACATATCGTGTGATCCCGTTTACAGGAAATGTCCAGAATAGGTGAATCCATAGACACAGAAAGGAGATTAGTGGTAGAGGCTAAAGGGAAAGGAAGTTGGGTTTGGGGGGCACTGATAAAGGGTATGGGGTTTTGGTGGCGGGAATAATGAACAAGTTCTAGAACCAGAGAGAGGTACCAGTTGAACAAAGTGGCTGGATATACTAAATGCCTCTGAATTACATACTTTAAAACGGTTAATATGCAATTTGTTGAATTTTACCCCAAGTTTTTGAATAAAAGCATTAAAAAAGAAACATCAAGCTGAAGTTTACTTTTTAAAAAAAAACACCACCAAATCTTCTGATTTCACTAGCGTCATATTCCAGCCTCAAACTGAGATTTGGACAAATGCCAACCCCCCACTGTGAACGCAAACAGGACTGTAGGTCACCGCTGGTGACAATCTGGACCCACCAGCCTGGCCCAGGGACCATAGACTCGGGTCCAATGAACCTTCTGCGTAAGGACAGAAGGAAGGACTACATGGACAGCAGTGGAGTGATAACGTCCAACCAATAAGAGAACACTTTCCGCTGTAAGGCCTGGCTGGACCGAATGGGGCTGGGGGGGAGGGAGAGCTGACCTGGTAGCTAGGATCACGGAAGAAGGATGTCACTAGGGTCTACTGGGTGTAGGGAGGCAAGGGCTGTCCAGAGAGACCTATTTTCCAAATCCTATTTAGGCTCCTAGGTCCTGACACAAAAAGGCATCTGTTACAGGCAGGATTCTAAGATAGCCTCCATGGCTCCCACCTCCTGGTACCCACATCTTTGTGTGACCCTCTCCTCTTGAGGATGTGTGTGTGTGTGAGGGGGGCCTGAGATGTAGGACTTGGCAAAAGTGAAGGAATATGATTGAGGTCCCTAATCAACTGACTTTGTGGGACTCAACGAGGAGACTGAAGTGGGTGGGCCTGGCCTAATCAGGCGATCCCTCGGAAACAGACTCCAAGCAGAGGATTTGCAATCCTCCTGGCCTGGATGGAACAAACAGTCGTGATGTGAAATGCCTATAGGGAGGGGTGGCCCCTAGGAGCTGAGGGTCCCAGTCCTACAACCACAGGGAACTAGATTCTGTCAACATGTTGAACGAGCTTAGAAGGGGATCCCAAGCTTTCAGTCGTATATATATACGACTGTGGCCAATATTTTGCAGGCTTGTAAAGACCGTCGTGAGCAGACGAGCCAGGTAAACCATGCGGAGACACCTGACCCACAGACACGGAGATAATCAATGGATGTTGTTCTAAGCCCTTAAATGTGCGGTAATTTGTATCCAGTGACGGATAACTATCACAACATCCACTCCCAAATGTACATAAAATGGTAATAACACCACTGCATTTAACCAGGATGCAAAACCAGCAACTCTCAAGTACAGTGGTCCCCTCCACCAGCAGCCACAGACAGTAGCGACAAGTCATGTCAATCGGACTTGCAAAGAATTTTCAGCTCCTTAAGGCCAATGGTCCTGGTTCCTGGGGCTCTTCCTCTGACTCTGTGAGCCTCCCTCCCATCTGTGCAACTGAAAAATCCCTTTCTGGGTTTGGGTGAGGGGGCATTGAGTTTCTGTCACTTCCAACCAAAAAAACCTGAGTGTGCACCCTCTAGCTCTAGACAGTTATGACTACCGCCTCCTTGATTAATGAACTCCTCACCTGGACTCATTTGCAATTAGAAGTTCCTGGACTCCAGTGCGTGCTGCCAACCTTGGTGAGTCTGCCTCAGCAGATGTCAATGACGTGACATGACCCGGAATGCCCAGGAAGGCAAATGGCTTGACACCCCTTTGGATGAGTCACCCATGGGATGGGTGACAAGATGGTGGGGCAGGAAAACTCTTGGCCCCAACACTACCTATAGAAAACAGATTTATTTTTTCCCACCTGTAATATAAGATCCGCCTAGACCAACGACTGTCAAGCCCCAGTGACTTTGTCTTCCGGGGGACAGGTGGCCCTGTCTGGACACATTTTTGGTTGTCACAGCTTGCGGGCGTTGCTCCACAAGCAACACAGCTGTGCTCACAAGCTGTGACCTTCTACCCACTGGCAGCCAGTGGGTAGCAGCCAGGGATGCACATGAATATCCCACAATGCACTGCCAACAAAGGAGTGATCCGGCCCCAGGTATCATTCGTGCCAAGGTGGAGCATCGTGCTTTCAGTCCAAGCTCTGTCTTACTAATTCTTAAATGCTTTTTCTAGCCCGGTGGTTGTCAACGAGGGGTGACTCTGCAGCTCCTCCCCAACGCCCGCCCCCACCCCCCCAGAGGTGTTAGTGGTGTCTGGAGTCATGCTGGTTCTCACAACAGAGCAGGTGCTATTGGCATCTCCTGGATGGTGTCCAAGGATACGCCTGAACATCCCACGATGCACGAGACCCATCCCACGACAAAGAATTCCCCAGGCCCACAGATCAACTGGCCCCAGGCTGGGAAATCCTGACCCAGAGGCATACATGCTTGCTCGCCGAGCGACAATTGTTCCCTTCTTCTTAATTAACCAGAAATGGACTTGGTACTTTTTTTTTTTTAACGGAATCACATAGCTGGCCTTTTCAAAGTCAATACGTGCCTATCAGTTTAGTACTTCCAGGCCACAGAATACCAGGCTGGGCCCTCATAACCCACACGGTTCATTTGAGTTAGGGGTTCTTTGCCTTTCAGGTGCACAGACGGGGGAGAAGCTGCCCCCTGAGCACACGGGGCACAGAAGTTCTGAGCACAGGGTCCAAAAGGCAAAGTCGTTCTGCCCAACTCTTCTGGCTGCATTTAGGTTTCCGAGTGTTTTCACATTATTGCAAAGCTTGGACGGTGCAGAAAGGTCACGAGGTTTTAAGTAGCAGAAGCTGCTTCTGAGGGTATAAGAGAGCATACGATGATACAGTAAATGGAAAAAAAAAAGCCCCACAGAGTGCAAACACCATCTGATGTTCAAGGTCACCACGTGCTAAAAATGAACCCTACCCTGCTGGCAATTACAACCCCAAGGCCTCGGTCTCAAAAAAACACAAACAAGTGTGGCTAGGTGTGTTTCAGAGCGCAGAATCCTTCGGATTTTACAAAGTAATGGCTTTAAAAAAAAAAAATCAAAGCTAATTTATTACAAGGATTCAAAGACCCTCTTCAACGCTGAGCTGCCTTCAGGACGGCTTTTGGCACTCATAACAGACACAGTAGTTTTCTACACTGAAAGCATTCATTCTGTCACACACACCATTTAGCAATTGAAACAACCAAAAATTGTAACCATGTGAGGTGATGGATATTCACTAAAATTACGGTGGTGATCATTTGACAATACACATGGCATAGCAAATCACTGTGCTGTACATCTGAAAGGTATGCAGTGTTAAAGTCAACGATATCTGAGTAAGACTGCAATATCTATAAATTTGTCATTCAATAAAACTGGAATATATATGTATATATTCACCATTACCTTCATATATATAGATGTAATACATCTATACGTGTATATGTTCACCATTACCTTCATATATATAGGTGTAATACATCTATACGTGTGTATGTTCACCATTACCTTCATATATACAGGTGTAATACATCTATACGTGTGTATGTTCACCATTACCTTCATATATACAGGTGTAATACATCTATACGTGTGTATGTTCACCATTACCTTCATATATACAGGTGTAATACATCTATACGTGTGTATGTTCACCATTACCTTCATATATACAGGTGTAATACATCTATACGTGTGTATGTTCACCATTACCTTCATATATACAGGTGTAATACATCTATACGTGTGTATGTTCACCATTACCTTCATATATATAGGTGTAATACATCTATACGTGTGTATGTTCACCATTACCTTCATATATATAGGTGTAATACATCTATACGTGTGTATGTTCACCATTACCTTCATATATATATACACACACACACATACTATATCTTCAAATATATCATGTAATCCATATACCTTGAGCAAAGTTTTAGAAAGCAACCTGCAATCACACATATATTAATGGTTCCACAGCGATAAACACGATGAATACTTGCATTCTGTCGGCTAAAGAAAGACTATTCAACGTTACATCAGTTTTACATTCCTTGGTTCAGAACAAGCGTGGCTGGCGAACACTGGGCTTCCAATCTTTTTCTTTTCTTTCTGGCTACAGACAAGGGCTGTGGATCGGAAGGCAGGGCTTTGTAGAGAAGCAGTTGAAGAAGTCGGGCCCTGGCAAAGCCCGCCTACCCTGAAGAGTATCTTGGCCAATCCCGTGAACTCACATAACCCCACAGTCTCCTCATCTGTCACAGAAGTGGCAGGTAGGGACCCAGGAAACCCCGGCCCAGTGACTCAGTTCAGACAAGCTGGGGCATCCTCCAGCAGAAGTGAGGAGCTGCCAGGAGACCTGGGGGAAGAGCTGCGAACAGGACACAGGGGCCCTCTTCCCGCTTCCGTCAGGCCTCCAGGGGCCCCTTCCTGTCTGCAGTTCAGAGGTTCTAAGCAGAGGATGCCCTGCCTCCCCAGGAAGCCTTCGGCAATGTCTGGACCAGGGCGGAGGTGTTCTCAACCCCCTACGGTGCACAGGACGCTCCCACGTCAAAGCATGACGCGGCCCCAAAAGTCAGCACTGCAGTGCCCAGGCCGAGGAACCCTGCTCCACCGCCAAGCTCTGCCCGATGCATTTTATTCTATTATTTTAGGAAGTAGAGTGGACGTACAACGTTGTGTTAATTTCAGGTGCAGAGCATAGTGATTCAGGGTTTTTGCAGATTATATTCCATTACAGGTTATTACAAGAGAATGGCTGTAATTCCCTGTGCTATACAGTAAATCCTGTTGCTTATCTATTTTACATAGTCTGTATCTTTAATCCCATACCCCCGATTTCTCCCTCCCCCATCCCTCTCCCCTTTAGTAACTGTGAGTTTGTTTCCTGTGTCTGTTTCTGTTTTGCATGTACATTCATTTGTATTATTTTTGAGATTCCACATACATGTGATATCATAGAGTATTTGTCTTCCTCTGTCTGACTTATTTCACTAAGCGTAAGACACTCTAGGTCCAACCATGTGGCTGCAAATGGCAGTATTTTATTCTTTTTTATGGCTGAGTAATATTCCATTGTATATATGTATCACATCTTGTTTACCCAACCGTCTGTTGATGGGCACTTGGGTTGCTTGCATGTCTTGGCTATTGTAAATAGTGCCTTGTGCATTTTAAATGCTTATTGTAGGTCAGTGGTTGTCATCTGGAGCTGAAGGGACATGGGGCAACACCTGGAGACATGTTTGGCTGTCACATTTGGGAGGGGGGTTGATACTGCCATCTAGCAGGTGGATCCTAAATATCCTCCACGCACAGGTCAGTCCCTACAGCAACGCGTCTTCCAGTGTTGCAGCTGACAAACCCTGGGGTAGACAAATTAACTGTAAAGGAGACTCCCCCACCCCAACTCTCCATCTATCTGTAGACAAGACAGCCCCCCATCCTGGAACCACTGAAGAGGAACACTGGACCCGGGACCCATTGGGTCTCACCTGCAGGCTTTCTACCAGAGTTGACAGTCAAGCTGGCTGCCCTAGCTGAGCCCAGCAGTGTGTCTTTCCCTGCACTTCCTGCTCATGATAGGCATTTAATGATCCCTGACATTGGTACTTGCAGCATTTCCCAAGTTTTGTTTTCCATCTTGGACAGCCTTGGAGGTGAGACTGCGCTTGTGTTTCATCCCTGCTACACCTTTTTTTACCTGGATCCCAGGGGTGCTAGATAAGAGTTCACTGACTGACTGATCGAGTTTTACAAGGTTAATATCCAAACGAGGCGGTGATTTTAATCAGAAGACAAGAAGCAAAGAAAACAACAGAGGTGGCGACTGGTCTGGAGAACACGGCTTAGGATTTTTACCCACAGACTTTTAATGCCTGTTTCATCCAGCCTTTTAAGGGATGCCTGACATTTACTGTTTAGCTTTTAAATACAAATAGAGGGAGACTTTATATCTTTTTTTTTTTCTCATGCAGTGAAAGCTTTTACAGTTCTGAATCCTGATGGCATCTGTTGTTATATTAAAATCTCATTATAAATGAATATGGGGCAATATCTCAGTTGGGAAGTATGAATGACCCTGGAGACACCAATTCATAGGAATAATCTGTCAGGTATTGCCATGGGTTTAGTGAACACACAGAGTGCCCTATGGCAAATAACCACGTCGCGGAGTAATCTTTCAATAAAATAGTTTCACCATTTTTAGTAACATCATCTTGGATGGCAATTGTTTATATCAGCCCTCATTCAATCTGCAAGGGTGAGCACAAAGGACAAAACTGATGTAGACAGGAAATCTGTTGATACCTGGGTAAGAAGTAAAGTAAGCAAGAACAAGACATCCTAATTCATTCCGATCATTCATTCACAAGGGAAACATGGAGGGTGAGGCTGAACGGGGGTTACATGCATTTCTGAGCATCTATCTCTGGGGGAAAAAAATAATATATTTGGCTGGTTCATAACAGGTAGATTATGTATGGCATGCATTGCAAAGGACACACTGTCCCAGATGCTGATTTTTCTGTAATTGACGTACATTTGCAGAATGGACAGGTCGATTTCTGAACCACAGACTCATTCCCTGTTTAACCCAGCTCCTTTATACAGAAGCCAAACCCTGTCTACATAGCCAAACACTGGAATAATAAACAGCACATCCGAAAACATAGCCAGTGCAGCCACAAGGAGTGGTGGAAGCCATGGTCCTGAGGACACACTCAGTGATAGACGTACACGCCTCTCAAGTAGGTAGGAAATCTGGTTGTCATTTTTCAGGACACAGATTCAAGTGGCTCATGCCAGACTTTGAACCTGTATATTTAGAACAGAAAATAAACATGTGTGGGACTTCCCTGCTGGCACAGTGGTTAAGAATCCACCTGCCAATGCAGGGAACACGGGTTCGAGCCCTGGTCCAGGAAGATCCCACATGCCGCGGAGCAACTAAGCCCGTGCTCCACAACTACTGAGCCTGCGCTCTAGAGCCCGCGAGCCACAACTACTGAGCCCGTGAGCCACAACTACTGAAGCCCGTGTGCCTAGAGCCCGTGCTCAGCAACAAGAGAAGCCACCGCAATGAGAAGCCCACGTACTGCAAGGAAAAGTAGCCCCCACTCGCCGCAACTAGAGAAAGACTGCAGGCAGCAACGAAGACCCAACGCAGCCAAAAATAAATAAATACCAAATTCCTAAGTATGAAAAAAAAGAAAAGAAAGATGTGACATGGAAAAAAGGTTTAAAAAAAGTGGAACTGCTATTAACTCCTTCTCAAAATTATGTTTTGGAAAAGCAGCAAGTACTTGGCTGAGAATGACACTCGTCTTTCATGGAATACATTTGATGGCAAATACTTCTTATTCATATTCCTTGCATCCAACTCAGAAGCAGTGGTTCTAATATTTTGATAGGTAGGGTTCATGGACCCAATTTCTCTTTTGAGTCAAGCTACAGCAGGAAGCGCACCTCTTTACTCACTTCCTCTTAGGTTTCTTGTTTTTACCCACCGGTGTTTTCAAAGTTTGAATTTCATCCAGAAAGAAACAAATAAAGACTATTAGGCAATTGCTTTCCTCTCCCACAAGACCTCCTCCTTCCGGAGCAAACAAACAAGTGAATACATATCAGATAAATTGTTGCAGGTGGTTTTACAGATTTTTTTTTTTTAAAGGTAACACTCCAGATAAAAACACATACTTTCATTAGTCCCACACCAGATAATTCAAAACTCTATCTGCCCATAGCTAACACTTGGCCCTTGGACTTATGTAATTAACTCTTACCCCATGTATTATTTAACTATTCCAGAAAAGGAACAAAACAGGGACCTATAGACAAAGTAACCATTCCCAGAAACAACAACAAAAAAAAGAATCCAACTCACCAACTCATGAGGCTTTGAGACAGAGCTATTCTCTGGCACACAAAGAAGGTGCCTTGACCGCCGGGACCTCACACAGCTTTCCCACTGACTGCACGGGACAGCACCCCAGCCAAGAGCTCCCGGGCTTTGAATAGTCATTGGACAGCCCGGGAAAGTTATATGGACTTATATCACTGGCTGTAAAGTCATCATTCCGGATAACCGGAAGCTCTCATAAAAAAGTTACTTAACCGCCTGTTTCTCCATGTGGTCCTCCCTCAGGCCCCTAGTGCCTCATCTGTAAATCAGAGGGGAGCTGGGCTTCCTGAAATGATCAGTCACACCTTGGCAGTAATCAGACGGACACGTCTATCATTTCTGAATACTGCACCGTGATCTTTCTTTTCCTGCTGGCACCTTGAAGTGGGAGGGGGGAAAAAAAGCGGACATTTACTCAGAGCATCTCGCGTGTGCACGGGAGTGTCCACGCCGCTGTGCACAGCAGGCAGGTGTGGCAGGTGCACACGTGTGGGCGGAGAAGCTGAGGGTGCTGGAAAGCAGTGGGGAGGTGGCCGTCGCACGTGGGGACCACTGCTCCCCCACTGGGAGGCACCGGGGCGCGGGTGAGGCCGTGCGCAGCCGGGGCTGCCTTCCGGACGCCCTGTGCCCGGCCCGCAGCACAACAGCCCTGCATCCCTGACTATCACGTGTCTCGCTCCCCCGGCACGCGGCACACAGAGCCCCGAGGAAGGCATTCCCGGCCAACACCCAGGGTGAGGAAGTCGGCCGGGCAGCCCTGAGCCTGGTGGGCGGAAAGCAGTACAGAGGAAGTGAGCCCGGATGCCTCAGCCCACTCGTCTAGGGGACACGTGTACCCCGGGAAAGATAACTGTCAGCATATCTCTTTTGGCCTGTCCCCTCTCATCCATCATTATTTTGTTTTAAGTTAAAAAAAAAAAAAAGTAAAGATTAAATTTCCACCTTTGTTTTCCATGTCTATAAATAAAACCTTACTTAGTTTTAATTATTTTGTGTGCCTCTGGCTCTTGGCAGGCACTCACATAATTAATACATAATGTAGCAGCTGCTGACATAGTTCCCGTTCTTCATGGAAACCCAGGATGATAGTATGGTGAAACCTGAAAAACTATTTTAACCTGAATAAGCATGACTCTGACATCATCAAAAGGTGACATTTGGTCTTAGTGGGGGTGGGATGTCTCTATAAAACTTACTCGTTGGAGAGATGGTTCACAGTATCAGGGGCCAAAATTCCAGTCCGAGGATGCTTCTGGTCACTGAATGCTTTAAAGCCCAAAACTCAACGCCTAGTGCAACTCCAAAGCTGCAGGTTTAATTCCAGGGTAAGTCACCGTGAGCGAAGGCGTGGTTTTGGTGGTCTGGGAAGGGAGAGGATGAGGAAAGAGCTTCTGGTGTCTTCATGGATCACTCACTGCGCCTCTGACTGCTCTCCGGTCCCTCCCAGCAAGGAATGTAGAGAGAAAGATAAGGTCAAAGGGGCAGATCATTCCCCTGCGGCTGGTACTGTCCAGAGATGGCTCCAGGCCACTGGAAGGGGCTGACCCTCCCTCTGAAGTGCACTCCTACGAGTTCACGCGACCTGTCCCAGCTGGATTCCTCCCCATCATCGACAAGTCCTGAGACGGAGGGGGGGGGGGGCCTGGCTGCGGCTCCTTCTCAGCTGGAGTCCCCCCCACCCCCCAGGAGCAGAAGTCCAAATGGCGGCAAGACTCCCTCCCGGCTGGTCCCCATGGGCCACCGAGGTCAGCTGGCCGTGCATCTCTGAGAGCCTTGGGAAGCCCAGCCTCTACCAGCACAGCCCCCTCCCTGGAAACTCAGGCAGGAGTCAGGCCCTTGGGGCACCAGAGATGCAGAATGAGGTCTCACCCTCAGACTAAGGGGTCTCGCTGAAGCCTCACAGGGCTGGGGTGAAGCAAGAAGCCCACCCCTCCACAGGGAGGGGCACAGGGCTAATGCCAAAGAAACCTCTTCACAAGCCCCCTCCTCTTCTTCTTTTATACCCTTGCTGCTGGATCACAGAGCCCACGGGGTCCCACACTGCCTACTTTGAAGGTTCCTCCAGGACCTTACATATTCGCCCCTCAGCTGACACATTACCATGCTACCGTAAATATTCCCCTGGGAAACATCTCAAATAAACAACCTAACCTTACACCTAAAGCAATTAGAGAAAGAAGAACAACAACAACAAAAAAAAACTTAAGGCTAGCAGAAGGAAAGAAATCATAAAAATCAGAAATAAATGAAAAAGAAATGAAGGAAACAATAGCAAAGATCAATAAAACTAAAAGCTGGTTCTATGAGAAAATAAACAAAATTGATAAACCATTAGCCAGACTCATCAAGATAAAAAGGGAGAAGACTCAAATCAATAGAATTAGAAATGAAAAAGAAGTAACAACTGACACTGCAGAAATACAAAGGATCATGAGAGACTACTACAAGCAATTATGTGCCAATAAAATGGACAACCTGGAAGAAATGGACAAATTCTTAGAAAAGCACAACCGTTGGAGATTGAACCAGGAAGAAACAGAAAATATAAACAGACCAATCACAAGCACTGAAATTGAAACTGTGATTAAAAATCTTCCAACAAACAAAAGCCCAGGACCAGATGGCTTCACAGGCGAATTCTATCAAACATTTAGAGAAGAGCTAACACCTATCCTTCTCAAACTCTTCCAAAATATAGCAGAGGGAGGAACACTCCCAAACCCATTCTGTGAGGCCACCATCACCCTGAAACCAAAACCAGACAAAGATGTCACAGAAAAAGAAAACTGCAGGCCAACATCACTGCTGAACATAGATGCAAAAATCCTCAACAAAATACTAGCAAACAGAATCCAACAGCACATCAGAAGGATCATACACCATGATCAAGTGGGGTTTATCCAAGGAATGCAAGGATTCTTCAATATACGCAAATCAATCAATGTGATACACCACATTAACAAACTGAAGGAGAAAAACTGTATGATCATCTCAACAGATGCAGAAAAAGCTTTTGACAAAATTCAACACCCATTTATGATAAAAACTTTCCAGAAAGTAGGCATAGGAAAGCCCTGCAGATATGGGGATATATGTATATGCATAGCTGATTCACTTTGTTATAAAGCAGAAACTAACACACCATTGTAAAGCAATTATACTCCAATAAAGATGTTTAAAAAAAAAAATCCCCCAGAAGGATTTATCTTAGTAAGTGGAAAGGAGGACTTGGAGTCAGGTCCCAAGCTAGCCGTGCAACCTTGGAAAACTACATAACCAGCCTGGAGCACTGGCTCTCTCTTCTGCTGCATTCCAGGCCAGGTTATTCAGAAGATAATGGACCAGGACACAGTGGCTAGAACATAAATAAAGGCTCCTTTTGGGCTAACTTTAGAGAATGGAAGTGAAAAGATTGCACTTGATAGAACTATGTAAACCACTGTGCTCTGAGGTCAGGAGAAGCAGGGGATTTGTTTTATTAAGCCTTGTAGAGGCATAGTAATGAAACTGTTCAAGGTGGAACCTAGGTGATGTTTGACATCCTTCTCACCATGGTGACCACCAAAGGAACCCTCAAGATAAAACTGGGCACACCTCCTCACTTTGGACTCTGCAGAGGAGAGCCCAGTGGAGAGAGGGTTGGTGGAAAATTCTACCCTAGGACTAGGGCATCATGCAGTCAGTCAAAGACTAGCAAGCAGAGACTCATTCTCCAAGATGGATTGTAAAGACCAAGGCTTGGTCCTTAGGGCATTAACTAGAGGAACTCGCATCTCAATGCAAATCAGGCAACTGGGACCAGAGCAATATGGCGTTCGTGGGAGGGTCATCTCTTTACCTGGACCGGGCCTGGAACCTCAGGATCTACTGTGCAGCTGGCCCATTACTATGTATCATCATCTTCTATTGTCTCTGCACGGGATCAAGTGCGTGCATTCTGGACGTACAGGTTCAGCTCTGCAGCTCTGCAGCTCTGCAGCTCAGGATGGGCTCAGCTATTCTCCAGCAAGCCAGTGCCACCTTCCAAAGCTCAGAAATGCTGACTCTTATGTATAGGATGGATAGACAACAAGGTCCTACTGTATAGCACAAGGAACTATAGTCAATATCCTGGATAAACCATAAGGGAAAAAGAATATGAAAAAGAATAGATATATATGGATAACTGAATCCCTTTGCTGTACAGCAGAAATTAACGCGACATGGTACATCAACTATCCTTCAATAAAAAATGACAACAAAGCCCAGCAATGCTAGAATATCACAAGCATTCTCCTATCTCTAGTCCTAAGACCCTCCGTGGAGACTAAAAGGAAGGTTCTCGGGCAGAAAAGGGGCAAAACGCGCGTGGACCCCACTCACACACGCTTCCTCTGGTGCTACAAATAAGGTGGACAGGGGCTGATCGACAGAGGAAGATGTAAAATTCTGAGTCATTTCAGGGTGCGTGTTTTTGGTCATTTGTGGTTTTTAATTATCATGCATTGCCCGTTCTTCATGAGCTGGGCTAATCACAACCTTGTCCTTGATATACTGCTTTTCGGGGCTTGAAGTTATCGCTTTATCATTAAGCCCAAAATTGAGCTGTAGTAAATCACCTTCCTTTAAATGACATTCTGATTACTCCAGGAGGGGGGAGTCATAGGAACTGATTGCCCCTGAGGCCCTTTCAGGGTAAATGGCCCCAGGAAATGGGGCTGAAACATGCTTTTTAAATGTTATTTCTGTATATGTGCATATGATGGCCGCCAACAAACATACCCGATTGCAAAGTGCCCACAAAAGAACAAAATACATTGACTATAACTGTTGGATCCATCTACTCCGCTTAACTTATTACACAGCTCTGAAGCCTGTGCAATTTTATTTACACATACACACATACACCATACATTATACAGAAAGAACTTTCACCCAAGTTTTTTTAAAAATAAATTTATTTATTTTATTTATTTCTTTTTGGCTGCGTTGGGTCTTTGTTGCTGCGCACGGGCTTTCTCTAGTTGCGGCGAGCGGGGACTACTCTTCATTGTGGTGCGCGGGCTTCTCACTGCAGTCTCCTCTCTTGTGGAGCACGGGCTCCAGGTGCGTGGGCTTCAGTAGTTGTGGCTCACGGGCTCTAGAGTGCAGGCTCAGTAGTTGTGGCTCACGGGCTCTAGAGTGCAGGCTCAGTAGTTGTGGTGCACCGGCTTAGTTGCTCTGTGGCATGTGGGATCTTCCCGGACCAGGGCTTGAACCCGTGTCCCCTGCATTGGCAGGCAGATTCTTAACCACTGTGCCACCAAGGAAGTCCAAAATATTTTATTTTTCTAATTTTATTTTATTCTTTATACTTTGTTATTGTTCTGCTCCTTTTGGCTTGTTACCCCCCTCTTTTTCTTTTTTCTGTTGAGGTTTTGTTTTACGCTGTTGCAATTGTTTCAATTATATTTTTATTTTTCCTAATATATTTTTTATCTTTCTAATTTTATTTCGTTTTTTATTCTTTGTTATTGTACTGCCCCTTTTTTTCTTTTTTCTTTTTCTTTTTTTTTTGTGACACTGTGCAGCTTGCAGGATCTTGGTTCCCAGGATGGAGGTTGGGCCCGAGCTCCTGTGGTTGGAGCTCCAAGTCCAAACCACTGGACTAATAAAGAACCCCAGACCCCAGGGAATAGCAATCAGAGTGAGGCCTCCTGGGTGTCCTCATCTCGGCACCAACACCCGGCTCTATCCAACTGCCTGCAAACTCAAGTGCTGGACGCCTCAGACCAAACAACCAGTAAGACAGGAATACAGCCCCACCCATCAAAAAAAAAAAAAACAACGAAACTACAAAAGAATATGTTACAGGCGAGGGAGTAACGTAAAAACCTACAAGACCAAATAAATGAAGATGAAATAAGTAACCTACCTGAAAAAGAATTCGGAATAATGATAGTAAAGATGATCCCAAATCTCGGAAACAGAATGGAGAAAACACAAGAAACTTTTAACAAGGATCTAGAAGAACTAAAGAGCAAACAAACAGTGATGAACAACACAAAAACTGAAATTAAAAATACTCTAGAAGGAATCAATAGCAGAATAACTGAGGCAGAAGAACGGATAAGTGAGCTGGAAGAGAAAATGCCAGGGAGCTGAATAAAGAAAAAAGAATGAAAAGAACTGAGGACAGTCTCAGAGACCTCTGGGACAACATTAAACGCACCAACATTCGAATTATAGGGGTCCCAGAAGAAGAAGAGAAAAAGAAAGTGTCTGAAAAAATATTTGAAGAGATCTTCCCTAACATGGGAAAGGAACTAGTCAATCAAGTCCAGGAAGTGCAGAGAGTCCGATACAGGATAAACCGAAAGAGAAACATGCCGAGACACATATTAATCAAACTTTCAAAAATTAAATACAAAGAAAAATTATTAAAAGCAGCAAGGGAAAAGCAACAAATAACATAAAAGGGAATCCCCATAAGGTAAACAGCTGATCTTTCAGCAGAAACTCTGCAAGCCAGAAGGGAGTGGCAGGACATATTTAAAGTGATGAAAGGGAGACACCTACAACCAAGATTACTCTAGCCAGCAAGGATCTCATTCAGATTTGATGGAGAAATCAAAAGTTTTACAGACAAGCAAAAGCTAAGAGAATTCAGCACCACCAAACCAGCTCTACAGCAAATACTAAAGGAACTTCTCTAAGTGGGAAACACAACAGAAGAAAAAGACGCACAAAAACAAACCCAAATCAATTAAGAAAACGGTAATAGGAACATACATATTGATAATCACCTTGAATGTAAATGGATTAAATGCTCCAATCAAAAAACACAGACTGGCTAAATGGATACAAAAACAAGACCCTTATATATGCTGTCTACAAGACACCCACTTCAGACATAGGGACATATACAGACTGAAAGTGAGGGGATGGAAAAAGATATTCCATGCAAATGGAAATCACAAGAAAGCTGGAGTAGCAATACTCATAACAGATAAAATGGACTTTAAAATAAAGACTGTTACAAGAGGTAAGCAAGGACACTGCATAATGATCACAGGATCAATCCAACAAGAAAACATAACAATTGTAAATATTTATGCACCCAACATAGAAGCACCTCAATACATAAGGCAAATGCTAACAGCCATAAAAGGAGAAATCGAGAGTAACACAATAATATTGGGGGACTTTAACACCCCACTTACACCAATAGACAGACCATCCAGACAGAAAATAAATAAGGAAACACAAGCTTTAAATGACACAATAGACCAGATAGATTTAATTGATATTTTTAGGACATTCCACCCGAAAGTGGAAGAATACAATTTTTTCTCAAGTGCACAGGGAATGTTCTCCAGAATAGATCACATCTTGGGTCACAAATCAAGCCCTGGAAAATTTAAGAAAATTGAAATCGTATCAAACAACTTTTCTGACCACAAAGCTATGAGATTAGAAATCAATTACTGGAAAAAAAAAACCAGTGAAAAACACAAATACATGGAGGCTAAACAGTGCCCTGCTAAATAACGAAGAGATCACTAAAGAAATCAAAGAATAAATCAGAAAATACCTAGAAAAAAGTGACAAAAGAAACATGACGATCCAAAACCTACGGGATGCAGCAAAAGCATTTCTAAGAGGGAAATTCATAAAATTCAAGCTCACCTCAAGAAACAAGAAAAATCTCAAATAAACAATCTAACTTTACACCTGAAGCAATTAGAAAAAGAAGAACAAAGAAAACCCAAAGTTAATGGAAGGAAAGGAATCATAAAGGTCAGAGCAGAAGTAAATGAAATAGAAACAAAGAAAACAACAGCAAAGATCAATAAAACTAAAAGCTGGTTCTTTGAGAAGATAAACAAAATTGATAAACCTTTAGCCAGATTCATCAAAAAAAGAGGGAGAGGACTCAAATAAAATTAGAAATGAAAAAGGAGAAGTTACAACGGACACTGCAGAAATACAAAGCATCACAAGAGACTAACAAAAGCAACTCTGCCAATAAAATGGACAACCTGGAAGAAATGGACAAATTCTTAGAAAGGTATAACTTCCAAGACTGAACCAGAAAGAAATAGAAAATATGAACAGACCAATCACAAGGAATGAAATTGAAACTGTGATTAAAAATCTGCCAACAAACAAAAGTCCAGGACCAGGTGGCTTCACAGGTGAATTCTATCAAGCATTTAGAGAAGAGCTAACACCCATCCTTCTCAAACTCTTCCAAAAAATTACAGAGGAAGGAACACTCCCAAACTCATTCTATGAGGCCACCATCACCCTGATACCAAAACCAGACAAAGACACTACAAAAAAAGAAAATTACAGACCAATATCACTGATGAATACAGATGCAAAAATCCTCAACAAAATACTAGCAAACAGAATCCAACAACACATTAAAAGGATCATACACCACGATCAAGTGGGATTTATCCCAGGGATGCAAGGATTCTTCAATATATGCAAATCAATCAATGTGATACACCATATTAACAAATTGAAGAATAAAAACCATATGATCATCTCAATAGATGCAGAAAAAGCTTTCAACAAAATTCAACACCCATTTATGATAAAAACTCTCTAGAAAGTGGGCATAAGGGAACCTACCTCAACATAATAAAAGCCATATACAACAAACCCACAGCAAACATCATTCTCAATGGTGAAACAATGAAGGCATTTCCTCTAAGATCAGGAACAAGACAACGATGTCCACTCTCACCACTCTTATTCAACATAGTACTGGAAGTCCTAGCTGCAGCAATCAGAGAAGAAAAAGAAATAAAAGGAATACAGATTGGAAAAGAAGAAGTAAAACTGTCACTGCTTGCAGATAACATGATACTATACATAGAAAATCCTAAAGATGCCACCAGAAAACTACTAGAGCTAATCGATGAATTTGGTAAGGTTGCAGGATACAAAATTAATGCACAGAAATCTCTTGCATTCCTATACACTAACAATGAAAGATCAGAAAGAGAAATTAAGGAAACAATCCCATTTACCATCACAACAAAGAGAATAAAATACCTAGGAGTAAACATACCTCAGGAGGCAAAAGACCTGTACTCAGAAAACTATAAGATACTGATGAAACAAATCAAAGATGATACAAACAGATGGAGAGATATACCATGTTCTTGGATTGGAAGAATCAATATTGTGAAAATGACTATACTACCCAAAGTAATCTACAGACTCAGTGCAATCCCTATCAAATTACCAATGGCATTTTTCACAGAACTAGAACAAGAAATTTTACAATTTGTATGGAAACACAAAAGACCCCGAATAACTAAAGCAATCTTGAGAAAGAAAAACGGAGCTGGAGGAATCAGGCTCCCTGATTTCAGACTATACTACAAAGCTACAGTAATCAACACAGTACGGTACTGGCACAAACACAGAAATATAGATCAACAGAACAGGATAGAAAGCCCAGAGGTACGCCCACACACCTATGGTCACCTTATATTTGATAAAGGAGGCAAGAATATATAATGGAGAAAAGGCAGCCTCCTCGATAAGTGGTGCTGGGAAAACAGGACAGCTACATGTAAAAGAATGAAATTAGAACACACCCTAACTCCATACACAAAAATAAACTCAAAATGGATTAAAGACCTAAATGTAAGGCCAGACACTATAAAACTCTTAGAGGAAAACATAGGCAGAACACTCTATGACATAAATGACAGCAAGATTCTTTGTGACCCACCTCCTAGAGTAAGGGAAATAAAAACAAAGATAAACAAATGGGATATAATGAAACTTAAAAGCTTTCACACAGTAAAGGAAACCATAAGACGAAAAGACAACCCTCAGAATGGGAGAAAATATTTGCAAATGAAGCAACTGACAAAGGATTAATCTCCAAAATATACAAGCAGCTCATGCAGCTCAACATCACGAAAACCAACAACGCAATCCAAAAATGTGTGGAAGACATAAATAGACATTTCTCCAAAGAAGACATACAGATGGCCAACAAATACATGAAAAGATGCTCAACATCACTAATCATTAGAGAAATGCAAATCAAAACTACAGTGAGGTATCACCTCACACTGGTCAGAATGGCCATCATCAAAAAATCTACAAACAATAAATGCTGAAGAGGGTGTGGAGAAAAGGGAACCCTCTTGCACTGTTGGTGGGAATGTAAACTGATACAGCCACTATGGAGAACAGTATGGAGGTTCTTTAAGAAACTAAAAATAGAACTACCATATGACCCAGCAATCCCACTACTGGGCATATACCCTGAGAAAATCATAATTCAAAAAGAGTCACATACCACAATGTTCATCGCAGCACTATCTACAATAGCCAGGACATGGAAGCAACCTAAGTGTCCACCGACAGACGAATGGATAAAGAAGATGTGGTACATATATACAATGGAATATTATTCAGCCATAAAAAGAAACGAAATTGAGTTATTTGTAGAGACGTGGATGGACCTAGAGTCTGTCATACAGAGTGACGTAAGTCAGAAAGAGAGGAACAAATACCGTATCCTATTGCATATATATGCGATTTAAAAAAGCAGTACTGATGAATCTAGTGGCAGGGCAGGAATAAAGACGCAGATGTAGAAAGCAGACTTGAGAGCATGGGGCAGGGGAAGGGGAAGCTGGGATGAAGTGAGAGAGTAGCACTGATGTATTATGGGGAAGGATGCACACCTCTGTGACTGTATTAAAAGTCATTAAAATGTACAGTTTTACACGGCTGATTTGTATGGTATGTGAATTATATCTTAATCAAGTTGTCAGAAAAAAAAGACTGCACAAAATAAATAAATAAATAAATAAAAATGCTCCTTTTATCTAAGGAATGAACAGATGCCACATTGTTACCATGGGAGAGAAAAAGAACTCTCTCCTTCGTGTGTCCATTTGTTTCCAAGAATGGAAAGAAACTGAGAGCAAGAATTCTAAAGGCTCCAGCAGGTGAGCATGGACACACAGTATGCGCCCATTATTTGCGGAATAAATCTTTTGCAGGTTGAATGGTGTCCCCCCTCAAAAAAAAAAAATAGTGTAGGAGTCCTAACCCATTGTACCTCAGAGTGTGACCTTACTTGAAGACAGGGTCTTGACATATGTAATGAACTTAGAATGTAGTCATGAGTCTGGGTGGCAATCCTATATGTCTGATGTCCTTATAAAAAGGGGAGATTTAGACACAAATAGATGCATAGAGAAAACACAATATGATGAGATAGAGGAATAAGGCCGCTGTGTACAAGCCAAGCAGAGAGGCCTGGAACCAATCGTTTCCTCAGAAGGCCTTAACCCTGCTGACCCCCTGATCTTGGACTTCTGGCTTGAGGCAATACCTTCCTGTTGTTGAGACTACCCGGTGTGTGGTGCTTTGATACAAGAGCCTACCTAGCACATTTGGGTCACCGTCCCTCCACTAACTGGTTGATGAACTGCCTTCTCTGAGGTCCAGGGTCCTCAATGGGAAATCATGATTGGAGTAAAAACAGGGAATGTGTCTCACAGCGACAGCTCTAAAAAGACATAAATGAATTGAGCATATACTATTTGCCAGTTCCAACAGCTTGACCTGCCTTGCGTCATTTAACACCCCTGTTTTACACACGAGGAAACAAAGGCACAGAGGTTTACTGCTTATGGTTGATACATTTGCTGAACTCAGGTGCCTCCGAGTGCAGTTTACGCACTTCACCAGGAACACAACGCTCAGATCTTAAAGTCTCTGAAACTTTACTTCTGCTTCTTGAAAAATCCTATCTTTATGCTTAAACATGCATATGCAATGCCAACTAACACTAAATAGAAACGGGGTGGGGGAAAGTATTCCTGAGAGTGGTCGAAAAAATGAATGCTTTTCAGGTTGCCTTCAGAAAGTTTGGGGGGAAAAAAGAAAACTCAGAGCAATCAAAGACAGATGAGACATAAAGGCAAAAACGGCAAAGCATTTTAAAACATCTTATTATTTCGGCCCTCTCCTATCAAACTTCGGCGGGGGGTTGCTCTGGGAGAATGGACCAGGCAGGGATGCTCGGGGGATACAGGCGCAAAGGATGCGGACCCACGCGCCACTGCGTATGCGCCCTACGAGGCACGCAGGGAGCCAGGCGGGCAAAACTGAAACGGAAACCTGCCAGGCGTCTAGGGACGGGCGCTCCGGGCCGGGATGAAGCCACCGGGGAACCCCGTAACTAAGGCCACCTGGCTACCCACTTACTTGGTGGCTCTCAAGGATGCCAACCTGAGCATCTATGCACTCCTTCCATCAACCCCATGAGCCGTCGTCCCTCCACGCCCGCCCTCCTTCCTCATACCCTTTCCAAATTCGAGCCAGGCATTGGCACCCAGATTAGGAACTCGGCTCTGTTCGGCCCCTTGACTCAGCATCCCAGCCCGTTTACGGGTGTGAAGTGAGCGGGGGGGAGGGGGGGAAGGGTGGATGCGGAGAAACTTGTCGCGCCCGCGCGTGCCACTACTTAGCCCCGCGGCGACGGCACGGGTGACCGTCCTCGGCGCGCGTGCGCAGGACATGCCGGTGAGGCCCAGAGCACGCGTGCGCGGGAGCGGCTCCGGGCGCGCATTCCAGGAGCCTCGCAATGAGGCCAGACGAAAGCGAGCGCCGGGCGGCGAAAGCTCAGGGCGCGCGATTTTTGAGGGGCCGCGCAAGGACGCTTGAGGCGCGCGTGCGCAAAGCGGCTCGGGGCGCACAGGGCTTCCCGGAGCGCGCGGGCGCGAGAGCGTCCCCGGGCGCGGGCGCGAGGAGGCCCGGGGTGGCGCGTGCGCAGCACGGCTCGGGGAGCGCGGGGAGGCCCGGAGCGCGCGTGCGCGCGCCTGTTCCCCGCCCCCACTCGGCCGAGACGGCGGCACAATGGCGGCGCCCTTGCCCCCGCTGCGTCCCGTCACCCACCTGCTTTTTGACCTGGACGGCCTCCTTCTGGGTGGGTAGCCTGCGGCCGCCTCCCGCGAGGGCTTTCCGGGGAGGGCGCGGGCGGGGGGCACAGGCTCTCAGGGGCGGGGGCCGCGGCGGGGCGGTGTGCGGGGGCCCCCGGGCTGGCGGGCGGCGGGGGTGCAGGGCCCACGTCAGGCCGGCCGCGCTCCTGGCTGAGGCGTCGACGGCGCCCGTGGCACTTACTTCCGGCGGCCGCGCCGCGCGTGGGGACGGAGTGCGTGGGGGGCGGCGCGTGAGGGCGCGGTG
This sequence comes from Balaenoptera acutorostrata, assembly GCF_949987535.1. NCBI lineage: Eukaryota > Metazoa > Chordata > Mammalia > Artiodactyla > Balaenopteridae > Balaenoptera > Balaenoptera acutorostrata. The sequence goes on along the minus strand of NC_080085.1, from coordinate 4,942,600 downwards.
CTCGGGGACCACCGCGCGGGCGGGAGGTTGGCGTCGGGCCTCGGGGGCCGCGGCCGCTGCGCGCGCAGCCGGGCTTCCATTTCCCCGTTTGCACCCCGGCCTCCAGGATCCCTGCCGGCCTGCCCCGAGGTGCACGCACCTTGCTCGTAGCATCCTACAGGGCAGGGTCCTCCACCCGCCGAACTGGGGGCCTCTGCCGACGTCTGGAGGCGTTTGGGGCGGCCTAGGTGGAGGGTGGGAGTTTACTGGCGTCCAGAGGGCAGCGGCCGGGATGCTGCGGAACCTCTCGCAGTGCACAGGACCGCTCCACGCCACCGCGACTGCTCCAGACCCAAGTATCTGTAGCGCGGAGGCGGCGGAGGAGCCCTGCTCAGCGGTCTGGCTGGTCCGAGTGACTGCCAGCAGGGACATCACCGGGGAGCAGCAGTTTTGCAGTGCAGAGCCCGGGTCCCCACCCCACAGCTGCCCAATCAGAATCTGCATTTTCACCCAAGTGCCGGAGAGTTTGAGGTGCACACCCGTGCTGTGGCTTTGAGCGGTTCACAATCCTGTGTGCGCCGAACAGCCCCGTGGTCGATGGTGGTAGGCATGAACTTCACCCACCGAGGCGAATTCAGGTAGAATTCGTTGAAAACGCTGCACTTCTAACTCAAGAGAGAACTGCTCTGAGCTCTACCGTACAGCTTGGGCGTATGTTTCATGACACTACGCGGTGCTACAGGGTTAGGAAACGCGTTCTGACCTCGTTGTCTCCGGAGGGCTTCATAGGACTTTAAAAATGTCTGCATGCTTTACGTAGGCTACTAACCTGGTGGAGGTGTGCATACATCAGTGCTGCGTCTTATAAAACCCTGCAAGGTGAGAGGAGACGTTTGCACTGACGAATTAAGAACAAAATCGGCACCACTCAGAGAGGTAAAGTTACTTGCCCAAGGTCACACAGCTAATAAGGAACAGAGCTGAGAAATGATTCCAGATCGATCTGATTCTAAATATAAGCGATGTTGTGCTCATTTTACAGGGGGAGTGTGACCTTGCCCCCATGATCATTTGGCTCACTGGTTCAGTAGTAATGGCACTGATTTTTTTTTTTTTTAAAGGTACACAAAAAAGTCTCTTATTTTTATGGACCCAGAGATGTAAACGAATGAATTCCTAAGGGGGAAAATAAATTCGCATGGAGGTAACTAATTGGATAGAACAGTGTATGCAGCTATTAAATCTGAAATGACTCAATTTCAAAAAGCTTCTGGGATTCCTAAGTAGAGTTTGTAGACGTGAGTTTTCCTGCTCAGGTGGTCAAGTTAAATTGTCAAATAAATTCCTTATCCTCTAATGAAAAGTCCAGAGAACATGTTTTGCGAGTCTTATGAATTTTAATACAAACTGAGGTGTCCCATTAAAATTAAATTTATTAGACTTCTAAATGAGCTTGATGCTTGATGCTTCATCCCCACTCAAGACACACTTATACCTGTTCCCCGGAGCCATGAATGTGACTTATGTGGTGATGCCTGCAGGGGTAGTTATCAACCAGGGTCTCCTCTTTGCTAGTTAAGGCAAATTTAAAGTTTATCAAGCATTGGTCTGGCACTGTTACCCAATCCTCTGAACTGGTCAGAGAAGCAAGAATTAGTGGCCTTTGGGAAGATAAGACCTAGCTCTTCTTTCCCCCTTCGTTTTCTGCCCTTTACCTCATTCTGCCCTGACTCTTTGAGGCGGTAAGGCCTTGCAGAGCTTTATCAGAAATGCACCTTTGCTTATTCTTTTTTTTTTTTTTTTTTTTTTAACAAAATGTCTGGTATAAAACACCACTTTCCAGAATGTGCTACTTTACCTCATTTAATCTATTTGATTATACCTGTTCTAACTCTTAAGCGCCTGTTGTTTGCATAACAATGTATCATCAGTTTATAATGAGGTGTTTCTCGGTGGGCCTGCTTTTCAGAATTGTGAATCCATTTCCCCCGGAAGTTCTGTTTGTTAATGTAGCCCCAATCCTTGTATTCTCAGGGAAGTGAAACTGAAAACAAAGAGTTGCATGGGGAAGCTTGTTTTACCAGAGGAGAATGAGGAAGTCAGTGGAGATATTTGTAGAAATGTTGACCAGAAACCCAGGGTTACTTTCTGGTGCTTTTGTAATGTTTGATGCTGTTTTCCTTTCGATCTCTGGAATCTGTTTTTGTTGACAGAGGTAACAATTAGCTGTGAGCTAGGTAGTAATTTTGGCCCTCAAATGCCATTTAGAGACAGAGACCAAGGGGACTGAGCTTATTTATGAACAAGGATAAGATTTTGAAGGAAGAAGATACAAGTTTGAAATACTATGTCAGCTCCTAAATAGGGAAGATTATATAGTTCATTAAATAGCTGAAGTTAGGAGCACAAGAGGTAGGACCATTCTCTTTAAGAGACAAGAAAAGTTGGTGGTCCAGAGTCGTGCTATCTGATAGGAGTAGCACCATGTAAGATTTTGTTATAGCAACATTAAAGAAGCAAAAAGACACAGAGGAAATGAACTTGAATGGTACTTTTTTCCTATCCTGACACATCCAAAATATTGTTACTCAACACATGATCAATTAAAAAAAACAGTTGAGACGGTTTATGTTCCTTTTTGTTACCTAGCCTCTGAAATTTGTGTGTATCTTACCCTCACAGGGCATCTCAGCTCAAACTAGCCAGGTTTTGTGGGTTCACTTGCCACGTTGGACCAGTGCCTACCGTATGGGACAACCCAGGTACAGAGCCTTAGGAAGCAACTCACTGATGTCTGCTGTTGGTAACAGGGCCAGATGGAGGGTGGATGTTAAGAATATTCAGAATTAGGAATGCTGATATATGTAAAATGTGGTATACATAAAATATGCTTTCTAAGAGTCTGTTACCAGTAATTAAATCCTTAAAGAATCAGCCAGGAAAAATAAAAAGCTTATTTTCAAATGTTTAAAAAATAAACAGAAAAATAATACGATAGATCTGTGAGGGGAAATACGACTCTTTGCAGTGTCGATTATAATTGACCACGTCTCCATAAACACACAGAGATGGCAGGATTTTAATGGGTGACACCTGGCTTCTACTTCACCTTCGCGTAGAGGAATAGATCCCCTGTCCTGTACCTGTTTGTACTCCTACAGCTTCCTGCTTGCCAAATATTAATCATAGCACTTGAGACTGTGTGGAAGTGCCCGTTTCTCCGTCCGGGGCCCAGGGTACAGCATGAGCTCTGGGTGGAGGCGGGACCTTTGTGGTGCTCCTGGGGCTCAGGGATCCATTGTTGACCGAAGCAGCTCGCAGCCCTGCCCAGTCTGCTCGGAATGCGCTGTCACCCGTCGTCCTCTGGCTCACCTCACTACACTGGTTTCTGTAGACGCTGGGACCTCCACAAAGCTGATGACAAACACAGGATCTCCCTGTTCAGCTGTAGCACACGCCCTAGATGAATTTTCGGAAGAGCTTTCGTACATTGTATTTGACCCTGTGTAACACATACGAGGTTTAAAAGTGGAGATGATGAGCTTTTCGGCGTCCATTAGTTCCTATCCTGTAATGTTGACTCAGTCCAGACATTCCCAAAGAGTCTCAGGAAGCTAGAGCAGAATAAACGCTCGTTCAGGATGGCCGGTGTGAGGTTACTGTCTGCCCTTGGGGCTCCCAGAGACACCCTCAACCCGTCCCTGGCTTGTTGTGTGCCTTGGGGTCTCGTCACGGGTGTCAGGGCACCTGTGCTACGGCACGTTCCCCTTCTCTCTGCCCTGCCCCCAACCCCTGGAACTAACGGCACACGCTCGCGTTTGATGTCACCTTGCCAGGCGACATTTAGGTCCCTTCTGCATTTGCACAGGAGGTGGCGGAAATTCGGAGGCCAGTCTGAGGCCTTGCGGCCGAGCAGAGCCCACGCAGAAGGGGGCCCTGACTTGTACTTTCTCAGTTTGGAGTAAGACGCTGGTAGGGGCAGGCGAAGGTACGGATGGACTATGTTGAACGTCAGGAAATGCGTCAGGAATAAGAAAGCACTCGAGGGGGAACCGAGGTGGGTAAACTCAGGTCCCGCTGGCCGTGCCTCCTAATAGACCTGAGCCGCGTCAGCCTTTCCCGTGGTCCTGCGGTTAGCGGTTCTTAATCACCACAGCTGCTCCCGTTTCTAGATTAACAGGAAGGTGAGATCAAAATTGCAGAATTCTGCAGATCAGCAGGAGTTTGGTCCAGCTGGTAACACGGCTGAAAGATTCAGCAGGTTTCTGTCAGTGCAGGTGTAAAGTGCCCGTTCCTTGCTTCCTCGTCCTCCTCATCGTGTGCTTTTGTTTAGAATCTTAGCTGTGCAAACTTTTTTTTTTTCCTCTCTCGAACCTATTTTTCCTTTCTTCTCCTTGGAAAGCTGTGTGGGGGGGATTCTTTGGTCACTTTTGTCTTTCTTATTATTATCTGCTTTCTCTGATTCTGTTCCTTTATTTTTTCTTTCATTTTTTAAGTTACTATAATTTATCCATTACACTGTGTCATTTTTCAGGGGTAGATGGAGATTTAACGCAATGTAAAAGAGCAAGGGAGATGACGCCCCCAAGAAACGTCCGCCAAAAGCACTCATTACACAGGCGCCCAGGTGACTTCTCACAGCTTTGTTTGAGATGTTTGAAAAGTGATGGATACATAGCCTGTAGCTGGAAGGTGCAGTAGTGTTATAGCAGAATGGCTTACGTTAGAAGATAAAGCTCTCACTGTCAGGTATATGTGAATACCGGTGACTCATAATTCCGACATTTCATATATTAAAAGCTTCATTTAATTGTGTTAAAATGGGGGGGGGCAGTGCTGGTCTGTGGTTTAAAATTGCCTTTGGGGTGTCTAAGGAGAATTTTCTTGAAAACGTAATAATTGTGACACATGTGCATTTCTGCTCAAGAAATGTCTTCCCCCTTTGGCTTTGCCGAGGTGGACTGCCATCCTGACACGTCTCAACGTACGTTTTGAGTGTTTGGCAGGTACATGCCCACCTTCCTTCAAGGTGCGGCTCCCACACATCCTTCGCTCTCTTGTCTGCGGTCAGTAACTTAGTGTCTGTGCAGAGAGGGGCGCACACCTGAGGTGAGGATGCAGAGAGGGGCGCACACCTAGGGTGAGGATGGTCTGCTCCACGCCCTTGCCTGGAGGGCAGTTCCATCGGCATTGCTCCTGGCGCTGGGCTAGCCAGCTGATGTCCCTTGCCTCGCCTCTCTAGGCCTAGAGACCAGGAACGGATCCAGAGGCAAACCGCGGTCTGCTCGACTCCCAGTCTGCCCACTCCCCAGTCTGTACGCGAAGTGAGAGCAGATGGTCATAGTTTGCACACCTGAGCTTACTTGCGGCCTTGGAGACGCATTCCAAAGTAAGCAGCAGGCTTCCGTCTCTCCGCTGCCATCATCGTGTCCTTGACGAGGACGGGGCACCGATGTGCTCTCTGGACCAGCACGTCCACCCGGCAGAACTGCCTGCCGTGGAGGGAATGTTCTGGATCTGAGCTGCCCTGGACGGGAGCCACAGGGGGCACCCAGGCACATGAAATGCTGCCAGGGCAGCGGACGAATTGAACTCTTCATTTTTTAGTTTTACTTAATTGAAGTAGCCACTTGTGGGTACTGTGGTGGACGACGCAGCTCTAGAGGGGTGAGTTCACTCATTCCTTACCTGTTGGGAATATACCATGCCGGGTGCTGCAGGGGATTCACAGCAAGTCTCTTCTTTGTAGTGGTCTTGGCGTCCAGTTGGGACACAGAACACGCGTGAATCTCTGAGAAACTGCTGGCGGTCAACATGGCAAGGACAGGAGAAGGGGCAGGGCAGTCATTTGCACTGAAATCACCGGGAGGATGTGCTCTCGAGGGCAGCTAGAAGGACAGTGGATATTGCAGACCAGGAGAACAGATGGCTGAGCGGTGAACACGTTTTCTGAAGCAGAGAAGAGCTAGTTTTTATCAAGCAGAGAGTAGTATTTTAAAAAAAAGAGAAAGACTTCTTATTAACGACGGTGTTGAAATGTGGATGGAGGTGAGGATGATCTCTGCCTGGCGGATATTTCTCTGGTGTTTTCCACACTGGGGTCCAGAGGGTAGTCGTGGCCCTTTAGCCCGTTTTGGACTAGAAAGCCTCGCCCCATCCCCTAGCCGCGTGGCCTGTGCTTTCGCCGTGAGAGGGACTCTTGGCAGAGCGCAGGCTGGTTCTCTCCGAGGTTGCTCTGCCTTCCGGATTGGCCTGCTTCTTCCCTCCTGCTGCCACCTCACTTGTTCTCCGTCCCTCGCATTCCCTCAGATCCAGACATCATGCCCGTGCCTCACTTGGACTCCCTCAGCCGTTTCTGCCAAGAACATACTGCACCAACTCACGGCCTTTTCGGGTAGATGTTCCATGTGGTCAGTGCCCTCCTTCTGGTAAAGTCTTGTCGTATCAGGACAGCTCTTGTCTTCCGTGATAGTGCATGGGGTGTTTCAGTGAGAAGTCGGGAGCCTGAGGGACCCGGTATCGGCCGTGACCGTAATGCCTGTGTGTCCCGAAGGCCTGAACCATGAGGCAGAAAGACGGGCAGGGGTGCTTGCGGGGAAGCAGAGGGCTGCCTGTCTGCTGCTCACCCTCAGGAAGCCAGGGTGGGTCTGTGAGATGGGCCCCCTTGCATCCCTGCAGCTCTGCCTGGCTTGGACCACGTGCCCTGATCTCTCCCTGCGGTGGCAGGGGATGGGGTCTAAGGGCATCCCCACCTTTGCCGTCAGACTCATGAGAAAGCATACATTCACCAAAGCAAATACGGTTGCCTGCACTGCGTCCACTTTTGCCACGTAAACCTTTCCAACAGAGCCGTATATTTGTCAATGTGGTTCTGTGTTCCCCGCCATTTATGTATTTTCCCCAGTTCCCCAGTTCACCGGAGCAGCATTCATGGCTGCTTAAAAGCGCTTAAGTTCTGGATTTCTAAATATCACACCCAAGGAAAGGAACCAAGACTCTGGGGAGCAGAGACCAGTTCCAGACTGGGGCCTGTGAAGCCCAGGATGAGCGTGAGCACCCTTCCGGAGCCAGGGCCGGCGGTCCCACGGGCGAAAGGCAGGGAGAGTGGAGGTCAGAGGAATAACGACTGTGGTGGATCTTAAGACTAAGTTTTTAAAAGAGATCTGTGAGTCGTGGTCCTTAAGAGAAGAGAGAGGGGGGAGGCATGGGGAGCAGGAGAGTGCCAGTTAACAAATGTGGGAAGAATGGTAGAATTCGTCAGGTCATCATCTTGCAGTCCTCACTGTAAATGCTTCAGACAAGCGGCACCGGTGGAAACCAAGACCAGTGGGTTCACTGGGGGCGAGGGTGTTCAGACAGTGCCAGAGTGCCGCCCCGACAGGGTACCGACACACAGCACAGGCGGACACGCACCTTCGTGATGGACAGTTCGGGGGGCCACCGCGTAAACGGCGCACCCCACTCAGCTGTGTCAGCAGGGCAGCCGCTGGCTGCCATGTGCTGCCACGGCAGTTTACCTGAGTCCAGCCGAACTTCTGGGTGTCCTTTCTAGTTTGGAGGGACGGAGGAACAAGCAAGGTGACACCATGTGGAAACGACCGGACAGATCCAGAATGCAGGGCATTCTGCAAGGTTGCTGGGTGGACTGTTGAAAATGTCAGATGTCACGGGAAGTGACTGGGGTGGGCTGCTCTAGTTTACAGGAGGCTAAAGGGACCTAAGTACCAAATGCAGCGGATCTTAGATGGGGGGGGGGCGGGGAATCTTATAAAAGACATTTTGGGGGCAGTTGGAGAATGCGGTGTGCAGTGGTTCATTAGATGATGTCATTCATTCGTTGCTGATTGGCCAGTTCTGGTGCTAGTCATGGCTGTGTAGGAGAGTGTCTTTTTTTGATGAAGAGTGCAGAGGTATAAAGGAATAAATGGCAGAGTATCTGCACATTTTAAGGTTTATTGCTTACAGATGTAGGTTATACGGGTCTTTTCTGTGCTTCTTTCAACTTTTCTATATATTTGAAAAAAGAAAAAAAAAAAAAAAGGAATGGGAGGATTAAGCCTGAAGCATGAACCACTGAAAAACAAAACCAAACTATTAAGTAGTCATCAGTCGATTCTATTTGAAGAGACAAGAATATAAAACGTACATCTTTACAAGGTTCGCGTGAACAGTGTAAAATAAACAGTTCCAGAGCCTTCGGGGCCCCGGAGAATTTAGGTGGCTGTGCATTCCCTGGTGTCGTGTGACAGCAGAAAACACTTGGAAAAGAAGAGGCCCCTTCACTGTTCTCATCCTCTCTATCCACTCCCTTGTCTTTTTCTCACAGTGCGATTGGACCTGGGCCCCAGCATTTGTAAAGACATTCGTGTACCAAATTTTATTTTGGTGGAATCTTAAAATGGCAGCTGATATTTAGTCAGGAGATCACACTCAAAAAAAAAAAAGAAAGAAAGAAAAGCTTCCTAAATGACTTACCAAAGTAGCCACCCGCACCAATCCCTGCATCTCACGCGGTGTGCTGATGAGACCTGGTGACAGCCACGTCCCTCTGGAGCCTGTCAGCTGAGCCCCGGGCCCCAGTGACTGATTCTCCTGCAGCTCTCAGCAGATGTCTGCAGCTGCGGGCCTGGGCTGCTCTCATCCCTTACTCCTCGTCAGCTGCCGAGGTCCAGGGAAACCTGAGGTTGGAGCTTGAGCTGGAGTGAAGTAATGAGACGGTTGTTACAGGGATGCCCGCACGTTGTCCACGTTCCCTGGGCTGGTGCAGTCCCTGGCGTGAGGGCCCTGGGAGCTGCCTGTTCGTACCTAGGCGGGGTTCTCTTTCCCTTGTTCATCTCAATTTCAGTGGCTTGGAAACCTTTCTGCTCTTGCTTTAAAAAAAGCAAAGTCACTTGGTTACTGAAGAAATGTTTTGTGCCAGCAAGGTGTTATTCGTATTTCTGTTCTGGCCACAAATAGTCATCAATTTCAGTCGGTCCCCTAGTACGTTCCTGTTTTCTCTCTGCATCTCTTATTTCCCTTATTTATCTTACCACAAAGCATTTCCTTTGGGTTGCATTGACAACGTTTATTTTTTTGCATGATGACTATATATAATCAAGGCAAACTTCAAGTCCAGCTGAATTACTGCCTTGTGCCACTGTATATTTTGACCTTGGTACCGACATCTTGATGACCACACATCAGCTTTTAAAGTGGTAGGTTCAAGCGACTGGCTTCGCAGAGTGGAATTCTAGTCGGATTTGAGATGTGTTTCGACAACCCAGTGAGCTAGCTGGAGAGCCCAGTGAAAATCGGGCCTGGTCCCTCCTACTTGGTCGTTTCATTGTGTATCTCTGTGGGCAACACTGGTGTCGTGTCAGAACTCCCAGACGCCTCTATTGCCGGGCAGCCCTCACTGGTACAGGTGCCAGTGGGAGTCCTTCCTTAAAGGCCGGGTAGCTGATGCCTAGTGCTTTAGTTTTATCTCAGACGGGCGATGAGGAGACTGCCCACAACCCCCTTGGCTGACTGAAAACGTTAGGTGCTGCTTGGATGAAGCCTGGTTCACCTCGCCCCAGGGTACTTGCTCTACCTGCTGACTTGGTGAAATTCCCCATCCCCCGGTGTTCTCCCCAGGGTCCTGCCCGCTCCCACCTTCAGTACATCACAGATGGTGCGGGACATCTTCTGGGACTTCAGCGTCTTATTAAGATATAAAAACAATCAGATCCAAGATCACATGCTAGCTGACCCAAGGCCCTTACCGCACTGTTTAACGTGACTTTGCAAAAGAGATTTAATCATCCAGAATATGATGCAGCCCTTCTTAATACCATTAATATTTATTATTAGATCAAGTAAAGGAACATCCTCACTTAGTGAACAGATGGCCCTTCTGTGAACTTAGTATCTTTATGTAATCGCACCTGTAATACTGAATAATAAGTGCAGTGTATATGTCTTGACATTTACAATATTGTTTCTACTCGTTGGGCTGGGAGTAGAGTCAGGGTCCTGAATTTGAGGGTGTGCTAACACGCTGGCCTCTTCATCGGTGCCCTAGTTTGGGGTGAGTTTGCAGGACACTGCAGGAATCCTTTTGTCCTTCCCATCGCTGGTGCCTCCACCCGGGCTCGGCCCTGGCCCTTCCTTCCTCCAGGGAGGAAAGGCTTGCCTTTTCTTCTGGATGTAAGCAGCTCCTTCTTCTCCTTCTTCTAATGCTTCTTCTAATGCTTCTGCATCTCAGCATAAAGTGTGCTAGATCTGTCATTTAAACAAAACCTCTCGGACTTCCTTGGTGGCGCAGTGGTTAAGAATCTGCCTGCTAGTGCAGGGGACGTGGGTTCAAGCCCTGGTCCAGCAAGATCCCACATGCCGTGGAGCAGCTAAGCCCGTGCGCCACAACTACTGAGCCTGTGCTCTAGAGCCTGTGCGCCACAACTACTGAAACCCGCGTGCTTAGAACCTGTGCTCCGCAACGAGAGAAGCCACCGCAATGAGAAGCCCACGCACCGCAGCGAAGAGTAGCCCCCGCTCACCGCAACTAGAGAAAGCCCGTGCGCAGCAACGAAGACGCAACGCAGCCATAAATTTAAGAAAATAAACAAAACCTCTGCTCCCTCATTGCCGCGTCCTGCGCACAAACTGCCTTCCACCTGCAGCCCATGGATGTCATTTGCACGAAGGGAGCACTGACTTCCGTGTTGCCAGACCACTTGGCATCTTTTCTTATGTTTCCAGAACTTTCTGCTTCATGGGCCACTGCCCCACTCCATCCTGGGGGTCTGTCTCCATGGCTTCACTTCTCCTCATCTGTCTGTCCTCCTCTCCACCCCTGTGCGGAGCCCTGGACTGGGCTGTGGACCCCGTCTCTCGGAGATCTCTTGTGGACGCACGGCCTCAGTGACCGCTCTTGCTCTCGGGCCTCCGTCCACACTTCCCAGTGACCGTGGGCTATTCCACCCAGAGGTTGCGCCCAAGCCCCGGGTTTCAAGCTGAGCCCAGAGCTCTCTGCCACGTCTGCCGTCTTGCACGCCCCGTGAGCGGCCCGCATTAGAGACTGGCAGTGACCTTCCCGTCTTCCGGTCCTCCCCCCCACCCGCCCCCAACATGCCAGTACTGATTCCTACATATTCAGAGCCGCGTTTGTGTCCTTCAGCTGCCGCCGCCTTTCTTCAGGCCCTCCGTCTCCATCCTCTGTGGTAACGGTAAATATTTACCACGAGCCTTCACCACGTGCCCCGCGCTGCTGTGCGCACCTTGCCCGCCTCGCCTGTTTCCCTGGCAGCAGGCCGACGGCACCCCGTTCTGGCCGTCTCGGCTTTGCCCATTTTGCAGGTAGGGAACCGAGGCTTCCTGAGGTCAAGCGACTTAACCTCAGAGGCAGTGCCTGACAGGTGTTGCCCCCCGCCTCTTCTCGCAGCTCGAGAAAAAGAGGCAGCGATTCACCAGACTCAGGCGTGCTCACGGGCAGTTCTGTCACTTCCAGACACGTCAGTGGCGGCGGTTGAGTTTTGGTGCTCATGTTGGCGAGATGGCAAGCCGTGTTCCATTGTATGTGTGTGAAGAAGGCTTTGCCGAGAGGATACAGCTCACCAGGAGTTTATCCCCAGAATGGTCCTACGTCCCCTTGTCAGAGCAATCTGGGTGTAAGCTGGTCCCTAAATACTTTCCAAGAGAAAAGGCATTCGTGGCCATAAACATAACCCTTGACTCTGCCTGTCCCACATCTGACGCTCTGTCCCGTGTGCTGAGTTATGTGTGTGTGTGCGCGCTCGTCTGTGTGGTCATAACACAAACAATGTAAATCATCTCTGTCTGCCAGGTGCAGCCCGACCAACGCGTTCCTTTCTGGAAGTTCGAGCCATATCTTGGCACTCATCTTGTTCAACCCGTCTGAGAGCAGCTTCATGAAAGCATTTCGAGTTGGCTCCTGGGCCATTTGGGCCAGCCACCCAAGGAGTTGATGTGGCTTAACGCTGCCAGCCTGTAGCCAGGTCCGTCCGCCTGGCTGTTGAGTGTTTTTCTGGGGATAGAGCTTTACGTTCAAAGGGGATTTCAGAAAAGTGTTACAGGAGGGGTCCACCGGGCTGTCAAGGAGAGAGAGGTGTTCAGGGCCCTGCTTCGCTTCCTGAGTCCCACAGGCTTTCGTAGCAGGCCCACCGACGCCGGGTACCGAGACCGGTGCAGGGCAAGGATACAAGGCCACGCAGGGGTGCCGTGGAGGCGGGCTGCAGGGGGCAGACGTTTTCTGTCCTGCTGCCTCGTCACGGATCTGCTGAGCTGACCCAGTTCCCTGGGAGCCGGGCAGAGGAAGCGGGCTGAGGTCCAGGGTGCCTCCCGGGAGACTGGGTCCGTCCCCAGCCTCGGGGCAGGGCTGTAGGAGTCGGCTGGGTGGGGCAGCAGGAAGGGCTGAGAGGATCCCAGGCCAGCAGGGCACTGTGTGTAAGTCTGAGAGAGCAGGGGCTGGAGAACAGGCTCCTTGCCCGCTGAAAGGTGGGAGCAGAGGTCTCAGGAAGGGGATGGGGCGTGGTGAGCCTTGTGCCAGACGCAGGAACGTAGGCCTTACCTCCCAGCCGTTGCACAGCCTCGCAGGCAGGGGATGCCGTACAAAGGCACTGTGGATGGCGTGGATGGCTGCGGCTTACAGGCTGGGAGCTGGCTAGCGGGGTGTGGCAGTTGTCCCAGAAAATGATCCGACACGTACATACTCTTGCTACTCTGGCAGCGATCGCTGTGGGGCCTGCTCTTTCACCTGGCGGCTGCCTGAACTTTGTCCACGTCATTATTGATTGGCACGGACACTAGCGTGTAAAAGAAGGGCCTAAAATAACGTAGGCGTCCGGTGCTCGGATAATCAGAACGTGTTTCCCCAGATACAGATCTCACAGGTGGCAGCTAGATACCCAGACCCACGTTCAGAAAAGCCATCCCGCACCTATAGAGGTGTCTTGTTTCCCAGCGCGCCCACCCACCTCCTCCTGATGATGGGAACCTCCATTCTGGGAGCGCCAGGAGCATCGTTCTGCCCCGGGCCCCGCCTCTCCGCCTGCGGTGCCCTGGGATTCCAGCCCTTTCTCACCCTCCGCTCTTCTCACGTCAGCGACACACACACGGGGGCCACGTATCGCGGGGCTTAATGTTACTGATGCGGCTGCGTGTGTGCGGAGTTGGCTCCTGTACGCCGGGTCTTTAGAAAAGCCTGCCTGTCCCTTAGACACTTAGTTTCTGCTTATTCTGTTGACAGATCTGGTAGACGTTAATCGTCGCTGTGAAGAGGCCATGACAGCGTTTGACTCTGCTTACACATTTTTTAATCAACTGAAACACCTTTGTGCTTGTTAAGCTCCATTTATAAAGCTAGTATGTTTTATTTCCTTGTTCCATACTTCCCTCTTCTGAATTAACACGCAGAACCTTTCTGAATAGCCAGAGATCATTTTAAGCCTAGTAAATGAAGTTTATGATGAACGTAAAGTTCACTTGACTGTTCCAAGGGAGTTGCAATAATGTAGTCTTAAATTGTTAGTGAAAATTAGTAATTCCAGTGTGTATTTCAAAGTTTATTTACAGCGTTGTTGCCCCAGTAGGCCAAATTCCATTAAAGGGTACAAGTAGTAAAGTAATAGATAACACACGAACACTGATTCAGTACCTTGCCTTCCCTTAAACATCTCTGTGAAAGTTTTGGGGGTCAAGAGGTGCCTGTCCATTAGAGAAGGCCTTTTCCCACCCAGCTGATTAGATTTTGCATTTCTTGGCATATGTAAATGTCTTTCCACCTAAATCCAATAATCTTTGAACCTGACAAGAATTTTTCATTCTTTCAGTATACTTCCTAGGTCCATGCAAGTCCCAGAGAGGGCCATGAAAATAATACGTGATTGCCTGATGGATTTCTTTCGTGTACTTTGTCTGACTTGGAGTAACACCGTGTAAGGCCATAAAGCCACCGTGTAAGGCCATAAAGCCACTGGGTTACATTCTTAGTAACCTAGAAAAAACAAGACATAGAAGGGTACTTTTAATTGGTTGCCCTTGCCTTTGATAGAAAGACACGCTAAGTAGATGAAGATCTATAACTCAGTGTTGTGGGCTAAATTGCGTCCCACCAAAACGCATATTTTGAAGCCCTGAACCCCCCCCCCCCACACACACACACGGAGGAGACACACACACACACGGAGGAGAGAGACACACACACGCGCGCGCGCGGAGGAGACGCCGTCTGCCCAGGAGAGAGAGGCCTCGGGAGGAACCAGCCCTGCTGATACCTGGGTCTCAGACTTCCAGCCTCCAGGCCAGTGAGAAAGTAAATTTCTGTTGTTTAAGCCCCCCACTGTGTGGTGCTGTGTTTTTGCAGCCAGAGCAAACTAATCCACCCAGAAATGTAGGATTTTTGATACTGTGAAGAGATTAAGCAATGGGGACCAACATTTTACAGATTTCACAGGCAAACTGGCCAGGGAGGTAGAGCGTGGATGCCCAGGGCTGTACCAGCAGGATTATAGCATAAGTTTCTCCAGTCTTAACTCCTGTCACCTCTTTACAGTTGAGTTGTCTGACATTCCTCCACCCCACCCACACCAAAAAATAAGTGAACGGAAACACACATAACAGCTAAAGAATTATGCTGCTGACACAATGGCTTGTGTGTCTTTGAAGGAGGAGGGCTGTGTGCTGCTTTCTCTCTTCTCATTTCAGGGCATTTCCTAGATTCCTTAATGATTTGCACTGTGCTAAATGAGAACTGTTTTTGGCACTGCCTTCATACTAATGCACGCACCACTGGTGACGCATTCAGTATTGGATTCCATCGTACCCACAGGAAGGGTAGAAATACAGGAGTAGCGGGAGCAGCCACTGAAGGAAGGTCTTGAAAAACGGAATGGAAGCTGTTGCTTTGCGTGGGGAAGGAAATCTTTAAAACTGCACGTCTCTGGGTTTAAGGTGAAGTGTTAGAAGTGATGCCTGAACTAGTAGGGGTTTGATGGATATACCCACTCGACACATGGGATTCTAAGGCGACACCTGAAAGATCTCATGTCCACTGTCAGTCTTTCCTGCATTTTTCCTTTTCCACATCCACTTTCGTGGCAACCTCCACGTTCTTTCTCACCAATCTTAGATCTCTAGGATGAAGTCAGATGGAAACTTTTTCTGCATTCTTGGAGGACACGTTCTGGTTTGCACTTATTCAAAAGGCATGAGAACGTAGGGATTTAGCATTAATCCATAAAGCCTGAGGCATGGGGAAACTAACTCTCAAGAGGATTTAGCTCTCTAGAAGATGGGAAAGGCACATCCATCTAGAACCCTATGATTGTATGTTTGTTTATCTTTTAAAATTTGAAAAGAATTTAAGTTACTCACTAAGTGGAAGTCATCATATGTCAGTACGACATGGATCAAAAAAGCCCAGGGCTTCCCTGGTGGCGCAGTGGTTGAGAATCTGCCTGCCAATGCAGGGGACACGGGTTCAGGCCCTGGTCTGGGAAGATCCCACATGCCACGGAGCAACTGGGCCCGTGAGCCACAACTACTGAGCCTGCGCTCCTGGAGCCTGTGCTCCACAACAAGAGAGGCCGCGATAGTGAGAGGCCCGCGCACCGCGATGAAGAGTGGCCCCCACTTGCCACAACTAGAGAAAGCCCTCGCACAGAAACAAAGACCCAACA
This sequence comes from Balaenoptera acutorostrata, assembly GCF_949987535.1. Taxonomy (NCBI): domain Eukaryota; kingdom Metazoa; phylum Chordata; class Mammalia; order Artiodactyla; family Balaenopteridae; genus Balaenoptera; species Balaenoptera acutorostrata. Next base: position 4,926,962 of record NC_080085.1, on the reverse strand, counting down.
CAGCCAAAAATAAATAAATAAATAAATAAATCTTAAAAAAAAAAAAAAAAAAGCCCAGTGGTTAATAAGATTTATACGTGTGTGATGATGATGTAGCAGTCACAAAGGCCGAGGCCATGGTGTTCTTACTAACTGGTGGCTGACCTCCACACACAGTGGAAGCTGTCACACAGTAGTTCTACAAACTCTCTGCAGCTGTCCTCGCCCTTCCGTGGTTAAGGCACCTGTGAATGAAACGTTAAGAAAGGTCTGTGCTTGTGCTTGGTCTGTTTGAGAGTCATTGTACACAAACCCAATGAGAAAAAAAGAAAAATAGATGGCGGGGAAAGTTTCTTATTGTGTTAGTTTTCTATTGCTGCCTTACGTTACCACAAACCGAGTGGCTTAAGACAACACAAATGTATTATGAGCTCAGAACCCCCACCTCAGTCTCAGGAGCTAATCACATCAAGGACTGGTTCCTTCAGGAGGCTTCAGGGGAGAATCTGTTACTTTGCCTTTTCCAGCTGCTAGAGGCGGCCTGCATTCCTTGGCTCATGGTCCACTTCCTCGTGTTCAGACCCACCAATGCTTCACCTCTCTGACCGTTTGTTTTTAACACAGGCATTTACAGCCATCAGCTTCCCTCCAAGCACTGCTTTTGTTGTATCCCATACTGTTTGGTGTGTTGTGTTTGCATTTTCCTTCATCCCAACCTATCTCGTAATTCCCTTGTAATTTTTCCTTTTCGCGACTGACTGTTTAGGTGTGTGTGGTTTAACTTCCACATATTTGGGAATTCCCCAAATTTCCTTCTGTTACTGATTTCTCATTTCGCTCCATCGATGATCAGGGGAATACTTGGTATGGTTGTGATCCTTTGTGAATTTATTGAGACTTGTTTTATGGCGTAGCTTATCATCTTTCCTGGAGAATTCTCCTTGTGAACTTGAAAAGAATGCATATTTTGTCATGGTTGGGTGGAGTACTGTCATAAGCTCCAGTCAGTTTATGGTATTTACATAGTTAAGTGTTTTAAATCAGGTCTTATATTCCTTGTTAATTTTCAGTCTAATTGTTCTGTCCATTATTAAAAGTATGGCCTCAAAGTCTCCAACTACTGTTGTTGAATCATCCCTTTCTCCCCTCAGTTTTGTCAGTTTTTGTTTTATGTGTTTGGGGCTTTGTTGTTAGGTTCATATGTGTTTATAGTTGTTGCATCTTCTTGATGGAATGACCCCTTTATCCTTATAAAATGTTTCTATTAATTTTTTTGTTTGTTTCTAGTAGAAATGTTTGTCTTGAGTCTGCTTTGTCTCATGTGGTCAGTCTGGATCTCTTTTGGTTACCGTGTGCATTGGATATCTTTTCCATCCTCCTACTTTCAACCTTTTTGCACCTTTCAATGTAAAGTGTGTCTTGTAGACAGCATACAGTTGGATCATGTGGTTTTTCTTTTTCTAATACATTCTGCCAATCTTTACCTTTTAATTTACTTTTAACCTTTTTCATATAGTGCCATTATTGATGAGAGGATTTATGTATGGCATTGTGTTGTTTTCTCTATGTCTTTTTTTTTTTTTTTTTGGTCAAACACCATCAATCTGTATATATTAGTTGGCATTCTACTGTACGGAAGACTTTCGTCTGTCCGCATTTATTTTTTTATTGAAGTGTCAATACTAGTTTACTTACAGTATTATGTTTCAGGCGTACAACATCGTGATTTGATAATTTTATAGATTACACTCTGTGTAAAGTTATAAAATATTAGCAGTATTCCCTGTGCTGTACTTTACATCCTCGTAACTTATTTATTTTATAGCTAGTAGTTGGTACCTCTCAATCCCCTTCACCTATCTTGCCCCTCCCCCACCTCTCTCCGCTGTGGTACTATTAGTTCTCTGTAACTGTGAGTCTGTTTCTGTTTTGTTTTGTTTCAGTTAATTTATTTATTTACATATTTTATTCATTTGGCTGCATTGCGTCTTCGTTGCTGCGAGCCGGGGCTACTCTTTGTTGCGGTGCGCGGGCTTCTCATTGCAGTGGCTTCTCTTGTTGCGGAGCACGGGCTCTAGGCGTGCGGGCTTCAGTAGTTGTGGCTTGCAGGCTCTAGAGCACAGGCTCAGTAGTTGTGGCGCACGGGCTTAGTTGCTCTGTGGCATGTGGGATCTTCCTGGACCAGGGCTTGAACCCGTGTCCCCTGCATTGGCAGGTGGATTGTTAACCACTGCGCCACCAGGGAAGTCCCAAGTTTCTGTGCTATATTAGTTTGAAATTTTGCCATTTGCAACAACATGGATAGACCTAGAGGGTCTATCAGAGAAAGACAAATAATGTAGGTTTTCACTTATATGTGGAATCAAAAAAATAAAACGAACAAATCCATGTCTTTTTCTTTTGTTCCTCTATTCCTCCGTCACTGCCTTCCTTCTTTTATGTTAACCAGATAGATTTTCTAGTGTACATTTTTAATTCTCTTGTCTTATCACTTTTTTTTTTAATTTTCTTAGTGGTTGCTCTGAGTATTATAGTTAACAACTTAAACCCATCTGGTTTGCGTTAATACCAGCTTAATTTAAATAGTATACAAAAACTTTGGTCCTGTGTATCTCCTTTCCCATCCTTCTTTGTGCTGTTATTGCTGTAAAGATTGCATCTTCATACGTTATGTGCCCATCAACAGAGATTTATAATTATTGCTTTATGCAGCTGTCTTTTAAATCAGATAGGAAAAAACGATTCACAAGCAAAAAACACATTTATCTTGTCTTTTATGTCCCCCAAGGGCAGAATCACCTCTGACTGTAAACCATCACTTCAAAGAATTAAAAAGAAAAAGGGTTATAGGATCAGTATCCTTCATCTCATTTTAAAGTAACTTAGCGTAATTTTAGCATAATTTAATAAGATTGCCAGGGAAATTCTTGAATTGGTCATTGAGTAGTGAATCAAGAAACACTCGTGTGTAAAACGTACTGCATTTTTAAGTGTTTCCAAATCTTGCTTGATAATACTTTCCAAAACAAAAAGTAAAAATTTATCATAGTTCTTGGGTTGCATGCCACCTTCAAGTTAGAACTTTTCTTGGTTTGGTAAGTTCTATTCAAATACGGAAAATAACATTGATTGAGAAGGGAAGTAGACACAAAATCATAACCTGACTCTAGTAATAGTTTCAGTTTGACCTTAGGAAAAGTCTTTTTGGAGAAAGTCATTGAGCTTTGCCTGTACCCGGATTCACTATTCCAATTTTACGTGGGCTGCACAGTAAGGGGGGTTACGTACTCTGAATACGCTGTCTTACATTGTCCCTTCTGAATATACTTTCGTGTGTAAGTTGGTGATCAGAATCCAAACCTGAGCCCACCATGCGGGCCCAGTCTTTCCCAGGCACCCGAAGTGTAAGGAAGGCACAGCCCTGGAGCCCTACACCCTCACGCTCAGCCATGCTTAGGCCGGTGTGGCCCTGCACGGAATCTGCAGCAGGGTGACGCATGCTGATGGAGCCGTGATTCAGAAACAGGGCCTGATAAATGTGCTGTCCCATGCAGTGCTTGCTGACTCCTTACAGGAAACGGGAAGGCAGTCTTTAGTCAGCCTCTGCACGTTCGGAGATTCTGCTTGGAAACGTCCATGTAGGAAACGGGAGAGAGGAAGGAAGGACACAGGAGAGGAGAGGGAGGGGTCATCACCGTCTGTGCCGAGAAAAAACTGATTGGAAAAGCCGTTTCTGCAAATGTGGTCACACGTATAGCATAGAGTGATTCACTCAGTGTCTATATGGGTTCTTCCCTCTCGGCTTCCTGCGCCAGGGAAGGTAAAAACAGTATCTTGTTTGCTTGTTTTAATTTGTAGTGGGGTATAGTTGATTTACAGTGTTCTTAGTTTCTGCTGTACAGCAAAGTGAATCAGTTATACATACACGTATATCCACCCTTCTTTAGATTCTCCTCCCATATAGGTCGTTACAGAGTACTGAGTAGAGTTCCCTGTGCTGTACAGTAGGTCCTTGTTATCTATTTTTAAGTAGTGTGTATACGTTAATCCCAAGCTCCTAATTGATCCCTCCCCCTCCTCTCCCCCCTGGTAAGCCTAAGTTTGTAAAAACAGTATCTGCAGGATTTAAGACTCCCTCCCCTCTGGACAGCTCAGCTGGAAGACGTTGTGGCTCTCCCGAATTTGTGACTCCACCCCGGGGCCTCTTTATCCCCCCCCTGCCGTGGCACAGCTGCAGGAGGGGCCCCCGCCCCGCGTGGCACATGGAGCGCCGTCAGGGGGGGCAGGCCCATCGTTCTGTCAGCCGCGCGGGCCTCCCCCAGCCCCAGCTCCAGCCCCTTCCACGTGCCTCCGCCCCGCCCCCGGCCACCTCCCTGCGGGGCCTTTCCCTCGGAGGAGCCTCGCTGTCCTGTCCAGGGACCGGGGGGCCACGCCCCTGCTCTACTCTGAAATCGCACCTTCGAGCCCACCGCCCCATAATTAGAAGTAGCAGAGGGGCGGGGCCTGCAGGCCTGACTCCTGAATCTCCTGGGAGTAAGCTGTGCCGTCCCACGCTGCTCCCCGTGCCCTGCGTCCGCGGACCTGAAAGGCACGGCATGTCCTCCCGAAGACAAGGCCCAGCGGGGTCCCTTCTCCTGTTGCTCGCGCTTCCATCATGGACCGTTCCCCTCGCCCCGGGCGTCCTCACATGCACCCTCTGCAGACAGACCCTCCCAGAAAAGCCCCGCCTTACCTGCCCTTCTCCATCTGCTGCTGCATCTCCCGGGAACACCCTTGACGGAGCCCATAACTCCGCTCTGGACAGTTTACATCTGATGGTACCTTTCATCCCCCCCGCACAGCCTTGGGTGACAGGGAGTAACTGAGTTTCCAGTGCGCTTGTCCCTTTCACAAGGGGACACCTTCAGGAAGCAGCAAGGCCAGCACGCGAGTCCTGGTTGTCCCCACTCACGGCACCTCCTCCATGGGCAGAGAGCTTCCCGAGGCTTCCAGGGTCCCCAGGACGCTGTGCTTGACAAGACAGCGTCTCGCTCTGGGGAGGACACAGTCCCCTCCACGCTGCCCTCAGCCCAGCCTCCACTCCTGTAGTTGAGGCAAGCTCTCCCTCGCCTCCAGATGCCAGGGCGAATTTTCAATAGCCTGATGGGGACCCCCACTGTCACGAGCATGAGGGTACCCCGTTTTCCCCTGGTCAAGCGACGAGCATGTGGAAGTCACACGCCCACCTCCTGAATTTCCCAGCACAGAAAGACGTGTTATGTGTGGTGTTCCGACTCAACCTTGGTCTTCCATTTCTCAAGCGGCTCTACCTTATTCGAGTGAAAACACCATCTTCCTTTTTTTTTTTAATTTTTGAATTTAATTTTATTTACTTTTTTATACAGTAGGTTCTTACTAGTCATCAATTTTATACACATTAGTGTATACATGTCAATCCCAATTGCTCAATTCATCACACCACCATCCCCGCCCCCCCGCAGCTTTCCCCCTTGGTGTCCATACATTTCTTCTCTACATCTGTGTCTCAACTTCTGCCCTGCAAACCAGTTCATCTGTACCATTTTTCTAAGTTCCACATACATGCGTTAGTATACGATATTTGTTTTTCTCTTTCTGACTTACTTCACTCTGTATGACAGTCTCTAGATCCATCCACGTCTCAACAAATGACCCAATTTCGTTCCTTTTTATGGCTCAGTAATACTCCATTGTATATATGTACCACATCTTCTTTATCCATTCGTCTGTCGATGGGCATTTAGGTTGCTTCCACGACCTGGCTATTGTAAATAGTGCTACAGTGAACATTGGGGTGCATGTGTCTTTTTGAATTATGGTTTTCTCTGGGTATATGCCCAGTAGTGGGATTGCTGGGTCATATGGTAATTCTGTTTCTAGTTTTTTAAAGAACCTCCATACTGTTCTCCATAGTGACTGTATCGACTTACATTCCCACCAACAGTGCAAGAGGGTTCCCTTTTCTCCACACCCTCTCCAGCATTTGTTGTTTGTAGATTTTCTGATGATGCCCATTCTAACCAGTGTGAGGTGATACCTCATTGTAGTGTTGATTTGCAGTTCTCTAATAATTAGTGATGTTGAGCATCTTTTCATGTGCTTCTTGGCCATCTGTATGTCGTCTTTGGAGAAATGTCTATTTAGGTCTTCTGCCCGTTTTTGGATTGGGTTGTTTGTTTCTTTAATATTGAGCTGCATGAGCTGTTTATATATTTTGGAGATTAATCCTTTGTCCGTTGATTCGTTTGCAAATATTTTCTCCCATTCTGAGGGTTGTCTTGTCGTCTTGTTTATGGTTTCCTTTGCTTTGCAAAAGCTTTGAAGTTTCATTAGGTCCCATTTGTTTATTTTTGTTTTTATTTCCATTACTCTAGGAGGTGGATCAAAAAAGATCTTGCTGTGATTTATGTCAAAGACTGTTCTTCCTATGTTTTCCTCTAAGAGTTTTTTAGTGTCCAGTCTTACATTTAGGTCTCTAATCCATTTTGAGTTTATTTTTGTGTATGGTGTTAGGGAGTGTTCTAATTTCATTCTTTTACATGCAGCTGTCCAGTTTTCCCAGCACCACTTATTGAAGAGACTGTCCTTTCTCCATTGTATATCCTTGCCTCCTTTGTCATAGATGAGTTGACCATAGCTGCGTGGGTTTACCTCTGGGCTTTCTATCTTGTTCCATTGATCTGTGTTTCTGTTTTTGTGCCAGTACCATATTGTCTTGATTACTGTAGCTTTGTACGTAGTCTGAAGTCAGGGAGTCTGATTCCTCCAGCTCCGTTTTTTTCCCTCAAGACTGCTTTGACTATTCGGGGTCTTTTGTGTCTCCATACAAATTTTAAGATTTTTTGTTCTAGTTCCGTAAAAATGCCATTGGTAATTTCATAGGGATTGCATTGAATCTGTAGATTGCTTTGCGTAGTATAGTCATTTTCACAATATTCTTCCAATCCAAGAACATGGTATATCTCTCCATCTGTTGGTATCATCTTTAATTTCTTTCATCAGTGTCTTATAGTTTTCTGCATATAGGTCTTTTGTCTCCCTAGGTAGGTTTATTCATAGGTATTTTATGCTTTTTGTTGCAGTGGTAGATGGGAGTGTTTCCTTAATTTCTCTTTCAGATTTTTCATCATTAGTGTATAGGAACAGCATCTTCCTTTTGCTTCTTCAGTTACAGATGCCGTTCGATTTTGCTAGACGCTGTTGCCTGTGTTTACTCTACCAGGTGGAAGAGCCCAGGGTTGCGCTCATAGAAGATTTTGGTGTAAGGTGAGAGGTTCTCTGTAGGAAAGGAACAGGCTGGTGTCCTGAGCCACAGGTCCCTGTAGGAATCAGTGACCTCGTGGAACCCTCTGTGCCCACGTTTGGTCGATTCTGTTCCAAGTCTTAAGAGAAACCTTGGAGAGATCTTACCTTTGACAAGCCCTCAGCTGACAGGTTGCTCAGGGCAGGACTGGTAACCATTTCATTGAATCCCCTCAGCTGAATAAGGTGTCTTCATGGTCAGCCAGTGCCCCACAGAAGTGGTGCTGCCATAAGCTTCTAGATTCGTCTTTTGCAACAGGAAGGCGTGAAACAGGGACACATCCAAAACCCGGAGCTTAGGTTTGCAAAGTGAGGGTGTAGGGTTATGGGGATGAAAATTTCCAAGCCAGGTGTTGGCAGACTCGAGCTCCTCCTAGGAGACGTGGGTTTGCATAGCGACTGAGAGCACGAGTCAGCACTTCCGAAGAGGGGAGGCTGACTCCTTCTCTACCTCCGGTTTGGTCCTGGACCATGTACCCCAAGCATCAGTCTGCCCAAAAAATTGCGGATGGCGTAATCCTGTACGTATCAGGAGGGTTGTCATGGATCTCAGTGGCACACAGATCCCATGGGAGGCGCCCAGTGACTGATTGTTGGCTATTACTAATGACTTCAGCAGCCCTAGTGATGATAGGAGACACTGTGTGTCATCTGATTGCCAGGAATGCGAACGAAACTTCGGTCCCGTGCTTCTCTCCCTCGAGCAGGCATCAGGCTGTTGTGGAGAGCTTGTGCAAACACACGTTGCTGGCGCCCCAGGCTCTGTGGTTCAGTGGGTCTGGAGCAGGTCCAAGAATGCATTTCCCACCAGCTCCCAGGTGAGGCCCGTGCCGCTGGTCGGGGTCGCACACCTGGCAGAACCGCGGCTCAAGTCAGAGTGCCCTGCATCCGTGAGCTGTAGGAGTGTGTGCGAGGCAAGTTAAAGTTCGGAGCTCCTGGGATTTTCATACCCAGACCTTGGTTTCAGCCCTGGATGGGCCCTAGGTGAGCTCGCTGACCTGGAAGAAGTCATGGAAACTCAGTATGCCTTGTTTAAAAGCTTAAAAATAGAAGTAAAAAAAAAAAGTTTAAAAAGAATTTCTTATTTTTAAGCTGTCCTGATAGCATTTCTGTATCAGTAACATACTGTTAAATATCACAAAATAATCGGTAGACTGTAAAGTGACTCCCATAGATGAGTTTGGGAGATTTTTAACTTGAAAAGCCCTTAATTATCACTACCAAATTCTATACTTATTTCCCTGAACTTCTCTCCATTTTAGAAGGTTATGTCTCCCTAATCTTGCAGTTTGTCAGAGCTCAGTAAACGTCCTCTCTGCTTCTTGCCCCCCTGCCTCCGACTTTGCCTGCTCTGCTCTTCTGTTTCTTGAGGCCCGTTCTGTGTCCCCACCACTGCCTCTGGCTCCAGGGCCGGCCGTTGCCAATGCCTCGCCTTTCCCATCACTTTCAGTGTGTCTGAGGGCGGGAGGAAGAACAGGGCCACAGGGTAGGTGATCGAAAAGCAGAAGACAGTGAACAAGGGAAAGCCTAGATACAGGGAATAAATCACCAGTTTCGGTGGTGGAATGGAAAAAAAAAACAATTTTGGAGAACGAAGCGTCGCTGGGTCTTTTGGTTACCTCGCCGCAGTCTAAGTAAAATACTGCAGAGAAGCTTGAGTTGTTGCTCTTTACCATGTTTGTCTGTGTTGTGCCCTTGCCTAAATAGAGACAAGAACAAAAAGCGAGGAGAGGAACTGGTTTTCCTGCGTCTCCCACGTGCAGCGCTTCAGTGTGATTATGGGGGTGGGTCGGTGGAAGGCCGTTTGTCCACACCCCTTGGCTGACTGGGGCCACCCGGAGTTGAGCTGGCAGGTGTGCAGGGGCATCTGGAGTTCGCCTGGAAGACTCCTCACTGTTCGCACTTGGCGTCCGGGGCGCTGGAACTGGTAGCTGCTGCAGAGATCACGTCTTTCTTGACCGCTCGTCGCGTGGGGCAGTGCCCAGCTGTCCTGCTCCGGTCCTTCCGTGTGCGAGGGAGTCCTGCCATCACTCTGCCTCAGTCTGCTCTAGCTGCCCTAACAGCAGTACACAGGCTGGGTGGCTCACACAGCACACGTGTTTTTCTCACGGTTCTGGAGCCGGGGAAGTCCAAGACCAAGGTCAGGCGGATTCGGTGTCTGCGGAGAGTCCGATCTCTGTTCACAGTAACTTCTGTGTCCTCACGTAACAGAAGGGGTTGGGGGGCTCTCTCTGTGGGTGTCTTTTAGGAGGGTCCTAATCCCATTCAGGAGGGCTCCTCCCTCATGACCTCACCACCTCCCAAAGGCCCCACCTCCTAGCAGCGTCCATCACGTGGGGAATTAGCATTTAACATAGGAATTCACGGGGCACGCACGCTGGGTCTACAGCAGCTACCTCCCCGGCCTGTCGGTGCCCCTCGGCAGGGAGCATGACGAACCTCTCGTCGGCCCTCTTAGGATGGTCTTCCCGGTCTGCATCCCTTGGGTAGAGTCAGCCCCCAACCTCCGACTGTGGTGTCTGACCTTTTCCTGTACTTCAGTAGTAAGGACTGAGGGAGGAGTCTTTCCAGTTTTATTTTTTAAGAGGCCATTGTTCGCATCCATCAAGATTGTGTCTCCTCAGGGAAAGCTCATTTGATACCTTAAATCCTGAGAAAGTCTTGGTCTCTTCCTAGGCCAAAGGTAGGGGACAACGCTGCTAAGTCTCCTGTCCTTGGGCACAAACGTCACGGTTTCTAAAAGACAGCCTTCCTTTTGGTTGACTGAGAACCATCTCACGCACCCTGTCCTTTGTCCCCCACGTCCTCATACTGATAGGCTGACTCCAGGAGTGTCTCTGTGTTCAGGAACAGTCCGGCCGCATTCCTTCTGGGCTAAAATCTAGGTGTTGACAGGGCTGCATTCCTTCTGGAGGCTCTAGAGGAGAGTTTTCTTGTCTTTCCGGCTTCTAGAGGTCACCCACCTTCCTCATCTTGTGACCCTGCGTTGCCTGACCTCTGCTTCTGTCCTCACATCTCCTCTGACTCTGACCCTCCTGCCTGCCTCTCAGAAGGATCCTTGTGATCCTGGAGAATGATCTCGCCACCTCAGGACTCTTACTTAATCACACCTGCAAGGTCCATTTTGCCATGAAGCCTATTCAGAGGTTCTGGAGATGAGGGCGCGCGCATCTTTGCGGGGCTGTTATTCTTTCTACTGCAGCTTGTTTGTGTCACCACTGAGTTGTAAAGTGCGGTTCCTTGTAGATTCTGCATATAAGTCGTGTCTGTGTGTGTGTATTTTCTCTCCCTTTGTGGCCTGCCTTTTCTTCCTGGGGTCCTTTAATTTTGATGAAAGCCCCTTTATCCATGTGTTCTTCTAGGGTTCTTACTGTGTGTTCTGTGTATGAAACCTTCGTAGAACCCACGGTTCCAAAGATGGTCTCCTGTATTTTCTTCCAGAAGTTTTATAGCTTTGGCTTTTCATTTAGGTTTATGAGTCTAAGAGTCAGTGTTCATTTTTTTCCCTCCAGTACAGATATATTTCCATAGAGATACATACGATCCAGCAACATTTTTTGAACCGGTTCGTTTTTAAAATGATTTTCTTAAACTTTATTATGGATTACCAGAAAAAAAAAATTCTTGACTAATACCCATAACTATTAAAGGGAATAATTGACAATGCCAGTGAATCTTGCTGAATGCTAATCAAGATTTTTACTTTACAAGTGACCACTCAGTTAAATTATTATTACCGATCTTCATTTTAAGGAGTTGAGTTTATTATTACTTCTTTACAGTTGAAAATTCTAGCCACAGGAAACAGTACATCAAACCCTTAAATACTTTCCTCTAAGTTTGCTAGAGCAAGCAAGCTGCTAATTTGAAGCACATATTACTGGGACTCATAATTTCATGCTTGTTAATTACTCATTTCGGTCTTTTACATCCCTAAACACGAGGATGTGTTCCCTCTTACATGCAAGCTCATTTGTAAAGGCTAAACCGCACAGACTAGGAAAGTCTCTCCCGTGTGTATAAACAACACGCAGTGTTGGTGGCCCCTGGAGAGAGCACCCGAGTGCCCTCAGCGTGTGGAGACTTGCAGTGTTTGCTGGAGACGGCATCTGTGTTCTCCTCGTCTTGTTTTGTTTCTCCTCCCCAGAATGCCAGGCCTCTGTGTTCGGCGTCTAACGTAGCCTCTGCCTGGCGTCCCTTTTCATGTCTGAGAGGATGTTCCTGGACTTCCAGGTCCTTGCGGTTAGCAGAGGGCCACATAGCAGTAGGTCTGAGCTGGGAAAAATACCCTGATTTACATACTGCCTTTTCTCTATCACTCTTTCTGCAAAGCTTCCCTTTTTACCTTTGCAGGTATTTGACTGTTCCTTTTTTTTTTTTTTTTTTTTTTCCCCCAAACAAACTTTAATAAGCTTTTCAGTCCCAATCACTGAGTTGTGCATTTAACTTGGCAAGGATGTTTCTGTTTCCCTTAACCACGTTTTTTCAGTGCCTCTCACAGAGAATGTGCCCAGTGCACCTATGTGAAGAGGAATGCTTCACCCAGGGGAGAGGTGAACGGAGCTAGGTAGGGAGTGGGGTCCTACCCCCGGCTGGGAACGTGCTGGGGGTGGGTTTGTGGAGGGTCAGGTGGCCAGGAGGAGACGTAGGGCCGTCCATGCAGGGCCTGTGGGTCCAGCGTGTGGCCCAGGGTCTTTGACCGGCTCGGGGCCTGTCTCCTTTAATGGGACTGGAATGTCTGGGGCATCCCACACAGTCTCCACAGCTGCTCTGCTCCCCGGTGGCTTTGCACAGTGGTGTCCTGTCCTGGAGGCAGAGCCGTCTGCCCCCTGCGGGTGGGACCCTTGTCCTTCTCGGGCCGGCGCAGCCTGCCGGGTGGCTGTCTCGACTCGGAGGACAGTGGCCTCTGGACCTTGGACTCCAAGAGCGAGAAAGCAAGCAACTGGCAGACGCCTTACGCTCGAGAGACGGGGCGTGCCAGCGGTGCGCCGACCCACAGCCTCCCGAGCGTCCGACCCAGCGTCTGGACCACAGACCCTGCAGCCATCAGTGCTGCGCGCCTGCAGCTTCCCACGCGGGACGGGCCAGGGAAAGCCAGACAGATACGCCCCCAAACCAGCCATGCGCGTGCCCCGCTTATGGTAGCCACCTCCTGGGCCCCCGCCCTGCAGCCTCCAGCCAGGCGGTCCCTGCAGCCGGCCCCGTTCCCGGGAGGGCTGTCCACTCCCCTGCCGGCCTCTCTGCCACTGCTCAGCCAAGCGCTGGCCGAGTCTGCCCGCGGAGAGCTAGGCGTAGGCGCCTCCGCTTGTGCTCACCACCGGCGGGTCCTCCTTGGCTCCCGGAAGGGCCTTTTGTCCTGTAGGGCCTCCTGCCTCAGGCTGTGCCCCTGCCAGCCCCTCTCAGAACCTGGTACGTCCACACCTTCTTCTGCCTTCCTCCAGATCCACCAGTGCCCTTCCGCCGCACCTGGGGTGACCGGCGCCTTTAGCAGGTACCTTCTTCCACTTTGGCCTTGCTCGTCACAGCGGCTGGTCAGGCTGGTGGTCGCCCTGGCCGGCTGACCCGGCAGGGGTACGGCAGAGGCAACTCGGAGCCAAGCGTGGCGCCGATAGAGGCTCTGGGCTTCGCGCCGTGTGCCGGGAGCATGGAGAACAGCAGCTAACAGCTGTCGCACAAACACTTTTCGCCATGAGGGTGCTAGAAATTATTAAGCAAGCTGGGCCGCCCTAAGAAGTCAAGAAAAGCCCTGGGCAGCCCCTGACAGCAGAGCCCGCTGGGTCGGATGGCTCATCTCCTGTCTTCCTGAGAAGCGCCAGCCGCGTCTGCAGGCTCTCGTCATCTAGAGCTTAGGCTGTGGGATGGCTGTGCCGCTTGACCTAAGGGTCCATTTTTGGGAACGGACGCTTATTTTCCAGTGAGGTCCTTCATCACTGGAGGAAATCAAGGATCCCCTGCTAGAAAGCGCAGAGAGCAAGTGTGTCGGTCTCAGTAGCCGTTCTCAAACCGAGGCCCCCGGCAACAGCTGTTGCTTCCTGTTCTGTGGTCCCAGGGCTAGAAATCCTCCTTCTCGATTTCCACTTGGGAGAGAGATGAACCAGTTCACTAATCCTTTCAGTATAGTATGTTCCACCAAGTTGTCTGTAGTTTACTCCAAGATACATGTTGCTTCAAAAGAAAAAAAAAAAGAAAGTTTAAGTATGCATGGGATGCAATACAGAGGAAAGTGTAAATAGATTATTTTTTCTTTAACTTCTGCTAATAGTTCTATGCGTGTAGTCGTTAAAATCAAGCTTTTCTTGGTTAAACTTGATCTGTTTTTAAAATCGCTGACTGCAGAGCACAGGGCTTTGGTAAAAACAGGTCAGGTCAGTGGTTCTCCCCCGTGTTTAGCACGCACACCCTAGTTTCCTGCTGGTGGTGGGGGGGAGGTTGATGAAACACAGCGCTGGGCCTCACCCAGTTTCTACTCAGTAGATCTGGGGTGAGGCCCAAGTATTTGCATTCCTGACGCTCCTGGTCCAGGGACCACACTTTGAGAACCAGTGGGTTAGGGAAACCAGTGGTAGGTGAACAAAATAAGTGAAGTTTTTCAAGGAGTGTATTCAGAGATTGATTACCTACTATATACTATATACCTACTATATGTGATTGATTCAGTGATTGATTACCTACTATATACTATATACCCACTGTATGTGATTGATTCAGTGACTGATCACCTACTATATACTATATACCTACTGTATGTGATTGATTCAGTGACTGATCACCTACTATATACTATATACCTACTGTATGTGATTGATTCAGTGATTGATCACCTACTATACACTATATACCTACTATATGTGATTGATTCAGTGACTGATTACCTACTATATACTATATACCTACTATATGTGATCGATTCAGTGATTGATTACCTACTATACACTATATACCTACTGTATGTGATCGATTCAGTGATTGATTACCTACTATATACTATATACCTACTGTATGTGATTGATTCAGTGACTGATTACCTACTATACACTATATACCTACTATATGTGATCGATTCAGTGATTGATCACCTACTATATACTATATACCCTACTGTATGTGATCGATTCAGTGATTGATCACCTACTATATACTATATACCTACTGTATGTGATTGATTCAGTGATTGATCACCTACTATATACTATATACCTACTATATATATACAGAAAAACGGCACCGCCACTTTGATCAAAATGTACCGTGCGCCGCGTTTTTATCGTTAAAGCCGTTTCACATGTGAACTACGTAGCTTTCACCACATGGAAGAAGACCGCTCCATTTCTGGGTGAGAGGAAGTGTGGAGCCGGCTACATCAGTCTGCTTCCTCTTCTGCAACTTCCTGTTTGCCAGACTGTGACAATTTGATTTTAGCCCAAGATGGGCCCTTCCGCCTTTCCACGTGGAAAGGTATGTTGTATCGTTAAGGAACTGACTATCTGGAGCACAAAACAGTGTCTTTAGGTCACCTTCCTCCTTTTTTTTTTTAGTAACCGGAAATAATCAAAGTAAGACTGTTCTCAAGATATATTAAGTTCTGAGAAGCATTATCTCGCTTTGTTCAAGGTGTACAGGATATGGAAGGTGTAAGTTGACCGGAGGGCGGTGATCAATGTGGGTCCACAGTCCGTTTCCAAAACCAGAGGAGCCAGTTGTATTTCGATTTTTAAATTACTATTTTAAACAGGAATGCATTGATTCCGTGATATGTACGCTCTGGGTGGGGGATGGGGGCAGCAGTGGCCTGGGGCAGCGTCTGTAATCCAGACCTCGTTGGTGTTTGTACAGGGAAGCGCGAGAAGGTTCAGGCTAAGTGTCCCAAATATTAAACATTAAAACTGACTCTGTTTTTGCTGCTGAGTGAGAACTTTTCCGTTTCCGGAAGTTTATGGATTATGGGGCTGGGGACGCAGCGTCAGTGTGCCTGTCTGAGGCCGGGCGATCAGTTAACAAGTATTTGTGAAGCTAGGGAACGTGTAACACTGTGGGAAGGAATCCCAGATGGTTACCACTTCCTTTTAAAGTAAAGCACCCGGAACGAGGCCCTGTGACTTGTCAGATGCAGCAGCCCTTGCCGTTTTGGGAGCTGTGGTGTGCAGGCAGGGAAAGCAGAGCTCGTCCGTCGTCTCCGCTGAGCTCACCGATGCTCCCTGACCGCCTTCCGCGGAGCCGCTGCAGGGCACGTGCGCCCCAGACGGCCCTGGAGGCGGGGAGGCCGGGCCGGGCGCCGTGCTCACGGCTGCGCGCCGGTTACTCGCTCAGCTGACGGCAGGCGCCTAGCAGGTGTGTGCCCGTGGAAGACCCTCCAGGGTGCAGACGGGTAAGCTGAGGCCCAGCGGGGCGCCGAGCACGTGTCCTGAGTTCCCCAGCGGCTGGCCAGCTGCGGGGCAGCGCCTCCAAGCCAGGCCAGCCGGGCTTCCGAGCGCGGGGCCGGGTCCCAGCCCAGAGTCCTCCCGCACGCCCGGGCCTGCGGGCGGCCGCTGCTCCCCACGGTGCCCCCGGCAGAAACCGCAGGTCGCCGAGGCGAAGCACCGCCTCCTGGGACGTCCAGCCAGAACGCGGCCAGGCTGGGCATTCGCTGCTCCTCTCGGATCAGGACGCCCTTGCTTTGTGTCGGTGTGGTTCGGAAACGGAGGTGGGGTGGGCAGAGAAACCAAGCCAGGTCCTACCCTACATGCTTCTTACTGTCGGGTTGATTGAGGGGTTTTGCTATTAAATAATGCAGATCATGCCTTTAGAACTGGATTAGGTGCAGCTTCGTGCAAGAGAGAAGTGGGGAAATACGCTCACCCCTTCCGTCTTCATAAGCTGAAACACAAACGGATACTGTCCTCAGAGCCTGGGACGGACTCAGCCAGCACTTAAATAGGTTCTCGATGATAAAAGCTGTTACTAAGCATAGTACAACGACAGAAGCTCAGCCTCATACGAAACAGAGAGGCCTTCCAGGTGTGGTGATGCCTTTTATAGTAACAGTTCAGTGACCCTAAACGTCAGTGCCTTACGTTTTCCCACCTGGGGACCCAGCCCGCAGCTCGGATGAAAGTACCAACCTCTGGGCCGAGTCTGTCCGCTCACCCCCCTCACCCCACCCCGACCCCCCCCGCCATCCGATGCCCTCGTGTCACTGCCTGCCTAGTCCCTTCATCTGCACCTGCTGGGACTGCTGCCTGGATCCTATCCCCCCCGCCACCCAGGGCTGAGGTTCTCGTGTACCTGCAGTATTTTCCTAACACACCTGAGGAAGGGAGCAGCTTGTGTGCGCGTAGCCTGTGGAAAACCACGTGAGTTTCCTGTGAAAAATAACCCAGAAGCACGGCGCAGAGCACAGCTACTTTATGCGGCTTCATTTTAGTTTAGCTTCTGGAGAACCTCTTCCTTTCAAAACGCTGTCCCTTTCATTGATCGTACGCTGTTGTCAGCTGGCGTACTCATTGCCGGGTCTGAGGAGTTTGGCGATGTGTTCAGATCCCCGCTTATTCCACCGAGGGTTTGGGGTGATTTTATCTAAATTGTGAAGAAAAGTGGCTGTCGGCACAGTCTCCTACAGATTTATAATCCCACCGTTCTGTGCCTTTTAAATTGAAAGCTTCAGCTTTAAATAAACGCTGCTTGAAGCATTTTTAAAGAATACACCTGTTTTCTGTCTTCAGAATTAGTCTTTTTTCATGCTCCTTTCTCCTTCCCCGTCCACTTGCTTCAGCACGAGTCCTTCATGTTAACTCCCCACCCGGCCTCTGCTGCTTTTCCTGGCGCTCCCTAGCCTTCGCAAACCCACATCAGTGGTTTCTCACTCGCTTGGTGCCGACGATGTCTTTTTGTCAGTCTTTCTCTCTCTCTCAGCCGCTAGAAGAAAAGTGCTCACATGTAAAGAGTAAAGTGTACAGCCTCCCTGCCAGTCCATCCGTCTCCCCACCCCGACAGCCCTCCCTCTGTGTCCCCTCACAGGCAAGAAGGATGTAAAAGAGCATGTGTTACAGACAGGCCTCCTCGTTGTCCAGCAGAGGGGTGGACCAGCCCTTCCCTCTTTGCTGGGACTTCTTTAGGGAGATTAAGTGCAGCGTGGGTTCTAGAAAAACTGGAACCACTCAGGTTATTATGCAAACACTGGCTGCTTCTACCAAGGAGCCCAGGAAGACTTTTCTTCAAGTCCCACCTTCTTTTGTACCAAAAAAAGAAAAGGAAACAAAAGCCGGAATTTATTACCCAGCCCAGGGGTCATGCCCAAGCACACAGTCTGGCGAGTATGTCTGAGGGTGGAAATCTGAGATCTGCTTGTTGTGTGTCTTATTCCGTCCCCGCAGAATCCAGCCCGTGGTAGAACAGTGAGGACCCAAAGAGTTAAAGCGCTGAAGATGAATTCTGCGTACTTGATACGCAGCTGTAGATGATTTCGCCTTGAAAAGCAGAGGAGAAAGAAAAGCTCTTTCTGTTGCTGGTCATCGTCAAGGCTGAAGCATGCCACCGTGGGGCTGAGGGTCCAGGGCCTGTCCGGGGAAGCAGCCTACAGGGAGGCCCTAGCAGGACACATTTAGCCGGTGGGGAGGGGAAGGGCAGGCAGGTCAGCCACGGGGTGGGTGGCGGCCTCCTGGGACTGATTCCTTCACCACGGAGCGTCGGCATCCAGGTACGTTGCAGGAAACGCCGCCGCTGTTGCAGGAAGGCTTGGTGTGGGAAGCCCCCCCCCCCCCCCCGCGCCTGATGACGCAAGTGCCGTGAGGGCGGTGGTCCCGTGAGAGGAAACGAGAAGCACGGGAGTTGTGTTTTCCTACCCAGAGCCGCGCACAAGTGTCTGTCCTCGCATAGGCGCTTCACCGCTGCGCCCGCGGCCAGGCGCTCGTGCCGGCTGGGAGTAGTTCCTCGGGGCACTGAACGCAGAGGGCTCGCACACAGACCCTTGCGTGCTGCCGTCACGGTGCACGCTTGGGAGGACCAGCTCAGGGCGTCAAGCGCGTGCTCAGGCCCAGATGCGTATGTGCGCGTAGACAAGGCAGTTTCACCGTAGTAGAGACTTCCTTTCTGGGCCAGCCTGTAACGTTCCCGAGCAGCAGAGAGCAGGCCGCCCAGGGCATCGTCTGGTCCCCGTGGCCCGAGAACGTCTCCCCCACGTCCATAGGTCTCCCCGAGAGTGCTTTCCGCCCTGAACTTGTCCTGCACTGTGAACACACGTGCTTCTCTGATGTAGACTTGGCATTACCACCGCGCCCACCCTAAAAGCCTCTGTGTCTTCATCTCACTGTGTCTGCAGATACTGAACGGCTGTACTCAGTGGTGTTTGAGGCAGTCTGCGGTCGCTATGGGAAGAAATACAGCTGGGATGTGAAGTCCCTCGTTATGGGCAAGACGGCGTTGGAGGCGGCCCAGATCATCGTAGACACCCTGCAGCTCCCGACGTCCAAGGAGGAGCTGGTGGAAGCCAGCCAGGCGAAGCTGAAGGAGGTGTTCCCCAGCGCCGCGCTCATGCCAGGTGCCGCCCTCTGCCATCCTCACCATCGTGTCTCTCGCCTTAGTAGTGACTCTCACAGACTCAGGCGGGGCATGCTAGGGTTGTCCTTTGGTCTTGATAACTTCTCGGAAAATTCTCTTCCTTGTGAGGCTCAGAGGGACTCGAGAGTTTGGTGGATGCTGTCGTATGCTGCGATTCAATCTTGTCTTTTTAGAGGCTTCTTAAAAGAATACACATTCCTTTCACTGACTCCTGAGGTCCAAAGACATTTGCATTTTGTTTGCATCAGTATTATGTAAAGATTACATTCCTGACAGAATTGCCTCAGTGTTTAAACTAGGTGGCTTTTTCTTTTCATAATCAGATAACACGACTAAGGTTTCAGCAGCTATGCAAACTTTAACATTTTGATGATAAGCAAGCACCTAAATCTCCCCAAAGAAGTTTAAATTTTTTTTTTTTTTAAAGTTAAAGGCATAATTCTGTTCTGACATGTCTGTTTGTATGGCCTTTATCGCTCTCTTTACTTGTTTTCCTTTGAAAGGGAAGATGATTTTTCTCCCTTGGGGCATGTTAACTGAAGATTGATCACAATGGAATTGCCTTCTGGTTCTTGCTACAAGTGAGAAGGTCAAGAATGTTCTAGATTACAGGGACAAAAAATGCTTTAAAATGAAGTATTATTTTAAGATTCTTCTCGGAGAAAAGGTGAATACTCAGTCTTTAGAATTCCTGGTGCTAAGGGAGAAAAAGTTTACAGTTACAGCAGTAATTTTGGATTCAAAATTGTATTCTTATGAGTCGTCATCATTTTTGAAACATGTGTTGTTATCTATATTTGTACACATATCCAGAGGGGCAGATTGAGTATTCCCTGGAACTAGAGAATTTTCTGTCAAAGGGCCCTGCTAGTGCCGCTGCCTGTGTCACACAGAAACCATGTGGACTGTTCTTGGGTTACACACACACACCCCTCAGGCACGGGTACAAGCACCACGATTCACACTCCCTTCATCAGCTGCCTCTGGGCTGTTTGCACACCCAGTAATCCTGACAAACTTTAGTGATGGGAACGCATCCATGTCACAGGAAACAGCTTAAAATTTACCATCTTATCCATGTTTAAGTGTACAGTTCGGTAGTGTTAAGAATGTTGAAGTTGTTGTGTAAACATCACCACTCCGTCTCTCAAACTTTTTATACTGCAAAGCTGAAACTCTGTCCCCATTAAACCCTAACTCCCATTCCTCCCCGTCTCCAGCCCCTGGCGCCCACCCTTCTTCTTTCTATCTCTGTGAATTTGAACTGTTCTAGGTGCCTCATACAGTATTTGTCCTTTTGTGACTAGCTTTTTAAATTTAGCATAATGTCCTCAAGGTTCATCCATGTTGTAGCATGTGATTTTCTCCCTTTGAAGACTGAATCATATTCCACTGTACGGACCACATTTTGTTTATCTCTTCATCTGTCTATAGATAGCTGAGTTGCTTCCACTTCTTGGCTGTTGTGAAAACCACTGCTGTGAGCATGCATATACAAATAGCTCTTCAAGACTTTGCTTTCATTTCTTTTGGGTATGGTCCCAGAAGTGCGATTATTGGATTATAAGGTAATTCTGTTTTTAGTCTTTTGAGGCTCTACCATAACTGTCTTCTATACTGGCTGTACCATTTTATTCTTCCTCCAACGGCCCACGAGGGTTCCAGTTTCTCCACATTTTCACCAACACTTGTCATTTTTTGTCTTTTTGATAGTAGCTGTCCTAATGTGTGTGAAGTGATAATCTCTTGGTTTTGCCTTTCTTTAATTATTAATGACGTGGAGCATTGTTCCATATGTTGTTAGCCGTTTGTATGTCTTCTTTGGAGAAATGCCTATTCAAGTCCTTTGCCCATTTTTTAATAGGGTTATTTGTTTTTTTCTTGTTGAGTTCTAGGAATTCTATATAAATTCTGGATATAAACCACTTATCAGATACATGATTTGCAGATATTTTCTCCCATTTCATAGGTTGCCTTTTCACTCTGTTGACTGTGTCCTTTGATACACAGAACTTTTTAAGGTTGATGTACTCCCATTTGGCTGTTTCTGCTCTTGCCTGTGCATTTAGTGTCATATCGAAGATATTTAAAAAATCCTGTGTCATAATGCTTTTTCCCTATGTATTCTTTCAGGAACTTTATAGTTTTAGCTCTTACCTTTAGGTTTTTAACCCATTTTGAGTTAATTTTTGTGTATGGCATAAAGTATGAGTTCAGCTTTGTTCCTCGCACATGGATATCGACTTTCCCCAGCACAGGTTTGTTGAAGAGACTGTCCTTTCCCCATTGAGTGGTCTTGGTAGCCTTGTTGAAGATGATTTGGCCATATGTGTGAGGAGTTTTTTCTGGGCTCTCTGTTCTATTCCATTGGTCTATATGTCTGTGTTTATGCTGGCAACACAGTGTTGTGATTACTGTACCTTTGTAATGTGTTTTGAAATCAGGTAGTGTGAGATTGTCCAACTTTGTTCTTGTTTTCCAAGATTGTTACGGCGCTTCAGGTTCCATTGAGAGTCCATATAAATGTTAGGATGGATTTCTGTATTTCTACAAAAATTGCTGTTGGAGTTTTGATAGGGATGGCTCTGAATCTGTAGATCGCTTTGGGAAGTGTGGACATGATAACAGTATCAAATCTTCCAGTCCGTGAACATGGGATGTCTTTCCATTTATGTGTGTCTTCTTTATTTGTGTCTTATTTATTTGTTTCTTCCAGCAGTGTTTTGTTGTTTCAGTGTACAAGTCTTTCACTTTCTTGGTTAACTCTATTTCTCTTTGATGCTGTCGTAACTGGAAGCGTCTAAATTTTCTTTTCACGTCGTTCATTGTTAGTGTATAGAAATGCAACTGATTTTTGCATGTTGATTTTTGTATCCTGCAGTGTTGCTGAATTTGTTTATTAGTTCTAACAGTTTTGTGTATGTGTGTGGAATCTTCTACATATAAGAGCATGTCATGTGCGAACAGATAACTTCAGTTCTTCCTTTCCAACGTGGATGCCTTTTATTTATTTTTCTTGCCTGATTGCTCTGGCTAGGACTTGCAGTGCTGTGTTGAATAAAAGTGACAAGAGAAAGCATGTTTCCATGTTCCTGATCTCAGAGGAAGAGCTTTCAGCCTTTTCACATCGAGTATGATGTTGCTGTGTGCTTTTCATATACGGCCTTTATTACGTTGAGGTAGTTTTCTTTTATGCTTAGTTTAAGTGTTTATATCATGAAAGGGTGCTGAGTTTTGTCAGATGCTCTTTCTGCATCAGTTGAGATGACCATGTGGTTTTTGTCCTTCATTTTGTTAGTATGGTGTGTCACATTGATTTTTGTATGTTGAACCATCCTTGTGTTCCCCCTTGGTCATCGTGTATAATCCTTTTAATGTGCTCTTTAAATAAGTTTGCTAGTATTTTGCTGAGTATATTTGTATCAGTTTCTTGTAGTTTCTTTGTTTGGCTTTGGTACTAAGGTAATGCTGGCCTCACAGGATGAATTTGGGAGTATATCGTCTTCTTTAATTGTGGGGAAGAGTTTGAGGAGTACTGGTATTAATTCTTTAAAATTTGGTAGAATTCTCCAGTGAATCCATGTGGTCCTATTTTCTTTGTTGGGGGGTTTCTGATTACTGAATTAATCTCCTTAATAGTTACAGGTTTGAACAGACTTTCTCTTTTTGCTTTGATCTTGATAGGTTGTATGTCTCTAGCAATTTATCTATTTCTTCTAGGTTATCCAATTTGTTTGCATACAATTTTTCATATTATTTTCCTTTAATCCTTTTTATTTTTGTGGCATTGGTTTTAATGTCCCATCTTTCATTTCTGATTGTAGTTACGAGTCCTTTTTTTTTTTTTTCTTAGTTAATGCAGCTAAGGATTTGTCTATACAGTTCATATTTGACCTGGAGTCTCTTTCATGGTTTAACATACTAAGCACCTGTGATGTTTTAGGAATGTAAATATCCTTTTTCTTCCTTATCCACCCAAGCCTTTCAAGTGGTTTTCCTTCTAGAATTTTTGTCCTATGTTCTAAGATTTACTTGAGATATGTTATACTACAATTCCAAGAAAATAAAATGTCTCACCCAGCTAGTCTGGTTGTTTGGCTGGATTGCCAACAAGTCTGTATTGTGAAATCTGCTTGGTGATCCAATCATTGTAGTATCCTCGTTTGTCTCTCCCAGTGACTAGGTATGAGTTAAGTAAGGTGCTGATCGTAGGTAGCAACAGAAGAGAACTGAATCCAGACACCTCCACTATAGAAGTGAGGCAGGAACTAGTTCTTCAAAGACAGTTTAGTCCTACAGAACTCACCTGGATGACTCTTCTTTCTGTGCTACTCCTTCACCTCTTCTAGACAAGAGGGGTAGAGGACCTCTTTATTTACTGATTGATCAAGGTTATGAATCTGGCTTTTTAGCCTGAGAATTTTTGTGTATACTGAAACTTTTACAAGCCTCACAGATGAGAGTAAGGACTTATCAGTGGTTCTAAAGTGTCTTCTTGAAAACATGAGGTCCTTTCCACACACATAACTGGGAGGTGACCTAAGCATGAGAAGATGACAAGAGTATAAAGAAAAGCCCAAGAACGCACCAAACAGGAGACATGTAAAATCGTGCTGGGATGTTGGGTGAGACCAGGGACCGAGGTCAGAAGGTGCCACTGGATGTTCTGAGTGGGTTAGGATGACAAGCAGTATTTGGTGATTACACGTACCCCAGAAGGGAAGAAGAACAGGAGGAAAACGCAGGACGGACTGTGGAGCCAAAGGAAAGGCTGTGTGGAAACCTAGACCCGGAAGCACATTTCCTTAGAGTTTCTGTTCTATAACATGCTAGTCACAAAAACAGTCAGGACAGAGATCAAGTTGTCTACCCAAAAAGACGTACTTCGCTCCCTAGTTTCCACCCTTGCTGCGTTCCTCGCGTCGCCTCTTTTATCTGAGCCAAACCTGAATTCCACCGGAAAGGTGACCTCCTGGGGAGTCCCGGGTGTGGTGACTATAACTAGAAAAAGTCACCACTGCCCTCTTTCTAGGTCTAGGTTTTCACCTTGTTCACTCACCGTTTTGTTACCACCACGCAGCTGTGGATGGTAGCATAGCCCTTGACTCTCATTTCTTTTCTTTCTGAAGGTGTTTTCTGGTGGGGCATTTTAGGGTGTGGAAGGCATCTTGAGCCCATTAGAAAAGGAGGCTGTGTGTAGGGACGGTCTATTATTAATTGAATATCCTTCATTTTGAGAATGAAGCTCTTACTTCAGGGTGAGAGCTGTGGTCCCAGCAGGTGCTTAGCAAGGAAGGGATGGCAGTTTGCCAGGGGTAGCAGACCCTGATTGTGCTGCAGGCATGTCTGCCTGGGCCAGTCACCAGGGGAAGCAGGCCCTGATTGTGATGTAGGTGTGCCCCGCTTGGGCCAGTCACCAGGGGAAGCAGGCCCTGATTGTGATGTAGGTGTGCCCTGCTTGGGCCAGTCACCAGGGGAAGCAGGCCCTGATTGTGATGCAGGCATGTCTGCCTGGGCCAGTCACCAGGGGTAGCAGGCCCTGATTATGACGTAGGTGTGCCCCGCTTGGGCCAGGCACCAGCAAATTAGCCCCTGATAGTGACGCGGGTGTGTCCTTGCCTGGGTCCAGCCGCTTGGGAGGGTAGGGCTGGCCCATGGGGCTTGAAGGCCAGGCATAAGTGACTTGCTTACCTTCCTATCAGCAGCCTAATGACTGAATGCTTTGGATGCCTCTCCTTGAAGTGGGTCACGAATGATCCAGGAGGGAGGTACTTTTGACCAGTATGTTCTGTAGGCATTTACCACATGCCTTAGTGATGAAATACAGGGTGTAGGTCAGAGACAGGGCCAGTTATCTTCTGGGA
The DNA here is from genome assembly GCF_949987535.1 of Balaenoptera acutorostrata. NCBI lineage: Eukaryota > Metazoa > Chordata > Mammalia > Artiodactyla > Balaenopteridae > Balaenoptera > Balaenoptera acutorostrata. Next base: position 4,902,267 of record NC_080085.1, on the reverse strand, counting down.
AGAGACATCGTCTGAATCGTGGCACACTTTTTTGACAAGAAGTATTGAAATGTCTGTGGCCTAACCTAAGAAAAACTTTTGCCACGGGACGTAAGGAAACCTTTTGAACAGGGTCCCCGTGAAGGATGCTGATTGTATTTTGATGCTGATTGTATATATGCTCCGTTGTATTTTGAAGCACGTTTCTTCAGTCATGGATTCTTTGAGGTGGATGAAATGATGTATTTTGGCATAATTCAGCGAGAGTAACTGGTGTAGAAGGCCAGTCATAGAGTCGGTGCCTCTTCTGATGTGAAACCCCCCGGAGGGTTCTCCTGTTGACCTGGCTCTCTACTTTCCCTGCTCTTTTTCACGGGCTGGGATGGGGGGATTTCCCACGGAAGAGCCCAGGGCGTGGCATCTGGGCCAGTGGACAGGAGGGGGACAAGGCCGAGGCCAGGAGCCATCGCCCACGCGCTGCCCATCACTCGGGCCCCTCGGAGGTGTCGGCCCCACCCCCGGCCCCGCCCACCCCTGCCCCCGCCGCACCACTCTCCCTCGGGTTAGCTCGCTCCCCTCCTCCTGCTCAGATCACCCAGCAGAAGAGCAGAAGTGCACGCTGATCCCCAGTCCCCCGGGCAGCCGAGGCTGTGGTGCCCAGGCCTCTGCAGCGGGTCGGGGTGGGGGCGGCCTGTCCCCGCTCTCCCGTCAGCGGAGTCTCCCTGTGCTCCGCAGGCCCGGGTCCCCTCGGGAAACCAGGAACGCGGCCGTGCCCACCGTGGAGTGCTGCCCCCCGACGTAAGCTGGAGAGCAGCCCACGTGGGGACTCCCTGGGCAGGAGGATGGTCCTCGCCGGGCTCAGCAGGTGCTTGCGCGCTTGTCCCTGAGCGCCCCTGAAGACTGCAGCCCGGGCACGAAGTGCACACCGCTCTCCGTGGTGTGGGCCCCAGTCCCGGTTCTACCCAAGCCCGTTTCTTCTTTGCCAGCCTGCTTTAGCCCGGGTGATGATGTCTGTCTCCACCCCCACACCCCCCGCCTTCTGCTTCTCTCTTCTACTTTATTCTTCATGTGTCTTATGCCCTTAGTCCCCCATGGCTCTTAGCAGACATTATCGGCTCCTGCTGCCCCACTTTCTGAACATACGGTCCACCGTCCTGGCAAGAAGGCACTCATTTCCTTAGGGTCATCCTGTAATTCTCCTCTTCCTTCACTCAGTCCTTAAGGGCATCTGGTGCTGGGTGGCTGCTCATGGGCACATTAAAGAAAGGTGTGTATAATCAGCTTAGGACACGTGCATAGCCATTAATCAGCTTAGGACACGTGCATAGCCATTTAAGTGGAAATCTACAGTAACATGTAGTTTTACGTCAGAAAGAGAAATTCAGAAAAGAGTGGTGGAAGGGGAGTGGAGGAAAATAAAGCAGAATATTCTCGGAGCAGTGGCAGCTTTGTGGTCGGGACGGGGGCTTGAACTTTGGGGAAACTGCGGAGAGCACGTGAGATAGAGGCGGCTCGAAGCTAAGCCTCTTACTGCTGATGTGCTTGAGAAATGGGCAAGGACTTCGGCTCGACTACGTCTCTAGTCTTGAGCTAAGCTGCTACTAGAACCAGTGGGAGTTTTGCAGAGATGATGTGCTAGAGGGAAGCCCATGCCGGGGGTGGGGGCGGGGGGACTCCTCTGGGTTTGTGGCACATGGTGACGACGGCAGGGGAGGGTTAGCCGGGAGGAGGACCAGGCTATTGGGGCTTGACCTAAGGTGGAGTCAGAAGGTCTGAGTGGAACACAGTCCCATGTGAGGTGACAGTGTGACGTGGTACTGGCAAAAATTAACATTCACCTGAGAAACCAGGACTGGAACTGAAGTTTCAAGAGTCATTATTACTTAAGCACCGAAGCTGTAGAATTGCAAACATAAAAAGAATCCAGCAGACAGCACATACGGAGAGAAGGTGTGAGTCTCAGGTTACGCATAGCTTTCCTCATCATGAAATAAATCACAACAGCAGTGAAAGGACAGTATTGAGTATGGACGTGGTAACAAACCACATTCGTGATGCCACGCTCCTTCACAATCATTTGCTGGTCAGTAATGCCAGTAACAGACCTTTACAATTCTGATTCCCCTTGTCCTGTAGAGTACTGTCTTATTTGATGATGTACATGGACGTTACTCCTTTTTCCTGGTTTAAATATTCTGGCATTCAAAGACTGCCAGGTGCCTGAATTGTTACTGACTAAATTATAACAGAGACATCCTAGACTAAGCCACAAGATATATGTCTTGTCTTCCTGCGATTCTAGCTATTACTTAACTGTGGGCGTAAAGGTTTTTCTCAAAAGAATGAGCTGCAGTTTGTTTTTAAATGTGTGGCGGTTCCCCTGTGGATTTTTTTTTTTTTTTTTTTTAAGAGAAGATCTCTTATTTATTTATTTATTTATGGCTGTGTTGGGTCTTCGTTTCTGTGTGAGGGCTTTCTCCAGTTGCGGCAAGCGGGGGCCTCTCTTCATCGCGGTGCGCGGGCCTCTCACTATCGCGGCTTCTCTTGTTTCGGAGCACAGGCTCCAGACGCGCAGGCTCAGTAGTTGTGGCTCACGGGCCTAGTTGCTCCGCGGCATGTGGGATCTTCCCAGACCAGGGCTCGAACCCGTGTCCCCTGCATTGGCAGGCAGATTCTCAACCACTGCGCCAACAGGGAAGCCCCCCCCCTGTGGATTTTTAAATACTTGTGGAGGAAAAGATCATGGATAAAAAGTCCTTACTGAAAGATCCCTCAATTCAGTGGAGAGAAAATGAGTAGATAGATGGCCGTGATGGTTTAGTCATGGGCCTGGCCCTCAAAGGCGTCGGCAGCTGAGGAGAGTGGCTTCCAGCCACTTGGACAGGCTCTGGGTGTCTGAGGAGCAGGTGCTGACTGCACAGGTGCGGACTCGGGGGGTGGGTGGCACCTGTGTGGGGTGAGGAGTGACCTGTCGTCCCAGTGAACACGGCCAGGTTCCAGGGGGCCGCCTGGCTTGCCCCGCATCCCACAGCTTCCCTGTAGCTGACCTGCCCAGGAGTGGGGACGCAGTGTGTGCACAGACAGTACGGGTACAGTTGAACCTTGAACAACACCTGTAATTTATAGTCGGCCCTCCGTGTCTGCACTTCCTCCTCACCTGCCGAGTCAACCCACCACGGACCGTGTAGCACTGTAGTGTTTACTGTTGAAACACATCCACCTGAATGTGGACGCGCGCAGTTCAAACCCCTCTTGTTCAGTGGTCAGCTGTATATTAGTCTATTTATTTTCAATCTTGGAAGATATACTCCTAGCATTATTTCGGGGATGCGGTGCACAACAGACAAAATATTTCAGCTGCAGCTTGCTTTTCAAGAAATAAAAAAAAATTGTATTTTTTAAGTATGGAAAGCAACTACTCATAATAGCCAAAAACTTGAAGCTACCCAAGTGTCCACTGATGGATGACTGAATAAATAATATGTCTTATATTCCTACAGTGGAATATTATTCAGCCTTAAGAAGGAAGGAAATTCTGACACAGGCTACAACACGGGTGAACCTTAAGGACATTGTGCTCAGGGGAAGAAGCCAGACAGAAGAGACAAATACTGTGTGATTTCACTGACAGGAGTCAGCTGCAGTGGTCAGAGTCACAGAGACAGAAGATGGTGCGGAGGTTACCGGGGCGGAAGCAGTGTTCAGTGGGGACAGAGCTTCTGTCTGGGCAGGTGAGAGAGTTCTCCAGATGGCTGGTGGTGACCACTGCACAACAAGGTGAAGCTCCTGAATGCCACTGGCTGTGCACTGAAAAATGCACAAGATGGTAAACTTGATGATATTTTACCACAATAAAAAAAATTTCGTTTCTGTTTTTAAATACCAGAAGCCGTTCACGGATTATGAAGTTGTATTTTGTTAAAGTTCCTGGACAGGCGAGGTAGAAAATGGTGGTAATTGCATGCCGTACAAAGGATTTTCCCGTAAATGTCACAGCTGTGCCTGTCTCCTCTCCCCCAAACCGAGTCACACAGCCACTAGGGGAAGGGCCTTGCTTCCGTGTCCCCCTGAGCACACACTCAGTGGGACCTTAGTTGCAGTGTCATGGCACGTTGAGTGGGGCTCCAGCACCTCACCACAGAGTCCTCCTCTGAGAGATACCCGTGGAAAGGAGAGGACCCTCGGTAGGGGCTTGCTGCAGCCTCCCACTCTCTGGCGCCTTGGGCATCTCTGCGGCAGCCTAGACAGGAACACAGGGGAAGACTTTCTGTTTCCTTACCAGACCCTTCCCCAGAGCATAGACGGTAACACCGAGAATTTTATATTTGAGGACTTCCCTGGTGTCACAGTGGTTAAGAAGCCGCCTGCTGATGCAGGAGACACGGGTTCGAGCCCTGGTCCGGGAAGATCCCACATGTCGCGAAGCAACTAAGCCCGTGCGCCACAACTGCTGAGCCTGTGCTCTAGAGCCTGCGAGCCACAACTGCTGAGCCCACATGCTACAACTACTGAAGCCCACACGCCTAGAGCCCATGCTCCATCTGCAACAAGAGAAGCCACTGCAATGAGAGGCCCACACGCTGCAACAAAGAGTAGCCCCCCACTCGACACAAGTAGAGAAAGCCCACACGCAGCAACAAAGACCCAACGCAGCCAAAATAAATAAATTAATTTAAAAAAAAAAGAATTTTATATTTAAGATAATTCCCAGAAAACAACATGCACAAAAACTCTGGCCACAGTGTTGAAACTTCTGCAGAATGGCAGCAAGGAAAAAATAGTTGACAGTGGAAAATTATCTCATTTGACTGTTCTGGTCCCCACAAATTGGGCTGATCACTTTCACATTAGTTTGATAGCCACAGTAATGACACTGCTGCTTTCGTCTCTATTGGATGCATCAGGTGAAGGAAATCAATCCATTTTTGATGTGAATTGTTGAGAAGGCACCCACCTTTTTTTTTTTTTTTTTTTTTTTTTTATTGATTAATTGATTGATTGATTGCTATGTTGGGTCTTCGTTTCTGTGCTAGGGCTTTCTCTAGTTGTGGCAAGCGGGGCCACTCTTCATCACGGTGCGTGGGCCTCTCACTGTCACGGCCTCTCTTGTTGCGGAGCACAGGCTCCAGACGCGCAGGCTCAGTAATTGTGGCTCACGGGCCCAGCCGCTCTGCGGCATGTGGGATCTTCCCAGACCAGGGCTCGAACCCGTGTCCCCTGCATTAGCAGGCAGATTCTCAACCACTGCGCCACCAGGGAAGCCCGGCACCCACCTTTTTTTCCATCATCTCCTATTTGTGTAGGAATTGAAAACTGAACATGCTTCCTATATCTTTATATCATCTGCAGTTTTTATACTCGTCCCGTGAAGTAGGCAGGATTGGTCTTACTCACATTTTATAGGTGACGATGCAGGTTTGGAGAAGTCAACTGAAGAGTGAGGAATCTGACCCCTGGACTTCTAGGCCATTCCTACACTGCCCTGACTGAGAACATTGCGTACGGCACTGCCTATGATGACCGGCATCCCTGGTCTCCACCCACCAGAGCCAGGAGCCCCCCCTCCCCCAGTTGTGACAACCAAACAATGTCTCTGGATGTGGCCAGATGCCCCGGGGGGCGGGGGTCTAAACTGTCTCTGCTGGGGAACCACTGCCCTAAATACAGTGGTAGACTGGGAAGGCATCGTGTCAGGTCCCTCTGAGTGTGTTATGGGGCGGATGGAAATTTCAGGCTCCTGGGCCTTGCTCGTCTTGGAAGGCGACCCTTCACTTGAGTTGTCATTGCCTTTGATGGGCCTGTTCTCCAAATCCTGTCCTGGGAAGGAGGGTGGAATGTCTGGTTGTCCCCACCATCCTCCCATACGTAGGTAAGAATCCTAATTAGAATCCACCCTGGAAAGGGCAACCCTCAGGGCGAGTCAGCAGGACCTTATCTCCCCTGTCTGCCCTAGAATGTGAACTCATGGCCTGTGATCATGCCTTTCCAAAGCACTCCTTAGGAATCCACAGTGACATTAAAATCCAGGCATTGCTAAAGGTCTTCTGTCAGGAGGGAGAGGTGTCAAGATCCCCCCTCTGAGAACCTGCTCCTGTAGCTCCCAGCACCCTCGCACCTCCTGGCTGTTGATCCCAGCAGAGTGACCTGGTCTCTGGGTCTGAGGTGGCAGCTGGAGGCTCCTCGGTCTTCTTCCTACTGATGCCGAGAGCAGCTGCTAGGCTTCTCTTCCCTTGTGTGTGTGTGTGTGTGTGTGTGTGTGTGTGTGTGTGTGTGTGTGTGTGTGTGTTTCCTTTTTCTTTCCTGAGCTCTGCCCTTGATTGCTAACAATTGCTGAAACGTTGCCAGCACACGTTCATGTTTATAGTCATGAATTATGTCGTCTTCTCAGAATCAAGGCCCCAGCTTCTAGTTTCCACCACCCAGTGCTGCTACCTTGGGTCCTTGGGGCCACAGTTTCTGTGGCTGCTGTAACAAATGACTGCAAACTTGGTGGCCTGGAACAACAGAGGTTTATGCTCTTACAGTTCTGGAGGCCACAAATCTGAGATCAGGGTGTGGGCAGGCTGCACTCCTTCCGGAGACTGCAGGGGGAAGATCCTTCCTACCTCTTCCAGCTTCCGGGGGCTCCAGGCGTCCCTGGGCTTGTGGCCGCCTCCCTCCCGTCTCTGCCTCCGTCTTCACGGGGCTTCTCCTCTGTGTCTGTGTGTCTCCTCTTGTAAGGACACCAGTTGCTATGACCTGAATGTTTGTCATCCCCCCTCACCCCCAAGTTCATAATATATGAAGCCCTAACCCACCCACCCCTGCCGCCCCAGTGTGATTGTGTCAGGAGGTGACCCCTTTGAGAGGCGATTAGGTCATGAGGGTGGAGCCCCACGAATGGGATTAGTGCCCTTATGAAAGAGACCCCAGAGAGCTCCCTCACCCCTTGCACCGTGTGGGGACACAGGGAGTAGACAGTCGTCTGTGAACCAGGAAGAGGGCCCCCTCAGCGGACACTGAATCTGCCAGAACCTTGATCTAAATTCCAGCCCACAGAACTGTGAGAAATCAATTTCTGTTGTTTATGAAGTATCCAGCCTGTGGTGTTTTATTATAACAGCAGGAGCAGAGTTAAGACACCAGTCATTGGATTTAGGGCTCACCATAAATCCTAAATCCATGATGATCTCATTCTGGAGGTCCTTCATCACACCTGCAGAGACCCTTGTCCCAAATAAGTTCACGTTCAGAAGCACCAGAGCTTAGGACTCGAACATATCTTTAGGGGGCCACCGTTTGACCCACTGCCCTTGGTGGCATCAGCAGCCGCTCTGTGCTTCCTGAAACTCGCGGTGTGTGCATTGCTGCGTGGTATCATCTCCCCCTGGGTCCTGTTCATTCCCCCCTGGGAGTGAACCCTCTCTGGGTTCAGGGTGAAGTGTTACAACTGATGCCTGAGCTAGTTAGAGGTTTGGTGGATATACCCACTCGACGCATGAATTCCAAGGCACCACCCGAAAGAACTCATGTCCACTGTCTTTTCTGCAGTTTCCTTTTTCAAATCCACTTTTGTGGCAGTCTCTGTGTACTTTCTCACCAATCTTAGGTCTCTAGGATGAAGTCAGATGGAAACATTCTTCTATCAGGATCCCTGATGCTCCACATTTCTTATTTCTTCCCCTGTAGGTCAGTCCTGTGAGTGTGGCTTCTTTGTAGCAAGAGCTGTCTTTCTGCCCTGCCCTGAAACCTACTTAAGCACACCAAGGCTACAAGCTGTTGGGTGGATTTCATTTATGTACCTAATAAACCAGCTTCTCCACAGGACAGGACTCCTTTCACATTTTCAGTCTTTTACTTCTCAGAGTGACTGAATAAGAAAAAGTTGGTGTACAGTATTTAAAGGATACAAAAGTGTTTCAGGTTTGTGTGTGTGTGTGTTTTTCAAACCCAAACAGAATAGGTCTAATTTTTTTAAAGATTATTTCCCTGATTTAAAACCAAAATTTTTTGTTCGCTTAAAAAATGAATAGGGCTTCCCTGGTGGCGCAGTGGTTAAGAGTCCGCCTGCCAATGCAGGGGACACGGGTTCGAGCCCTGGTCTGGGAAGATCCCACATGCTGCAGAGCAACTAGGCCCGTGAGCCACAACTACTGAGCCTGCGCGTCTGGAGCCTGTGCTCCGCAACAAGAGAGGCCGCGATAGTGAGAGGCCCGCGCACCGCGGTGAAGAGTGGCCCCCACTCGCCGCAACTAGAGAAAGCCGTTGCACAGAAACGAAGACCTAACACAGCCAAAAATAAATAAATAAATAAATAAATAAATAAATAAATAAAATACAACAAATTAAAAAAAAACAAAACACAGTTGTCCGAAAACCATTTTTGATTCATTCCCCTATGGATAAAAATGTTGAGTACTCACTCCAATATAGGCTTATTTGTATGTACTTATTTATGTATAGTACTGTGCTGTTACATTAGGTACATTACAAAATATTCACAGAACTAGAAATGTTAGAAGGATAAGCTGAAATGAGATAAACTATATTTAAATTTTTAAAATCAGTAGCACCAAAGAACTTTCCCAGCAAAGTTTTCTTTTTCCAGTAGGTTTTAGAGAAAGCATCTGTTTAAGTATGCTCCATTATTTTTTAATATGTTGGTTTACTATTGTGTAATACAATTTGAATATTTTGTTTTAAATTCAAATCATGTTGATACTCAACTTTAATCACCATATCCAGACAGAGGTGATTATTGGATGTCTGTTTGTTTATAAGCATTCTTTCATCCATCTTAATTCATCCGTTAAGTAAAGGTTTTTTTTACTGAAATTTAACTGGTAAATGTAATTCTCCATGCTATTAATCAGTGCTTGTTGCAAACAATCTTGAATGCTGTGGTTTTTTCATGTTTTCACATAATAGATTCACACCCCATAGAAACCCTTCACGTAGAATGCTTTCACACTGGTTGGAAATTCCTTTCACTGTGAAATTAAGCATATGTGTTCAGAAGTCATACAGGTCTGTAGTTTTCTTGTGTGACTTTTGTCCAGCTTTGGTATCAGGAAAGTGCTGGCCTCATAAAAATGAGTTGGGGAAGCAAGTGTTCCCTCCAATTTCTTGTGGTTTCTTTATTTCTTCTTTCTTTCTGAGATGCTTGGTAAATTCACCAGTGAGGCCATCCAGTCCTAGATCTGGGAAGGTTCTTGACTACAGATTCAATTTCTTTAATAGAGCTAGGACTAGTTAGGTTATTAGTGTCTTCTTGAGTGAGCTTTCTATCTTTCAAAGAACTTGTCCATTTTATCTAAGTTAGCAGATTTATTGACATGAAGTTGCTTGTCATATTTTGTGTATCCTTTTTAATTATTTTAAGGACCTGTAGTGCTGTCCCTCTTTCACTGCGATAAACTTGGATTTTTTTTTTTTTTCCTTAATCAGTCTAGCTAAGAGCCCACCAATTAAATTGATCTTTTTAAAGGACTAGGTTTTGGTTTAATCAGTTTTCTATGTTCTCTTTTCTGTTTTCTGTTTTGAGTTTATTTTTCTTTTCCCTTTACTTTCTTAAGATAAAATCTTAGATTGTAGATCTTCTTTTCTTTCTTCCAGTTTTTGATTTTTCAAATACCATTCCTATTTTAATTCTCCTATGATCAGGGAAATTACTTTGTATGATTTCAGTTACTTAAAAATTTTTGAGACTTGTTCTTTGGCTCATAGTGTATTCTATCTTGTTGAATATTTTATATGCACTTGAAAATAATATGTATTCTGCTATTGTTGGGTAAAGTGTTATATAAATGTCCATTTGGTTAAGTTGCTTGATAGTGTTTTTGAAGTATGCAGTACCATACTTATTTTCTCTCTACTTGTTCTGTCAATTACTGAGAGAGGAATTTGAAACATCTGTCTGTTTTTCTCCTTTCTGTGCTTTGAGTTTTTGCTTTACCTATTTTGAAGGTCTGTTATTTGGTGCATACACTTTTAGAATTGCTATATCTTCTTGATGAATTGACCTATTTGTCATTACAAAACATCCCTAGTTATCCCTGATAATCGTCATTTGTTGTTCTAAAGCCCACTTGTCTTTTGTTAGTACAGCTACACTGACTCTTGATCGGTAGTGACATAATACATAGTTTTCAATCCTTTTTTGTTGTTGTTGTTAAAATTTTTTTAATGTGGACCATTTTTAAAGTCTTTATTGAATTTGTACAATATTGCTTCTGTTTTATGTTTTGGTTTGTTGACCACGAGGCATGTGGGATCTTAGCTCCCCAACCAGGGATCCAGCCCGAACCCCCTGCACTGGAAGGTGAAATCTTAACCACTGGACCACCAGGGAAGTCCCTCAGTCCTTTTAGTTTTAACTTATCTGAGTATTTATCTTTAAAGTAAGTTTCTTGCAGACAGCGTGTATTTGGGTCTCACTTTTATTTTTGTTTTTCCATTCTGACAGCCCCTAACTTGGGCATAATTATATTTATCAAGCTGTTATATGAGGTCATTATCTGCTAATATCCTTCATGTCTTCCATATCTGTGTTCATTTCTATTGATTGCCTTTTTCTCCTGGTTATGGGTTGTATTTCCTCCTTTGCAAGCATGGTAATTTTGATTGGATGTCGGACACTGACTTTTACATCCATCCGAGTGCTAGATTTTGCTGATATAATTGTCTTGGCGTGGAGTTGAGGTACACGTTTTCCTCTGAGCACCTCATAGGACTGTTTCTCTGAAGGATCACAGTATCTGTTGCCTTTCTGAATGGGTTCAGGTATTGAAAAACGTGTCAATCTTTTCTGTAGCAATTGAGAAAGTAGGGACATCGCCTTACGTACTTACAGAAACAGCCATGATTATCTGATTATTTAAAATACTATTTTAGATAAACCTTTGTGTGGATTTAGACATTACTGTTGTTGTAATCGGCGTGTGTTGAAGGTGGAAAGTACTGTCATTTTTGTCGCATTTCTGATAACTGGCGGTCTCTTAATTGCCTCCAAGGATGATACGTTAACCTACATGTTTCCCGGACTTAACCGCCACAGTTGATAGGAACGTGAAGCGTGTCTTTCACATGGTGTGTTGTTGTTATTGTCGTTCAGCTGCGTTAAGCGGAGCCTGTTTCACTGTCTGACCCCTTGGTGGGTGGTCCCGCAGCTTTGCTTCAGCCGCGACCTTTCCCTTCAGCCTCTGATGGGGGCCGGTTCCGGATCCAGCAGTGGGAGGAGTGCTGAATTGCTTTCTGTACGATACAGAGTTTCCTCAGAAAACACCAGAAGCGTAGTCCTTGTGTATTCGTTGCTTTAAAAGAAAGCAGAGCGAAGCCCTGTGTACTCAGTGCAGAGGCCCTTCCTGGGTTTGCTCTGATAGGACTGGCGAACAGAGCAGCGTCATCGCGGTACCACCACCTCTGTTACTTCGGGCGGTGCTGTCGCTGAGCCCTGAATTGCCCTCTGGCGTTTGTGCTGAGCGGGGATGTCCCAGGGCTGGCGACCCCTGTCAGGACAGTGTGCCAGATCAGACGGTGCCTGAGAAGAGGCAGCAGAGTCAGGGCGACAGAGCTGGCACGGTGTCCCTGGAGGCCTGCGGCCGGTACCTGCGCCCCGTCGTCACTGACGCCTCCCCCCTCCCCGCAGGCGTGGAGAAGCTGATCCGCCACCTGCGGAAGCACGGTGTGCCCTGTGCCGTGGCCACCAGCTCAGGGACCGCGTCCTTCCAGATGAAGACCAGCAGGCACGAGGGCTTCTTCAGCTTGTTCCATCACGTCGTCCTCGGCGATGACCCCGAAGTGAGGAGCGGGAAGCCGGAGCCGGACATCTTCCTGGCCTGCGCCCGGAGGTTCTCTCCCGCTCCTCCCGCGGAGAAGGTAAGCGGCAGCGGGCGTGGAGGTGATGCCGTGCGCAGGCGCAGGGTCTCCGTGTCCACGTGGACAGCTGCTGCGCGGCACTCCTGAGGACTCGAGGAGAGGGCGGCGGGGTCGCCGGCTGGGAGGTGCGTGGGGAGATCCCTTCATTTTGTGGGCGAGTGCAGCCACGCCAAGTCACCTGGCCAGGGAGTCCCGGCCGGCATCGTCTGGGGTGCCCGAATGTAAGAAAGCCTAGGCTTCGCAGAGCCCTGCCTGACGGGCACTTTGCAGGGAAGGGGGGCCTTCAGTGATGCAGGCGACAGCACCCTTATTGGTAACGAGCAGCCTTGGGCACACACGTTCCCTGCAATTCAGCAATTCAGGCGAAAGTCAGCAACGCTCAGCACCCCTCTCCCCACATGCTTCTCGCTGTCTCCCCTGCCAGGGGGCCGCAGGCGGAGCTCCGTCCTGCCTCTGCGGCTGCTTCGTTGCGCCGGGTCCGCGGTGGAGCTGGGGAGGTGGCGTCTGAGCCTCGGAGGAGTGCTGAGGGTGCACGACGGGGCTTGTTCGGTTCTGCTGAGTCTCCGCGCCGCGCATGGGGGCTGCCGAGACGGAGGAGGGTGAAGAAGCCTCCGCCACCTGCAGAGGCAGATTCCAGAACACCTGGGGCTTCTCGAGAGCGGTTGCTGCTGGAGACCCACGTGTGTCCACAGCAGGCGGGGCGTCCCTCGGGGTGACGGTGCTCCCGCCTGGTCCCTGGATCTGAGGGCGCGGTGCTTCGTGGGGCATGGGTGCAGGGAAGAGCCTTTCCGTGAGAGATCTTCTCACCGTTTGCCTCTCGCTAACCAGTGAGCCGGCGATGGGGCGGCAGCCTTTGCCACACTAACCACAAGCGCAGGGAAGGTTACTCAAAGACCTGCCTCCTGATGCAGCTGACGGTGGCGAACGTTGTTGACTGATGTGTTTTTTGGGCCCGGGGCCTAACTTACTACACGGAACCTGTAAGGGCCGTCCAAATATGTAACCCCTCGGGCTTTCTCTGATTCTCAGACGCCTGCTGGGCGTCCCGCGATTCAGTGCACTTCTGACGCTAAGGACCTGGAGTCAGCGCCGACCCCCGGGTTGAGGGCTCAGCCCCAGAGACTGCCCCCCTGCAGACGCCAGCTTCCGATGAGGTACCCAGGCCCCTCACGCTTCTCCCCAGCCGGCCACAGATGCGGGTTCTCACACAGCCCCCTTCCCGGTTGTTGTAATTCACTAGAATGACTCAGCGAACTTCGGAAGACAGGACTTGCGTTTACTGGTCTAGTTTAGGAGTACAGCTCAGGAGCAGCCCGGTGGAAGAGCTGCTTAGCACAAGGTCTGGGTGCCGGGGTGCTGGCGCTTCCATGCCCTCTCTGGGCACGCCGCCCTCCCAGCACCCCCGTGTGTTCAGAAGCTCCAAGGACCTTAGGGCTTTTTGCGGAGGCTCCGTGACCTGGCACCGCTGGTTAAACCAAGGGCCTTTGTTGATTGCATCGCTGGGCCTGCAGGTTGGGGTGGGGTGCAAGCTGCAGCGCTCTAATCCTGCCTTGGTCTTTCTGTCCACCAGCCCCCATCCCAAAGGCGTCTGGGGCCCAGGACTGTCACTCACTAGCATGAACTGACACGTGCTTGAAAGGGGATTATTATGAATAACGAACAATGTTCTGATTGCCCAGGAAATGCCAAGGGTTTTAGGAGCTCTGTGCTGGAAACCAGGGGCAAAGGCCAAATATATATATTTTTTATTACGCAACAGCCAGAAGAATCATTGCATGTCATTGAGGGACGGCGGCAGTGCGTTCCTCGCAATACACGTACACGGGCAGTTTCAACTAAGCAGTTGCATGACCAGGGCGGAGCCTGAGATGGCCCAGCCACTGAGCCACAGAGTCAAAGATGAGGCCTCAGGGCTGGTGGGACGGGTCCCGGCTGCAGTGTGGTTCCGCTTCTTACATCAGAACATCTCTGTGTCCACGTGTTTGCCATCCTACGACAGATGCCATACAAATGCGTTCTCCTTCCCTAAGACCTTCTTAAAGAATTTCCCATCCCTTCAGGTGGTGAAGCCCTCCTCCTAGAAGGCCGTCTTCTTTGTGTGGTGCAGGTTGCCACTGATCTGTCCCCAGGTAGAGTGAGGTGGCACTGAGCAGGCTGGTTGCAGAGCAGCTCAGAGTAGGAGCACCTGCTTCTAGCCCGTCTTCTCTGCTGACAAGACGAGATGCCGACCCGTCAGGTCCTCCTCCGTTTGGCTGAGGCAGTTCACGGGGGACGGTGCTGCCTTCCTTTCTACTGCAGGCAGTCCTTGCTTTGCCGGGCACCCTATTCATGGAAACATGGCGTTTCCAGGTTTTCACGTGTGTGTGCGAACCACGTTTATGGGGAGACCACACGCCGGCTTTGCATGAGGCCAGTTGCAGTGCTGCTGCGGGAGGGGAGGGCACGGCTGTGCAGCTCTGGCCTGTACGGGCGGGCGTTGCCCTTGGTGAGGCGCCGAGGCACCGAGGCAGAGCTCGGACATCCCTGTTGCCCCCGGTGACAGTGTTGTAGTCACGTCAAAGGAAAATGAGCAAGTGCGTATCTGAGGGGTAATCTCGCTCCTAAAAGTGCTCTCCACCAGTTACCCCTGTTAGTCACCCACATTTATTTATGCAGGTGTTTGTCTTGCAGAAATGAAACCTTTCTTGTCCCGTTTCCTAGGCAGATACAGTTAAGGTGTTTGGGTTTTCCTCAGATGTGCGTATTGTAGTAGGAAAGGACAGTGTTGATCGGCTCCTGGTTGTGGAGGCCCACCGCCCGTTTTGTACTTGCATTTGTCTTCCAAATTCAGGAAGCAGTTGCAGAGAGGCTCATGGAAGCATGACACAGCTCTTAGGTCGCGTCCTGCTGCTTCCTCTTTGACGCAGTGCAGGCGCCAGCACATAGTGGTGGCGAGCCTCGGAGTTGAAGGGCATTTCATGCAGTTGTCAAGTCCCTAGAGAGAGTCACGGTTGCCGTTGGCAATTTATGATGCCGTGCGTGTCACCAAATTAATCTGGTACAGTAGTACTAATAGGACGGTAGTAAAGCACAAGTGTCATAAAAGGGGGAATTGGTGTTGTCACGTTAGTCAGCGTTTTACGAAGAGAAGATGCCTAACAGAGCTGGCATTCAGCAAGTGTTCATTGCAAATGCCCTGAGTTATTTATGTATCATTCTTTTGTGCTTAAGATGTGCAGAAATGCTGTACCATCTTCAGAAGTCACGCTAACCCATCGTCATGCTCAGGCGCACTCACCGAGTGCGTGCTGTATGCCAAGGGGGAAGCTGGCAGGCGGGAGTCCCCACCGAATCCCAGCGGCCCCGCAGGGCAGAGGTTATCATTGCCCCAGCTTGCACAGCACCTGAGCTTCTGGGGGCTCGCGGACAGGAGCGAGGGTGCCCAGAGTCCCGGGCAGGTTGAGGGACCAAGCCGCAAGCCGGAAGTCACCCCAGCGCCCCTGGGTGTGTGAGCTCTGCCACTCGAGTGCCTCGCCACAGAAATGCACGTCTTTGTTGCAAAATAAAAATGCCATCATTTACACAGGATTTCTTGTGTTGATATGTACTACATTACAAGTAAAACCTGAAATCAGTTTTTAAAAGCATGGCAGTCACTACTTTGCATACATATTTTTCTTGTTAATGTTCAGAGCTGAATTTCAGGGTTTTTTTTTTTTTTTTTGGCTGTGTTGGGTCTTCGTTTCTGTGCGAGGGCTTTCTCTAGTTGCTGCGAGCGGGGGCCACTCTTCATCGCGGTGCGCGGGCCTCTCACTATCGCGGCCTCTCTTGTTGCGGAGCACAGGCTCCAGACGCGCAGGCTCAGCAGTTGTGGCTCACGGGCCCAGTCGCTCCGCGGCACGTGGGATCCTCCCAGACCAGGGCTCGAACCCGTGTCGCCCGCACTAGCAAGCAGACTCTCAACCACTGCGCCACCAGGGAAGCCCCAGGGTTTTTTTTAATGAACAATTATTTCTTTTTTTAAAGAATCATAGTTATTTTATTTGTTTGTTTATTTGTTTATTTATTTCGGCTGCCCGGGGTCTTAGTTGCGGCACATGGATCTTTAAGGTGCGGCATGCGGGCTCTTAGTTGTGGCACGTGGACTTCTTAGTTGCAGCATGTGAACTCTTAGTTGCGGCAAGCATGCAGGATCTAGTTCCCCCGACCAGGGATCGAACCCGGGCCCCCCTGCATAGGGAACGTGGAGTCTTAACTCACTGGACCACCAGGGAAGTCCCCAGAGTTTTCTTTTGAATTACTTTTTTGTTTTGTTTGAAGAAGGTCTTGCACATTAAGCCTTTATATATCTAGAGAGTTAAAAAATGGCAAATGTATTTTAACTTGAGTTCTGATTAACTGTACAGTGTCTTCATCATATAGCACTCGGACCATTTCTTCAATTACAGAAGTCATCACCTGAGTTGACTTTTCAATATGTGAAATGGCAGTTAATATATTTTATGTAATCTCTTGACAAAGAAACGCGTTAATTTAAAAATCATTCTCTATATCTCTTTTTATTGTGTATTGTCTGTGTGGCCAAAGTCTGCAGACGGGTGTAGGCTGTCAGGTGTTGCTGCTGGAAGAGCTGCTTCACCTCCCAGAATAATGGGAATCAAGTGGGTGCGTTGCTTCTGGCAGGTTGAAAGTTAACAGGACTTCCCTGGTGGCGCAGTGGCTAAGAATCCGCCTGCCAGTGCAGGGGACGTGGGTTCGAGCCCTGGTCCGGGAAGATCCCTACATGCCGCGGAGCAATGAAGCCCGTGCGCCACAACTACTGAGCCTGCGCTCTAGAGCCCGCGAGCCACAACTGCTGAGCCCACGAGCCACAGCTACTGAGCCCGTGCACCTAGAACCCGTGCTCCACAACAAGCCACTGCAGTGAAAAGCCCACACACAACAACGAAGAGTAGCCCCCGCTCGCCACAACTAGAGAAAGCCGGCACGCAGCAACGAAGACCCAAAGCAGCCAAATAAATAAATAAATAAATAAATAAAATTTTTTTTTTAAAAAAAAGAAAGTTAAGACTTGGCGGCCAGGTGAGATGAGCTGGGCTTCTGTCTTTGGGGGATTGCGTGCTCTTTAGTCAGTGTCTCACTTCTGAACACCCCGTTAGGGGCATAGTGGTGCTGGAGCTTCTCCTGGTGGTGTGGAGAGTCACCAGGCCATAGTCAGCCACCTTCGGGGCCTCAGGGAGCCTGCATCCCTGGCCATTGCTGCCCTGGCCTCATGACCGTCTTCTCCTATCACCCAGAACCACTGAGGAAAATACGGGGGCCTCTGGTCACTGGTCTTGGTATTATTTCATGTCTCTTGCAACCTGATGTACCAGGCCCTCCCTTATTTCATTAAAAAAAAAAAAAAAAAAAAAAGATCTCAACTATTCCTTTCATAACTCCTCCCATTACACATCTTTTCTTTCATCCAACCTGCCTTTGCTTGGTATCCCTAGTGACTTTCTGTGGACTAGGTTGCTTGCTTTCCCAAATTCCATTGTCGAGGGGGGAAAAACCGTTTTCTGTACCCTCTTAGGTTCAGTGTTTGGGGGCCTGTAAATTAAACAGACAGAAGACATTAGCAAGAGAAAATACAGATTTCTATTTGTGTAAGAATGAGGCAGTTCCCAGAAAAATATGATTCAAGGAGGCAGTGAGAACCTGGGGCTTATATACCATCTTAATAGGGGTTGGGGAGAGACAGGGGACGCTTCTGGTAGAAGAGACGACTTTTAGGAAACATGAATGGGCTCTTAGGAGAACAGATGCGAGACATGGTAGTTGTATGAGGATGTCTGTTTACACAGTTTCTTATCCAGGCTCTGACTTATGCACACTTCTCTTCAGCCATAAAAGTCAACCTTCCCCGGTTGTAAAACTCCTGGGGAGGGGATTTATGGCAGTTGAATTCTTTAGGGAGCCTTTGCTTTTAGGAAGATAAGGAGAATTTAGAAAAAGCCTCTCCCTGCAGCTGTTGATTCTCACATGTCTTCAGCTCAGAATAATCCTTGGGCTCCCGTGGCATGTTCTGGGCCCCCTTCAGCACCGAGCGGTCCCTGTTTTTTTTCCCCAACTCCCCATCATCACTTTCTTGCTTCTTCCTGTGAATGTTCAGCTTCTGGCTGGCCAGCGGCAAGGCCTCTGCTTGCTGAGCTGACCGGCCTCTGCATTTCTGAATGACCTCAAGTCCTGCCTTCAGCCCAAGCAGTTTCATCTCCCACGGGACCTCAGGGAGTCCTGCTTTCCAGGAGCCCTTGGTCTGGCTCCCACTTGAGCCAGCTGGTCCCATGCCAGCCCCAGGGACCCCCCCCCCCCCCGGACCGCACCAGGCGCTGCGATCCCTGTGTTGGATCACGTGTTTTCTCGGTTCTTTGTGTGTTTGCACGTGTGGTTGTGCAGTCTTCACGTATCGGCAGTTTCAAAGAATGATGGTTCTCATTAGGCCCTCGTGACAGCATGTACATATGACCCATCTATTTTAAGCCACCGTCACAGAATGAAAATTTGACAGGGCTCCAGACACTGAGAAGGATGAGTTGTATCTTGGATTTGTGAAAAATTAAATAGTCGTGCCCGCAGGTAACCTTAGTAGACACACAGAGTTCTGCTAGGCTAGGGGAGCAATGACACTTAACTGCCAGGACTGAGAACCTCTCCCTACATTCCCAGCTTTGCCTTTGGAATGTTTGTAAACCCCGTGTGTGTTCGTGTGGTTGGCTCTGATTCTGTGTCACTCTGCCTGGCTCCTCACAGCACCCGGCCGCCCGGCCGCTTTCTCCCTCGCTGGTTACTCCAGGGCTCCGTCCTAGCTTCCTCTTCCGTGTTACTAGCCTGTCATCAGCGGGGAAGGGGGGTTGCTGTATTGGGGTAAAAAAAGTCTGTCTGCAAAGGCTTCTTAGGTGGCGACAATGAACAAGATACCTCAGAAACACTGGATTACTCGTATGCTAGCTTAAACAAATACTGAGTTAATAGTCCCCAGTAATTTCCACGGACGGCATCTGACAAATTCAAGGGTGATCTTCTGTTTTTTTAGAGGGCGTCCACAGTGGCTCTGTCCCCGTCACTGTGTTTGTTTAAACTAGGGTGACTAAGTCCTCGCCATCGGCCAGACCCTGTGCAGTGCTAGTTCTGAATCTCCATGTTCCAGGAACTCACCTAATCCCAGGCCATTGGGGATGACTGGCCCCCCCTTGTTTAAGTCCAGACTTGGCAACAGCTTGTCCTAAATGCTGGCAAGAGGATCCAGGTCTCTTTGAGGGATGCTGGGGGTCTTGGGCCAGTTCTTCAACCTTCTCCTAACTCTAGGAGTCTTGGGCATAAACTGGATGAAAATGGAATCCCTCACTGTTTTCTAAAGCACAGGTGAATGCACGAGGAACTGGGGTGTGAGTTCTGCACAAATAAAGAAGACTGGCCATTGGGTTGGGAGCTTCTTGCCAGTGTCCTTTCTCTGGACCATCAGCAAATTAGAGCATGGTTTGTTTTATCAGCTGAAGTCCTCTTAGCACAGCCAGAGGGTGTGCTGGTTGTATATTTTATCATTCTCTCCACAGTTAGCTAGGTGAATTTTGTGAATTTTAAATGTGAATTTTGGTGCTTAACCTTGGATTAGTTGCCCGTGTTCCTTTCCACCTCTGCCGTAACAAATGACCACAAGCCTAGGGACTTAGAACAACGCAGATTTTTATCTCACCGTTCCATAGGTTGGAATTCCGGGCCTGGCATAGCTGGGGTCTCCGCTCCAAGTCTCACAGGCGTGAAACCAAGATGTTGGCTAGCTGGGCTCCTCCCAGGAGGCGCTAGGGAAGGACCATGCCCAGGCTCATCAGGTGGCTGATGGAACCCAGCTCCTTGTAGGGTAGGACTGGAGTCCCCGTCTCCTAGCTGGGTGTCCTGGGCTTCGCCCTCAGCCCCTCGAGGTCTCGCTCTGGTCCTGACAGTGGGTCTGCCATCACAGAGCCAGCACTGGTGCGTCCGACTCTGCTCACGCTTGACATCACTCCTTCTGCAGCGTCTCTCCCCCTCCAGCCAGAGAAGGTGCTCTGCTTTTAGGGGCACACCTGGCTAGAGGAGCCCCCCACCTTTCGGCCAGGACACCCTCCCTGTCTCCAGCTCCATAACCTGAAGCCCATCTGCAGAGTCCCCTTTACCACATCAGGGGCCCCATTCATAGGTTCTGGGGCTCCAGGGGTGGGCATCTTTGGGGACCAGTCTGCCCACCGCAGTGCCTAATCTCAGTTCCAGTTTTCCCACTTACAAGACGGGGATAAGAATATTAGAAATGTTAGAAATGACACTTGCTGCAGGAATAAAGCTTCTCCCAGGCCCTCTGCCACTGACTTTCTCCCTCTACGTTGTTCTTTGCTGCTTCTACATCATTCCGTAGGGGTTCACATTCCTGATTCTTCCGGAGTCTCTGCATAGCCCCTGGCTGCTGACCCACTGCCCTTGTGTCCAGGTCCCGAGGTGCTCTTGGTCACCTGGAGACTGACCCAGTGCCCCTGTGTCCAGGTCCCGAGGTGCTCTTGGTCCCTAGGAGGCTGACGACCACACTCACAGGCAGGCCTGGGTTCAGGCCGGAGCACGACTCACCCAGTTGTGATGACGTATCAGTCCCTGTGAGTCGGAGCTCTTCACTGCCCCTGTTCTATTAGACAATAAAATTGAGTCAGGGGCTGAAATGATTGAAATCTATAAGAAGGTAAATGCATGGGATCTGAAGCATTCTCACTCCACTAACATATTCTCAGGGTAGAGGAAGAAAGCTAATACAATGCTGTATTTATAGATCCTTTACTTGACTGTCTGCCCGCAAACACTACTATTGTTGCTATCGTCTGTTTTGAAGGTAGATAGTACTTGCGCTGCTTCTTTTACCAGCAGCTAAAAGCACCTACGGCACATGGTCCCCGGGGCACGTGTTGGGGGCCCTGGAGGACCACAAGGAGCCCCCGGTCCTGGGTAGTTTTTGTGGCTCTCACCCCACCGTGCTGAGTGTCCACTGGCCAGTCTCCGACAAGCAGAAACCCAGGGTGTGGTTCTGTGTCCACACAGGGATCCACACGATGCAGAGGGCTCGGGTCAGCTTGGACCCTTGGCTAGTAGATGTCCCCCCGCCCCACACCATTTGTAACCCCCAAGAAGAGCCTTGCAAACTCAGGGCTTGCTGTTTATACTCCTTGAGAACGTGGACCCAGGATGCCTTCCTGACTGCTCTGCGCCCACCTTAAGGGTCCTCATGCGTCTCCACAGTGTCCCCTGCCTCTGCCCAGCAGTGCCCCCAACCCCTCCGGGGTGACCTGACCGCAACCCCTTGGGCACCCTTTGCCCAGAGCTCCTTACATCTTCACGCATTTCCGTTCCTAGTGAAATAAAAGCGTAACCCAAGTGCCAGAGCCGGTCGACGTTTAAAGTGAGCGTTTGCATCATCTGATTTTATTCATTATAAGCGTTTTAAGTTAAAGTCATTATGTACAGAGAGGATTCACACCATCCCAAGAAAACAAGGCCAAGGACTTTATTTGCACTAATGTGAATTTTGCCATGGTCAGGTGTATCTTCTTGAAACTTTTCCCAAATGTATTCCTCAGAGCACTAGTTTTGGGGGACGTTCATTGGTTTTCTCTGAAAACAGACTTCTACGTTTGCGAAACTTCTCCATCAAACTTGAAACAATGGGTTTATCCAGGGCAGTCCTTCTGGAAACTTTCTTTATGCTGATTTTTGTATGTCACGAATCTCTAGTCCCTCATTCAATGTGAAGAATCTCCTTTTTGCAGTAGATCTCTCTGGACTGTTGCATCAAAGAACATTCTGGAAACTTCATACCTAATGACGTCCTAGTAGACAGTTTATCTTTATTTATTTTATTTATTCTTTTATTAATTTTCATTGCAGTGTAGTTGCTTTACAATGTTGTGTTAGTTTCTGCTGTACAGCAAAGTGACTCAGCTATACGTATACGTATATCCCCTCTTTTTTGGATTTCCTTCCCATTTAGGTCACCACAGAGCATTGAGTAGAGTTCCGTGTGCTATATAGCAGGTTCTCATCAGTTATCTATTTTATACATAGTATCAGTGTTGTATATATGTCAATCCCAATCTCCCAATTCCTCCCCACCCCTTTCCCCCTTGGTATCCATACATTCGTTCTCTACAGTCTGTGTCTCTATTGCTGCTTTGCAAATAAGATCATGTGTACCATTTTTCCAGATTCCACATATATGCATTAATATACGATATTTGTTTTTCTCTTTCTGACTTACTTCACTGTGTATGACAGTCTCTAGGTCCATCCACAACTCTGCAAATGACCCAATTTCGTTCTTTTTTATGGCTGAGTAATATTCATTATATATACGTACCACATCTTTTTTATGCATTCCTCTGTTGATGGATGTTTAGAAATGAACATTAGTATGACTGTTGAGAGATGAAGAAAAAGATCATAAGCCTCCCCTGGAATTAAGCACATCTTCACTTCCAGATGTGCTGACTTAGCTATGGTTGTGTGTAAAAGGAAGCTTTCATCTGGTTGGTGGGCACTCAGTGGGTTCGCAGAATTCAGGCGTCTTTGTGAGTACCAGAGTACTCACTCACTTTGTGAATACCCAGGTGGCTGGGCCATAAGTAACAGCTGTTCGCATCCAGAGGACTGAAGAGAGGCCTCCTGCATCGGCGGCAGTGACATGTCAACCCCCAGAACCGCAGCCTTTCCATCAGCTCGCTTGGGAAAGAAGAGTTTAACCCCCTCCAGGTCCAGTAATTACGTAGGCTTTCCCTGCGTGTGTATCGCTTCCCAAAATAACTGTCAGCCTCTCCGGTACACGACGTTTGCAGGCAGAGTGGAAAAATCACTTCCACAGGCCTTCAAAGGCGCCCTCTGTCCTGTGATAATTCTGTTTGTGGCTTAAGCCTCTTCAGTAGCTATGCCCAAAGGCAGACAAAATGTGCTGTGCTTCTGCTCTTCTAGGCATTTGTGGAGTTAGGTCATCCAGGAAACATTTCTTTCCTTTCCCCACACTGCAAGCAGTTGTGATCTAAGAAACCTCAAAGCGGTTCTACCTCTGAGAGAGTGCTAACTGGAGGTTACACACAGCTCGCTGTTAGACGTATTGTAATAGTGTGCTTGGGTGGCCAGAATGCGCCGTCACAGGCTGGGGGCTGAAACAGCAGGCACGCGTATCCTCGCGGCTCTTCCTCTGAGAGAGCGCTAACTGGAGGTTACACACAGCTCGCTGTTAGACGTATTGTAATAGTGTGCTTGGGTGGCCAGAACGCGCCGTCACAGGCTGGGGGCTGAAACAGCAGGACACAGCTCACTGTTAGACGTATTGTAATAGTGTGCTTGGGTGGCCAGAACACGCCGTCACAGGCTGGGGGCTGAAACAGCAGGACACAGCTCACTGTTAGACGTATTGTAATAGTGTGCTTGGGTGGCCAGAACGCACCGTCACAGGCTGGGGGCTGAAACAGCAGGCATGCGTATCCTCGCGGCTCTTCCTCTGAGAGAGTGCTAACTGGAGGTTACACACAGCTCACTGTTAGACGTATTGTAATAGTGTGCTTGGGTGGCCACAACGCGCCGTCACAGGCTGGGGGCTGAAACCGCAGGCACGCGTATCCTCGCGGTTCTGGGGGCCAGACGTCCAACATGAGCGTTCTGGCAGGTTCCGCCTCAGGTGAGGGCTTTCTTCCTGCTACTTTGTCCTCTCGTGGCCTTTCCTCTGAGCGCAAGGGGAGGGCCAGACAGAGCGGCTTCCCCTTCCTCTTGGAAGGACCCTCACCCTCTCTGATTAGGGTCTCCTTGGGACTCATTTCACCTGAAAACCATTCGAGGGACCCTGTATCCAAATACATTGGGTGTTAGGGTTTACTATTTGAATCTTGCGGAAAACAGTTCGCCCCATAGTATGTATTTTCACATGGTAGCCGTGCAGGGGGATAATCTTCAAGGCTGGTGTCATAGTTTAGCTCTCAGCGCGTGAAACTAACAGGGGCCTTGAGTCAAACCTGTGTTTCACGAGTATCGTGCAGAAGGCCGAGGAAAACACTGATTTTGCCCATTTACTTGAATATGTCGAGGAGGTAGGAAGGTGAAGGAAAGGATTCTGATGACCATTTAGAAACAAATCACACTTGTATGAATCTTTATAGTACTCGGCCTTTGAGAGCCTTGCTGGGCTTTTCAGTGGTTCCTGACAAATTGGTGAACACAGGATCTGTATTATTAAAAGAGAAAATGAGAAAAAGGTTTCTGAGCTATCTTGAAGTCCTTTGCTCAGCACTTAATTTACACGCACATACTTTAAGATGGACACTGAGAGGGCCTCACGGTGTAGTTGTCATGAATAAAATGACAGAGAATTCCTTAGGAAGCTTCCCGCCCATGCCCGCCAAGTTGTTGAATACTGCATTTTTCAAAGGCTTTCCTCACAAGGAAAAGGAATCACTTTAGTGGTGTGATTCATTCATGTATCTAGCCTGTAACTCTAGAGGATTTTGTTATGAATATGTTTATCTCAGTACTGGCTTTATTCTTTTATTTTCAGACTAAAATTAATTCAGTAAGACAGTAGCTCTGCAGTGTGCAAGGGATACTGACCTCAGCATCAGACACTTATGTAGAAGATCACAGCACAGGTAGAATCTACTTTACCTATAGATAGGTGGGTGTGTAGGTAGGTAGATAGATAGGGATGGATGGATGGTGGGTGGATGGATGAATGGTGGGTGGGTGGATGGATGGTGGATAGATGGATGGATGGTGAATGGATTGAATGGTGGGTGGATGGATGGATAGATGGGTGAATGGATGGATGGTGGATGGATGGATGGGTGGTTGGGTGGATGGTGGGTGGATGGATGGTGGATAGATGGATGAATGGGTGGATGGTGGATGGTGAATGGATTGAATGGTGGGTGGGTGGATGGATAGATGGTGCATGAGTAGATGGATGGATAAAAAGATGAAGAATATGAACAAAAGTAGTAATTAACAGCAAAACACATGCAAACTTCAGTCATTTTTACAACAGTACTTAAAGGTTTATTATTTAAGTAAACATGGAATGAAGTGTATACATATTTGATATCACAGTATTGTGGTACTTGTTTATGGGTAATTCACCGACAAAGAACAAGGAGACCAATAAAACTTAAACCTTAGATATGAGCACTGTTAATAAAAAGTTAATCAAAAAAATTTAAGACCTCCTCAAAGTTTTCATGTCTCATAGTGTAAAAATTGAACTTGATATTATAAAATTAATGTATAGAATCAAATCTACTGCAAAAAATGATATAATGGAAGTTTCAACTTAAAAGTAGTGGTTTAGTTGAAAACTGTTTTAGTGATTAGATTTGGATTATCCATGGCTTTATATATAATGAAAAATCATGGCTGCTGCTTTAAGAGGTACTTAAATTTGCATACACATAATGCCAGGCCCCTGAGAGTCTTCAAAGTAAACCAGAGTGACTTCATGTCAAAGTTTGTGTGTTACTGAGCAAAAGGAAAAGCTTTATTTCCTAGAGACGATGTAATCACATGGAAAAAGTTCACTAGTTCCAGAAAAGTGTACAGCTTAAAATGTACACTTGTACTTGTTTGAAATGTAGAATTAGTTATCAGCTGTCATCTCAGGTGGGTCTGGACCTGAAGGGAATAGGTGCATGGGATTGAAGGTGAGTCCCTGTTGGCCTGAGCTGATGAGGAAAAGCACGGTGAGGGCCATAACTCCGAACATGTGGGAACCCAGTGTATAAACCATCCCTTGGAAGTAAGGGGAGGGGCCCAGGCCATCTGATGACATACCTAGCAGACGGATCCGACATTGCTTCTGGGGCTGCACCTCACCTGGCCCCGCTGCTGCCTCACCTGGTTCCCCTTCTGCCCCCCACTGTCGCTGAAGCTCCATCCCTCCTGGGCCTTCTGCACATCTCAGAGAAATGCGAGGCTGCCTCGGGCCCCTCCTTGTCTCCCCTTTTCCCTCCTCCTGGTTGCAGCTCCACACCCAGCCCGCCTCCACTCACACCCAGCCCCGCTCCTCTCATGCCCAGCCCCCCTCCGCTCACACCCAGCCCCCCTCTTCTCACACCCAGCCCCCCTCCGCTCACACTCAGCCCCCCTCTTCTCACACCCAGCCCCCCCCACTCACACCCAGCCCCCCTCTTCTCACACCCAGCCCCTCTCCGCTCACACCCAGCCCCCCTCCTCACACCCAGCCCCTCTCCTCTCACACCCAGCCCCCCCCCTCCTCTCACACCCAGCCCTCCTCTTCTCACACCCAGCCCCCCTCCGCTCACACCCAGCCCCCCTCCGCTCACGCCCAGCCCCCCTCCTCTCACACCCAGCCCTCTTCCTGTCACAGCCCCCCTCCGCTCACACCCAGCCCCCCTCCTCTCACGCCCAGCCCCCCTCCACTCACGCCCAGGCCCCCTCTGCTCACACTCAGTCCCCCTCCTCTCACACCCAGACCCCTCCACTCACACCCAGGCCCCCTCCGCTCACACCCAGCCCCTCTCCGCTCACACTCAGCCCCCCTCCGCTCACACCCAGCCCCCCTCCTCTCACACCCAGCTCCTCTCCTCTCACACCCAGCCCCCCTCCTCTCACACCCAGCCCCCCCCCACGCCCAGCCCCCCTCCGCTCATGCCCAGCCCCCCTCCGCTCACACCCATCCCCCCTCTGCTCACACCCAGCCCCCCCTCCGCTCACACCCAGCTCCTCTCCTCTCACACCTGGCCCTCCTCCGCTCACACCCGGCCCCCCTCCTCTCACACCCGGCCCCCCTCCTCTCACGCCCAGCCCCTCTCCGCTCACGCCCGGCCCCCCTCCGCTCACGCCCGGCCCCCCTCCTCTCACACCCGGCCCCCCTCCGCTCACGCCCAGCCCCCCTCCGCTCACGCCCAGCCCCCCTCCTGTCACAGCCCAGCCCCCCTCCGCTTACACCCAGCTCCTCTCCTCTCATGCCCAGCCCCCCTCCGCTCACACGCATCCCCCCTCCACTCACACCCAGGCCCCCTCTGCTCACACTCAGTCCCCCTCCTCTCACACCCAGCCCCCCTCTGCTCACCCACGACATAGGCAGGCCCCTCATGTCTCTGCCAGACCCTCCCACGGTGGACTCAAAGCCAGGCTGTCACAAAGCAAGCTCTCCTTCCCTCCACCAGAACGGCAGTCCCAGGCTCTCCGCATCAGAAAGGTCGGACTCTCCTTTGCGTCAACGTCCAGGGCACTGTCCATCAAACTCCCTGTTGCCTCTGAAGGATTCCCCTAATCCCATCCACCTCCCTCCGTTGTCTCCACCACCGTCAGACGAAGATTCTGTTCTGTGCGAATCCATAGTTATCACATGAGCCATCTTAGTTATGTGATTCTCACGTTGAAAGGACCTCCTAGCCACCCCGCCCCCAGCCCGTGGCTCAGACGAGCAGCGTGGGCGAAGATCATGGACGTGGGCCACCTTACAGGGCGCTCCTGAGTCTGAGCACCTTCAGAGAAGTGGGTTCGGCACCTCCGTGAGCGAAGCCTCTGAAATACTTCACTTCACCTACCCGGTGGTTGGAAATGTCATTCTTTCTAAATTAAACCCCTCAAGCTACAGTTTAATTAAGCTCATCTGCTCTCCTGGAGATGGAATTCAGATATATTTTAGCCTTCAGCTTGGTAAAGTGAAAAAGAACATTGGATTCTGGAGACCCGGGAACAGTTCCTGATTTCTGTCACCTGCCTGCCGGTGTGACCTTCAGCTCACCTCTGAGCTTCCCAGGCTCAGATCCCTCACCCATGACAGTGACAGGAGAGGGCTGGGCTGGCTGCTGCCCTCGAGGGTGACACTCTGCGGCCCCCGTGTTGCTTTGAGTCCCGCTCAGGGCGCTTCTGCCACCTGCGCGGATTCGGCAGGCGCTCCTCACGTACCCACTCCCTGCCTGGCACCGTGAGAGGGCGCCTTTCCCGCGGCCCTGCCTGGTCACAGCCAAGCACAAGCTGTGAGGAGAGTACTCCTGACCGGCAGCCTCCTTGAAGTACTGGAAGTGTGTCCTGGGGTACCTGCTATGTGTGCTGTGCTCCAAAACTCGCTCCACTGGTGAAACGATCACATCCACACCCGCCCACAGGATCTTGGGCCGAGGGCCGAGGTGCAGGTGCGGGAGGGAGGGCGGGCGTTCTGCTCCCATGGCCTCTGCACCTGCTGCAGCCCCTGCAGAGCCTTTCCTTACAGGGACGCTTCTTTCCGCAGATACCAAAGAAGCACACATCCCCAGTCACACTTTCCCGGTAGGTGTGAGTGAATTAAGGTTAAGTGCAACCACTCAGTACGGGGTGGGAAGGGCTGGGCTGGTCACTGAGGGAACAATGAAGTGTTGAAAAGGAGGGAGAGAGACAAAGGTCAGCGCCTGTTAGCCACACGTGGCCTTTAGAAACTGCCCGGACATATTTTGGTACTTGCCGGGAAAACGTACTTCCTCCTTTTTGTTTGTGTAAGGTGTGAGCTGTATTGCTTTAGCTTACGTCTTTCAGTGGGTTTATGATTTGGTGGTTTTATGACCGGTAAGTCCTGTTATGAACAGGCATAGTCTTTCCAGGTAACTTTCAAAGGTTTATTCTTTGGTTTCAGTAGAGAGACGAGCCGTGCGGTGACTATTCATACAGTGTCCACGATTCTAGGCTCTGGGTACCTTTGCCTGTGAGTGGTCCTTAGAAGACCATTAGGTCTTAGGAATCAGGGCACAGCATAATGAGCACATGAAAACCTTCTGAGGCATTTTCACAGGTGCTCCAAAATCTAGTTGTCCTGCTTTGTAATTCTGCTCCTTGTGAGAAGGAGGGGAAGCCCTACGATTCCCGGTGCTGTCCGTGTGCTGCCAGGGCTGGGGTCGGCCACCTGGACCCATCGCTGGCGCTGACCTCGGCGGGATCCCGTCGTGTGTGTGGTTCCTGTCCTGCATTTGGCTGCTCTGTTGAGCCTGTGTGAGGAGGGCAAGGCCGGGGCAGAGGGACCAAGGGGTCCAGCTTCCTGTAAACTGCGCTGCCCCCCCGTTTACTGCTGCATTTTCCTGCCCCGTCCTCGTCATACACCCTCCACTGGACTGGCCAATTCTGGTACCAAACGCAAGTGTGTGGGCCCGATGACGCACACTGAGGCCAAACAGCACGCAAACTTGGGGGTTTGGAGCAGAGAAAGGTTTGCCGCAGCGCCTTGCAAGCAGACGGTGGCTCATGCCCCGCCAAACCCCGAACTCCCCCAAGGGTTTCAGCAAAGCATGTGGAGAGGCAAGTTGAAGAAGCAGCGTGGACGGCCGCTGCGGACTTCTTGGTGCCAGGATCCTTTGTCCTTGCGGCTGTCCACATAGGTCAGGTCGCGGTGTTCATGTACACCTCCAGTAAGACAAACGGTATTCTCTGTTCTGCAACTTTTTATCTCTACATGAATGGGAAGGTGTTACACCTTTAAAGGTCAGAGCCTTGAGAATGGGCTCTCCGAGAGTGTATTTCAAGCTACACGCAACATTCTTAACTGGAAGCTAAAGCAATAGCGTACAAAGGCTAAAGTTAAAGAATCAGATCCAATATGGAGTCGTATTTGTTCTTCCCTATTACAATCTGCTTTTAAAAACTTGAGCTTCTCTTTTAACTTCTCCGCACTTCTCGAATTCTTGCTGGCCGATGGGAAGAGTCCAGCTGGCGCTCGTGGAAGGCGTTTGTTGAGATCTACCAGGCAAGGAGGAGGCCGTGGGAGAGGAGGCAAAAGAAAGGAATTTTAGGAGCTCCTGACACAATGTATACAATCAGGGTTTCTGCCATTCTTCCAACCATATTTACAACACAGACTACAATCGCTTTTGACCTTTGGGAACAGTCAGCCTCAAGTGGCTCTGTGCAAACTCCCCGTCCTGTTTGCCTGGCTTTGCCCTGAGTCCTTTCGAGGGCCCAGGCTTACTTATCTGCCTGGACACACTTCCAGCGGCCCTCCTGCTGCAGAAGCCTCACACATCCCCTCCTCCCTGTCGTCCTTCAGGCTGGCCTCCCTGACGCCTGCCACCCTTTACGCTGCCGCACGCGTCCTAAACATCGCGTTTCACATCTCCGTGCTGCGTTGGGGTGATTCATTCCGGAATTAGGTGGGGACAAAGGGTAAATTGGAGACAGAAACCAATAAACGGTGCCCGCCTGCAGAAAGAGTGAAACCTTCAGAAACAGGGTGTGTCAGTTACGCCGCCTGTATTAGCCATAAGTACCTGCGGAGCTTTTCCCCATCACGCCACCATTCCTCCTTTTATTTCCTGGAGCTTAAACGGCATGTGGACAGAGCATGTGGACATTGCTCTGTACTTCCTGGAGCTTAAAGGGCACGTGGGCGAGCTGTCAGGTGCGAATGGACGGACCACCGTTCTCAGATGAGGGCAGGCGTCTCAGGCCCCTGTTCTGCTCTGTGCCGCGGTTTCTGAGCCGCCACTTTTCCCTCACACCTGCCCACATGCTCCTTGGAAGGAGCCTCCCACAAATACGAAATCAAAGCTGTTTTCACGACTGGAGCCGAGCACCGTTACCCCAAGGAACCAACAAAGTCTCTTCCTCCGCCCCACTGAAAGCTCACAGGGGGCCGGCACAAAGCCTACAAATCTCACGTATTTAAAGAGCGACGTGTCAGCAGGTGACATTTAAGTGCCTGTCCATGGTCCCAGGTAAAACAACAGGGACGTTTAGAAGACGGTCAGGTCGTAACTTTAAAAAGTCAGGGACAGGAACGTCACGAGCAGGAACTCTCTGAATGAGATAACTAAGAAACGGCACCTCGGCGGCCTAAGCAGAGTCATTCCCCCTCTGAGAGGGAAACCGTCTTCTCGGGGTAGAGGTGGAGAGCTTGAAACAAGCCAGGGGGCTGCAGGAGGCCTGACGGGAAGGCAGTGGGACTGCGTGTTCCGTGTGCCCAGGACCGTCCAGTTCAGCGCTGTGTCCCGGGCATCAGCCCACTCCGTGCAGTGCCTAGCGCTGACCTGTTGTCATGACGAGTACTAACTCACTCGGTCCTCACCTCGGCCCTGGGGAGAGTCAGCTCGTAAATGCCTCAGCCTCCCGGAGAAAGGGAAGGAGGGAGGGAAAGAAAAAAAGTCAGTGAACCTGTTCCAGAGCAGACCAGCAGTAAGAGTGTGAGAGCGTGTGTATGTGTTTGTGTGTGTTGTGTGTTGTGCGTTTTCCGCTGACTTAAAGGCATCAGAGGATGCAGACCTTCTAGTGTCAGGCCGCACCTGGCAGCTGGTGCCCAGGAGCCATTTCCAGGTCACCAGCACGTGGGGCTGGGACCGCAGTGACCTATGAAGTGGGGTTGGGGGGAGTCATTGTGATCAATGGCGGGGGGGCTGGGGGCTGGGAGGACGTGAGGGGGAGACTGTCAGGGTCCAACCTGGGCCACCGCCGGGCGTCCTCGGGCACTTGTGGAGAAGAAGGGGCGGGCACAGGAGAGCATCTCAGAGGTGCCGGGGGGAGCCCTCTTCATACATGTCCGGCCCCTACAGAGTCTTAATGGAAAAGACTAAAGCTGCTTTCACGTTCAGTGTGGAATTCCAGGAGCCAAGGGAAGCTTTCTCAGTGGGTGCTCTCCTCGGAGGGAAGGTGACAAAAAGGTGACACGCCCATTCACCACTGGGTAGACTTCTGCCTCGCATTTGGAGCGAGTCCTGACGTGGAACTCGCGGTAGCGATGGTCACAGGATGGCACGTTGAGGAGCTTCCTGACATGAACGGGGGCACAGACACTCCCGTTTAGAGGTGGTGTCTGAATAAGCTGAAACAGGTACCGCACCTGGTACTCAATCTTTGTGTTCGGGAGATTTTTGGTGCGTGACGGGTACCCCCCGGGGGCTGAGTTTTTCACTAAAACATCCTAACAGTTTAATTTCCAAACTGCAGTACTTGAAACATTGCCAGCTCTGAAGTCACTTTACACCTAAAAAGCATATTTTTTCTTACTTTTCACAACTTCCTCTCATGCTCAACGTGGTCAATTATCGATTGAACAGATTCTTATGATTCAAATAAAATAAATTTGTAAACCGAGAATCCGGTCTTTCCACTCAGCTGTGCCACATTTTGGTAGCACTTTGGGGCCAAGATGGACCTCTCCCCTGTAAAGTGACGTGGTGGGATGCACTCGGACCGCAGAAGGGCCAGCGCCCTCTCCTCCCCACAGACCATAAAGCAGACAGCCTCCACTCCGCTTCTGTGTCACGCAGAACCCCGAGCTGACTCAGCTGACGGTGCGGGCGATGGAAGCCCAGTGTAGACGTGTGGTTATAGAGAAGGCCCTCTCATCCTCTCTTTCTTCCTCACCCCGCAGTGCCTGGTCTTTGAAGATGCTCCCAATGGGGTGGAGGCCGCCCTCGCAGCTGGGATGCAGGTGGTCATGGTTCCCGACGGAAACTTAAACCGAGCCCTGACCACAAAGGCCACCCTCGTGCTGGATTCCCTGCAGGACTTCCAGCCCGAGCTGTTTGGTCTGCCGCCCTACGAGTGAGAGGCTCCTGCGCCCACGCGTGTGGCCCGCGCTGCCCAGGAGAAGGGCAGAGGAAAGCCCAGCTCCCAGACCTCCATGTGAACAGTCCTTCAGCCTGTGAAGCCTTCCCATCCCACGAGGGCCTGGCCCACGCCCTCTAAAGGGTCAGTGAACTGTAACTTGACACACGGGAAGCAGAAGAAGAGACAGCCCAGAACACAGATGGAAATTGTCGCTTGAATAGTCACGTTTAGTATTTGAATAATTTGGGTTCATTTCTTTTTCTTCTTCGTTGTTCTCAACCCTGGCTGGAAAATGTAAAATATATATACATGTATGTATATGCTTTTATGTATATATGTGTATGTACATATTTGTTATATTTATATACATTGTGTACTGTATCACTCTCCTCAGTGTTTCATCTTAACATGCGCTAGCAACTGATAAAAGTGAGGTGGTAATGGTAATTCTGTTTGGTTTGTAATCTGAGTGGGAAATCCACATGATGGATGAGGTTTTCATAAATCATTCTCTTTATCAGCAAATGTTGACATTCCTTACGTGCCCTTAAATCTCTGTGGACCTCTACTGAGAGACTGACTGTGGACTGTATGTTCCGTTGTTTCCTTTCAGTGTGAACATAATGGTAGCCTACATCTTATAGCGAGGTGCATATCCACGTTTGAGAATGTTTTCTGCCTCAGAGAAATCATTTCCTTTAAGAACATTTATTTTTTTTAATACATTCTTTGATGCAGATAGAATTGGATTTCAGAGTGCATCCTTGGTACCACCGAGAGCCGTAGCCCATTTTTGGAACAATTTATTGGACATTACACTTTGGTGATTAACTGCTTTTAGTAGATTTACTCAGCCTTTTGTGATGGGAATATAGTGAGAGGCATTGAAAATGGGAAAAATACAATCACAGGGTGTTTCCACTGGTGGGCACCCCACCTCCGGCCCACCCCGGTGTTCTCTGCTATTGATTGTCCTTGAGCTAATTTTCAACTCTGTGAGTCTTAGAAAGGTGATAGTGATGTATGTGATTGTCAGGTGGAATGATTGTCTGTGTGCATGGTTGTCTCTGGCTGTTGACCAATTTTACATCATTTCGGCAAATTCATTTCAACATTCTTGATTGCTGTATACGTGTCTGTTCTTTGAATTCTCCTTGGAATCGGTTGTAACATCTTACTGCTTCCCTCACCAGTGAGTTTAATTGAATAAAAGCTTTGACACTTACTTGTTCATGTTTTATTTGTATGGGAGTATGATTTTACCTTTTTTTAAAAAAAAATTACCGTCTAACAAATGTAAAACATAAATGCAAAACATACATGATTGACTTTTTTTTTTAACCCAACTGTAAAGTGGCATTTACATATTTTAAAAAATTTTTATTGAAATGTAGTTGATTTACAATGTTGTATTGGTTTCAGGTGTACAGCAAAGTGATTTGATTTTATATATATATATTCTTTTTCAGATTCTTTTCCATTATAGGTCATTACAGATTATTGAGTATAGTTCCCTGTGCTGTACAGCAGGTCCTTGCTGGTTATCTATTGTATATACAGTAGGCATTTACATATTTTAGGTGAACCATGCTGTCTTTGCGTACAACAAAGAAAGGCTCTCAGTGAAATGGTCACGTACGTGATTTGGTATCTCATTCTTCCAAAATATTTGTGTTGATGTTTTCTAATCATTAAGCCATTTTGCATGAATAAGACAAACAGGTTTAATGCCTCTAAATGATGTAAATCAGGGTCAGTTTTTCTCTAGGGTGAATTTGGTCTTAAATGTGGTGGTGGTGGTTTTGTGGTTTTAGCCAACTCTGCAGACAAACACTTTGTACTTTTTTGTACAAAAGAGGAATATGGATGTGTGGTCAAAGCCCACTTATTCTTTCTTATTTTTCTACGTGAGCCTGATTGCTTCAATACAAATTTCAGTGGTGTTTTTCCACTGAATAATCCATCAATTTCATACAGGTATACTAATGAAAATTTAGACCAGAATGACTGCTGCCAAGAAAGTTTAAAGAGTAGTTGTCTTACTTTCTTAGCTCATTTAAAGTGTGTTCCATTAGGACCTTCAGGGATTAATGGAAGTTACGCCGTTTTGTGCCGTAAGTTGCGCCCATTTGCTCGTATGTTGCCCGTCCTTCGGGATTTTCTGTACTGATGACAGCCACCGAGAGATGACACAGTCATTCTCTTCTTCATCCCACTTAAATGAAACATGTGAACACTTTTAAGAACGTACTACTTACTACTTATTAGAGTTTTTCCACCTAATAAGTCTTCAGTTAGAGTTCAGTGATTTATAGAAAAGAGAAAAGGTCTGGAAGACACCCACGTAACGCTTAAGACAATTGACTTACTAAGAAATAGGAATTACTTCTGCTCTGCCACGGTAGTCAGTGTTTAGAAACCTCAGTGCACATACCTTTGAATATCATCGACGGTTTGATGCTGAATTTGGCATGCTTTGAATGCTGTTTCCACATTTTAAAAACAAATTTGCACACGATAAGTTTTATAACAAAGAATAATGAGTTTTTGCCTGTTGGTGTTAATTCCTCTGCTTAACATCGTGTACTGCCTACGCTCTACTATTCCACAGGATAAAGTTCAAACCTCCCTGGCCTTATAGGAAGGCTTTCTGACCTAAGTCTAGCACCAACAGTCCTTAGAATTATTTCTGTTATTATTATTATTATTATTACCATCACCATCGTCATCTTCTGTAAAGGGAAAATGAGAATTGAAGAGCAAGGGGTTTCAAATTAGGCCGACTTCAATTCAGATTGAAGCTCTGCTACTGACTAGTGGTGTCACTTTATTTTGCCCCTTTCCACCTCAGATGCCTTAGCCGTGAAATGGGGTTACTGAATACTTCGCAGTGTTGGTGTAAAGAATTGATTGAGGTCACACATGGGATGAGAATCCTTAGCACATCATGAAAGATTTATAAAATGGCAGCTACAGTTATTCCTATGTCAGAGTCCATGTGGCATTCTCCACTAGTTTTTGTTGGTTGGAGGTATTTGGTTTACCAAGGATATTTGTTGTCTGAGCAGCTCACACTGTCTGAAAGCAGATTTTCAGGATGCCTCAAAATGTTCTGGTTTCTCGTGATTCTCTTTAACAGATCGTATCTTGTACAGTGGAGTACTTGCTTTCTGTCACCTTCATTAGTCATTGGCTATTTCTCTTCATTAGTCAATGGATATTTCTCTTGCTTGTAACTGTTTTCATCAGAAAAGCTGTGATCCAGATTGAACTAACTCAGCATTGCTGTTTCCTTACTCCAGGCTCCATAGTCACGTAAAACTGAATAAGATCACATCTCAGGGTATTTATCTTGTTGCCCTTCAGTCATAAAAATATTTGCGTTGCTTCCAGATCTTTTTTCAGTACCAGGTTAGCACCAAGCCTGCGTGACAAGGGGCAGGACGGGCCCCCGCACCGTGGTGGGTGCCTGTCACAGAGCTGTTTAGAGCTTGGTGTTAAAGCATGGTATTACAGTGTTGCTTTTGTTGACTGCAAATGCCCCTGCTTCCCAAGTTCCACGTGGCTTTCTACAACACTGTATATGAAAATGAGTATTTTTACATTAAAATGTTTTCAGGTTTTACCAATATGTTAACAGTGTATTTCTCTAGAGGATGAAAATTACTGTATAAAGAAGTATTTAAGAATCGTAATATTCTCTCATCTCTCTTTTTTTTTAATTGAGGTATAGTTGATTTACAGTGTTGTGTTAGTTTCAGGTGTACAGCAAAGTGATTCAGTTGTATGTATATATGTTTTTTTTGCAGATTCTTTTCCCTTATAGGTTGTTACAAAATACTGAGTATAGCTCCCTGTGCTATACAGTAGGTCCTTGTTGGTTATCTATTTTATGTATGGTAGTGTGTATATGTTAATTCCAAACTCCTAATTTTATCCCTCCCACTGCCTTTCCCCTTTGGTAACCGTAAGTTTGTTTTCTGTGTCTGTGAGTATACTTGTTTTGTAAATAAGTTCATTTGTACAATATCATTTTTTTAGATTCCACACATAAGTGATATCATACTGTATTTGTCTTTCTCTGTCTGACTTACTTTACTTAGTATGATAATCTCTAGGTCCATCCGTGTTGCTGCAAATGACGTCATTTTACATCTCTTTTAATGAACATTGAGACCTTGGGAAACATGCTGTAGTATACATTGGCTTATTGAAAACCTCGTCAGAGGGATGGTGTATTCATATAATTGTGCAAAGTCACTTAAAATGCTATGTTTTCAAAATCCACTTTGGGAAAGAATTGGCATGCATTCCATATTCAAGGTCTTAATCAGATAAGGATAGATATTTATTATAAAGAATACCTATTTCTCTGTAAGCCAAGTCAGTGCTCTAATTGGTGGTAAAATCGGCATTCCGTTTAAAAGTCAGAAACCAAAAGGATTCCTACTATCAATAAGCTTTCATATCATCCTTCTAGAAATTCTAGTCAATGAGTAATGCCATTTAATATTTACATATGAGTCTCATGATGTCAAATTCTCTCAACTGTTTCTCTGAACATGTCTATTTCACCACTCTTTTTAAGGATGTCTTCACTGGATCCTGAATTCTGGTTTGAGATTAGTTTTGTTTCACCCTTTAAAGATAGGATTTCCTTGTTGCCTGAGTTTCATAGCTTTGACTGAACAACCAGCTATTGCTCCTACCGTTGAAGGTGATCTGTCTCTTTTCCCTAGCTGCTGTTAAGGGTTTGTCCTTGGTCTTTGGTCTTGTGAGGAATGGCTTCCTTTGTTTTGATTTTGTTTGGACTTTGTACCTCTCCCTGAGTCTGTGCTTTGCTTTACGTTTCCCTGAACTCCTCGGCCATTATCTCTTCCTATATTCCCAGGCTCACCTCTTGGGGTCCTCTCCATCTAACCCAACAAAAAGGAGAAGCCTTAGCAGTCCCTGTAATCAGTGAGTCATGCCCAGGCGGGAGCTGCACCACCAGAAGTGAGGACTCAGGACCTGGGGAGCTTGTGTGGTCGTCAGGACAGGCGAGAAGCCAGCGCCGGCTGGGCCACAGGAATGACTTGGAGGCAGGGTACAGGCACCTAAAAAGGATTAAGGTTTCTCCATTAGACTGGAAGCTAGGCACACTGATAGCATCCAGGGGGAGATCGACGCCCTGAAATCAAGTACAGCAGAAGTCACAAATCCCCAGAACCACGGGACCTAAGTACCAGGGGCTCAGCAGAGGGCCCGGATGGAACGCCAGCAGAACCAGGTCCCTGGAGTGAGCCCCTCCTCACCTCTGCTCAGGGTGCATGCTCTGTGCCCTCTGTGCAGGCAGAGCCCAGGACCGCTCAGCTCAGCTTGCCTGCCGGTGGGAAAGCGCTTACCTACAGGAGGAAGGCGGAGAGACAGACAGTCATCTGCACGTGTTTTCAAGGACAGTCATCCTATCCCGAGGCTCACGGTCCCTTCAGAAGAGCATCTGGTTATTATTCGGGCAGGTTTTTAAAGTCCTCTCAAGGATTAGGATCTGAGGCTTTTCATCTATCAGTCCTTTCCCTGAGACTACTTTTTCCATGAAAAACTCATGGAAAACACTTTTTTTATTTTAAAGGAAACAAGGGAAAGAAAGCACATTTATTTATTGATTGATTGATTTTTGGCTGCATTGGGTCTTTGTTGCTGCACGTGGGCTTTCTCTAGTTGCAGCGAGCGGGGGCTACTCTTCGTTGTGGTGTGCGGGAGTCTCATTGCGGTGGCTTCTCTTGTTGCAGAGCACAGGTTCCAGGCACGTGGGCTCAGCAGCTGCGGCACGCAGGCTCTAGAGCGCAGGCTCAGCAGCCATGGCGCACGGGCGTAATTGCTCCGTGGCATGTGGGATCCTCCCGGACCAAGGATCGAACCCATGTCCCCTGCATTGGCAGGCGGATCCTCAACCACTGCGCCACCAGGGAAGCCCCTGGAAAACACTTTTAATTAGTACAAAATATTCACATATGCTGATCACTTGAAAATTGCAAAAGACTCCGTATTTCTGCATAAGTAGGTCATGTAACGTGTCGGGTGCGGATCATGAGCTAGGCACTTTATATTTATGAACGCACATCTCTGCGCCTTTGCTTTTGCTCTTTTGTGTCTGAATCCACTCCTTGCAGTGGCTGAGAGTCCTTTGTGCATCCCCTCTAAGTCTTACCTCTGGGGAACCTGAGGCACGATTACGTCGCATAACTTGTGAGGCCAGGCGTGGAGCTGAGGGTTGAAGGTACAAGTTGTCCTCACGGCACACTCTGGGAGACTTCATCATTCCCAGCACTGCTGCCTTTAACCACAAGGAAAGAAAGAAGACTTTTAGTAATTAAAGTGTCAGGGATGTTTGTTGTCCCATCACCACTCTCCAGGTGCAGACCTGCCTCGTACAGGTCCCGCCTGGGCCCAGGCAACCCTGCATTTGAACATGGACCCACGCTGTTTAAGGCAGCCCACAGGACACCCTCCAGCCTTAGCCGCACCATCCATTTTTATCAAGAAGAATATTTTCCTTAAGCAAGTTTGAGATGCCCACTAAGTGGGAAAATATGAAGCCCTTTGAATGCTACCTCTTATCTGTGCCTGAGACAGCTCCCTCGTTACTGGGGTTGTCAGTATTCTCACGCTCCCTTCGGGAAAGAAAACACTGTGAGATGTCA
Source organism: Balaenoptera acutorostrata (assembly GCF_949987535.1). Classification (NCBI taxonomy): domain Eukaryota; kingdom Metazoa; phylum Chordata; class Mammalia; order Artiodactyla; family Balaenopteridae; genus Balaenoptera; species Balaenoptera acutorostrata. The sequence goes on along the minus strand of NC_080085.1, from coordinate 4,863,205 downwards.
TTCTTGAGTGCTGTCTCTTGGCCAACACTCATCAGGCCCAGTGATGAGCAGTTTATTCTATGCTCATTTCCGCACTGATGCACAGTCATGTCCATGGGGCAAGTCATTAGCCAGTTCAAGGCCGGACCTAAGGCGGCGATCATCTGCACGTGTTTTCAAGGATAGTCATCCTATCCCGAGACTCACGGTCCCTTCAGAAGAGCATCTGGTTATTATTAGGGTGGGTTTTTAAAGTCCTCTCAAGGATTAGGATCTGAGGCTTTTCATCTCTCAGTCCTTTCCCTGAGACTACTTCTTTCATTTCTGGACCTTGATTTTTTCCCTCCAAACTGCAATTGACCGTGTAATTGTCCATACACCCCATTCCCACGCCCGCCACCCTGACAGCATCCAGTGAGAACTTGCCTCCTGAGTTCCAGGACGGTGGAAGTCAGCTTTGAGCCTGTTGGCGGCATTGTCCCCCGAGTCCTGATGATGGTCTCAGATAGACAGCTCTGGTCTTGCGACAGTCCCTGTAGATCCACGTGCTGTCCACTCCCTCCTGTTAGCTATGAACACTCACCTGCCTTTCTCTGGCCAGAGCTCTTTGGAAGGAGTAGCTCAAAGCATATCCCAAGAGTTCTGGGGGGGAGGGGGAGTGGATAACTAGCGGCACCCAGTGCCCCTAGTGGGGGTGGATAACTAGGGGCACCCAAAACAAAACAGTGACTTTTGTTTCCTAGTGATGGTAAACCAGATGGGCATGCTCTGACCCCCAGGCAATGTGTAGTTTAGTGTGGGAGACATGGTAAGGAACCACACACAGGAAGATTCAATTGCAAATTGCTATAAACGGCTGTGAGGTAGAAGAACAGTGTCTGAGGGAGAACAGCAGTGGGCACCTAATTTAAGTTGGGGCTCATAGGGTCAAGGAGGGGGCCTTGCGACAGAAGCGGCATTTAAGCTTGAGTCAGGAGGCAGTGAAAGTTAGCTTGGCCAGTTTCTTAAAAAGCAAAACGTAGGTTGACCATACAGTACCCAGTATTTCCACTCTTAGGTGAGTATTCAAGAGAAATGAAAAAGTATGCCCACCCAGAAACTTGTACACAGATGTTCATTGCAGCACTAGTCATAATAGTCAAAAGGAGGAAACTACAGAAGCCATCAAAAGACAAGGGCTTGGTGGAAGTTGGCTGTATGATAAAATCCCAGATTCCAGTGTTATCCGTACCTTTTACCAACACCCAAACACATTCCTCTAATTAGCTCACATAAAAGGAGCTTCCTGTATTTGTAGCAAGTTAGGTAATTTGGACAAGAGATGGATAAAGATCTCAACTGGGGATTTAGAGTATGCCAAATGAATCGATGAACTCAGTCCATTTTCTTTTTTTTTTTTTTTTATCCACACACACACACACTGTATTTTATTTTTACAAGAGATAAATAGACTGACACCAAGCATTGTACATGGATGACCACAACAAAAGCAACAATAATTGCAATTACTAAACATGAAACACACTCATACTATGTCATAATATTGACATTCAGTCCAGTAATCCTCCACTGTAACAGCTCCTTTACTTTGCAGTGAAAATTGATTTGTATATTCTTTGCCTCTGAGTCCTTGTGGGATTTTTTTTTTTTAATTCAGACAGAAAGTCACAAAAATTATACTCATCCTCATCAGTTCACTCAGTCCCATGTAATTAATTTTTTTTTTCATCTTGATCTTTTGTTAGCACTTTTATGAGTTCATCAGTTTTTCATTAGAGTTCTGAAAATGCTTATTCATTCAGTTCAGCAGTACAGTCAGTTACCAGAAACCTGTACTTGTCAGAGTCTTTTCCATGAATTTCTTGAAGATGAAACCCTTTTATAGGAACATATTTGCAAAATCATCAGAGTATACCCAGAACTGTCTGTAAATGACAAAAGACTTAAAAATGACCATGGTTAAAGATTTGATGAAAGTTCATAATAATGCAGTTGACAAGAAAATTAGTTATTTATGAGATATACATTTTAAAGTAATAACTAGAATTATTACTTATAACATTATACCAGAACATATAAGATTTTTAGAAGTTTCCTGTAATGTCTGAAACATTTATATTAACATATTTTCATACATATTTCCATACAAATACAAATATAAGATTTTTAGAAATTTCATGTAATGTCTGAAACATTTATATTAACATATTTCCATACATATTTCCATACAAATACAAATATAAGATTTTTAGAAATTTCATGTAATGTCTGAAACATTTATATTAACATATTTCCATACAAATAACCCAATGAAAGTTTAGTATTAGTTGTTTTGTTTGTTTTTTTATACTGCAGGTTCTTATTAGGCATCAGTTTTATACACATCAGTGTATACATGTCAATCCCAATCGCCCAATTCAGCACACCACCATCCCCACCTCACCGCAGTTTTCCCCCCTTGGTGTCCATATGTCCATTCTCTACATCTGTGTCTCAACTTCTGCCCTGCAAACTGGCTCATCTGTACCATTTTTCTAGGTTCCACATACATGCATTAATATACGATATTTGTTTTTCTCTTTCTGACTTACTTCACTCTGTATGACAGTCTCTAGATCCATCCACGTCTCAACAAATGACTCAATTTCATTCCTTTTTATGGCTGAGTAATATTCCATTGTATATATGTACCACAACTTCTTTATCCATTCGTCTTTCGATGGGCATTTAGGTTGCTTCCATGACCTGGCTATTGTAAATAGTGCTGCAATGGAACTCAGTCCATTTTCTAATGTAAAATATGTGCATTTTAAAATATTGATAGGGACTTCCCTGGCGGTCCAGCGGTTAAGACTTCGCCTTCTAACTCAGGGGGTGTGGGTTCGATCCCTGATCAGGGAGCTAAGATCCCACATGCCTTGGGGCCAAAAAACCAAATCATAAAACAGAAGCAATAGTGTAACAATTTCAATAAAGACTTTAAAAATGGTACACATCAAAAAAATCTTTAAAAATAAAAGAAAATAAAATATTGATAGCATTCGCCTATATAGCAATAAGTGATTTTGGTGAGAAGAACCAACAGAAGAGACAAAGTAAAAGAGAAGGAGTTCAAGTCACTTCATGGTTTATAGTCTATTTCTGGTGATAGTTTGTCAAGATAAGCCAAAGCTTAGCTTAGAGGAAAATGCATAGCTTTAGGAGAATCTGGGTCCTAACACGAGAAGGTGTCCAATGAAAACAGGTCAAAGGGAAGTGATTGGAACTTCATAAAAGTTGAAAGTCCACCTTCAAACGCTGCCAAGAGACCAAGGACGATCAGGGCAGAGAAGTGGACATAAGGTCTAGTTACCTGAGGTTGGACAGGATCAGTTCTGGGGACCAAGGACAGACTGGAGAAGATTAAGGTGAAGGGCTTGGCACCATGAGTGGAGAAGATTCCCGAGAAGTTTTACTGATCAGGAGAGCAAAGACAGGGGGTGGTCTCTCCAAGGCAAAAAGGATCCGGGAGGGAGTCTCTTGTCTTTGTTGGAGTTTTCTGTGGACTGAACAATTCAAAGTGGTTAGAAAGAGAAGGACACACTTCAGAACTCCAGATGGTAGAGTTCTGCGAAGTAATTTTGTCTTGATCCTACAGGGAATGAGGAACCCTGCTTGGTGGACAGAGTTGAAATTTCTCTTTCAAAACATGAGACCCCAGAGAGAAGGGGAAGGACAGAACAGGCTAAGAGTCCGGCCAGGTGGAGGGCCAGCACAGAGGAAAGAACTCATGGAGTGTTTTGGCATTTACCCCAAAAGTGCATTTAATCCTGCAAATCCAGCGCAGCCCAGTAACTGAAGGTCTCTCAGACCTCCGTCCTCCCTAGCTGTTCACGTCCTGCTCATCAGAACAGATGTCTTTTTACAGCCGAGCAAGCAGCCATGTGCGTGTATGGTTTAAGCCCCCGACAGATACTTCTGACCCCAAATCTCAATCCCTGCCCTGAACCAGGCTCATTCGTGCCCTGTCTCTCTGCACAGAACTCCATGGTGATGCTGCCACATATGTCCACGAATCCCCCTTGTAAAAACGCAAATGCCCTGGAGAACGCGACTTCCCCTCTTAACCTCTTTAACCAGAGCGCTTCCTCCTCATTTTTAGCCGAGAGCCGCTCATCAGTGGGAATCGCATGTCGATGCAAGGAAAGAAGAGGGGAGTTAGTGACAGTGAAGGCTTTTGAATAGGAGACACGGCAGCAGAGGAAGGAGGTCTGAGTGGGGACTTAATGGGACCTTGGAGAGGTTGGCAGCTGACCGTGGGCATTCATGGCCTCCCCGAGTGCCAGCTCCTTTTATTTAATTATCGGGTGCCGGAAGCAAGCCTGCCGCCACCGTGGGCAGCACAAAGGCAGCGAGATCAGGTTGTAAAATGAGGTGCCCTGGGCTCTCCAGGAGAGTGCAGGGAAGCACATCACCCTCATCTTTTTTTTTAACCCTTCTGTGGGGATCCTTCTCCATGGCAGTGTGTGCTGTGTCCACCCCTACAGTAGCAGCATTCAGCTGGCTCTTCTCAGCGGCGGGCCAAGATTGGGCTGGGGCATCCTGCCCTAAGCCACCTCCTAGGGCGCGCTCCAAGCTCCAGGATGGCACAGATGCTTATGTCTGGGGTCTAAAGATGAGGGTGACGCCATGCTGGACCACTTTTCCTGGGGCAGTAGAGATGGGGCTGGTTCTGCAGCCCTACTTGATAAAAGACTCTGTCTCCAGACTGGTGTCCTCGGTGGCAATGCAACCCAGAGGGCGGACAGTTCAGTGTCCTGAGATTTCCTCCATGCTGAGTGCTCAGCCTCTTTTGGATAAAATCTTAAAATGGTAGATGTCTGTGTGATGTCCTTTGCTGTGTCTCACCCGCTCTCCTTACCTTGAGGTTCGGAGGGGGTGAGCTCGCAGAAAGAAATTGACATACACCTTTTAGGGTTGGAATGGCTAGTCTCCCGAATCATAATCCAAATTGGATGGTGGCTTGCAGAAACTTTAGAAAAGAAACATCATTCTGCGCCATTTTCTCCACTTACCAGACTCAGAGTTTTCCCAGAAGAATGCCAATATTATACCCCCAGTGTATACACTTACCCACAACAGCACTCATAAACTGTTTGAACTCACCACTGGATCGTCGTTTCCAAACTAACATTGTTACACACTATTTTAAGAAAGTTCCAAAATAAACTTATAAGTATCAGATTAATTCTCAAATAAGCCATGGTGATGGCTGACTCAAATATGCCATCCTTAAAAAAAATGCCTGTTGTGAAATATTCAACAGAAACCTTTCTGCATTAAGAAAGAAAGGGCAGGGCTTCCCTGGTGGCGCAGTGGTTGAGAGTCTGCCTGCCAATGCAGGGGACATGGGTTTGAGCCCTGGTCTGGGAAGATCCCACATGCCGCGGAGCAGCTGGGCCCGTGAGCCACAACTACTGAGCCTGCGTGTCTGGAGCCTGTGCTCCGCAACAAGAGAGGTCTCGATAGTGAGAGGCCCGCGCACCGCGATGAAGAGTGGCCCCCGCTTGCCGCAACTGGAGAAAGCCTTCACACAGAAACGAAGACCCAACACAGCCAAAAATAAATACATAAATAAATTTTTTTTTAAAAAGTGCAAAAAAAAAAAAAGAAAGGGCAGTCAGGGGAAAAAACAATATCCATCCTTATGGGATATATGGAGCTCAGAGTTAAACATAGGGTTTATTTCTCCCTTAAGTGTATGACTTTTTCCCCTAAAGTTGCCCTGTTTTAGTTCCCTACAAATCCATGATAATATAAAGTTACTAAATGATATCTATTAATTTCCACCCAACCATAGTGGTATGAATTTTGAGATTTATATTGGTTTATTTTTCAATGTTGAATGTTTTCCCTACCCACTGAGCAGGAGTAACCCTCTCTCCTTCTAAACCTTTTATTTTGTTGAAATATGTCAGCTACCAGAAGCAAGAGGTATCAAAACCAACATCTCTCTTTAACCTCTTTTCAAAAATCTACACACTCTGCCTCATTTTAACTGTGTCTAAAAGGTGATCTTAAACACTGAAAATGAAAAGAAGTCCCTACGTGTGGCACTCTTGGGGCCTCTGAGGATGATTTATACAACAAATTGGAATCCTTCTCCTATTGCCAACTTAAGTCACACGCCCCAGTTGATCCTTCCCTGCTGTTTCATGTAAATATCTGCTGTGCTAATCTGGGCCTACAGACTTTTGCGCAAGAGCATGTTGAGCTCAGACAGAGAAAATGCCTTCTACGGAGAAAATTGGAAGGAAAAGGAGAAAATAGAAATGATTGTAGGAACAGGAATAAATATTATATATACATCTACATACCGAGATCGATCGATCTATCTATCATCTATGTTTCCATCATCTATCTATCTATCTGTCTATCTACCTATCTGTCTATCTTTCCTTTGGTACATTTCAATCAAAATAGCTTAGAGAAAATTGAATGTGGGTATCAACATATGCAACCTAATTGTTTTGAATTAAAGAAGAAAATTACTATGGCTACGTACCATTCCTCTGATAGAATTAAAATTCTCCATAAGGAATTAAATTCTCCATTCCTCCTCATTACTAGTAGTTTTACGCAGACTGTCCACATATAGCATTAAAAAGTGCCATCGTGCCCTCATAGAATGTTCCGTGTGCATGAGAGAGACGGGACAGGGACAGGGACAGGGACAGGGAGACAGGGACAGAGACAGGGACAGGGACAGGGACGGGGATGGGGACGGGGACACGGACGGGGACGGGGACGGGGACAGGGACAGGGACAGGGACAGGGAGACAGAGACAGGGACAGGGACAGAGACAGGGACAGGGAGACAGGGACAGGGACAGGGACGGAGACGGGGACGGGGACAGGGACAGGGACAGAGAGAGAGACAGAGACGACAGGGACAGGGACAGAGAGAGAGACAGAGACAGGGACAGGGACGGGGACGGGGACAGGGACAGGGACAGGCAGACCTGTGCAGAAGAGATGCGACATTTTGAATATAAGTATGTAAGACATTCTCTTCAAGTCCCCCCCTCCCGTATGGTATCAGATTCACTGGGGAGAAAAATAAGAGGTGGCTCTAAAGGAAGGAGTTGCTCTTTCAGTTTCAGATGGTTGCATAAACGTACTTCCACCCCATTTCTTCTATGAAACCAACCCAACACAACCAAGAGAATAAGAAACAAAAAAAATGTCATCTTTGATGAAACTAGGCATCTTCTGGATCACAGTACATGCAGAAAGATGGCCAAATGCATGAGAATTGGATGAAGGTGATGGGGACACCAAGACAAGCCGTCTTTTTCTGTGTGACTCGGGCAGAAACGGCAGAACTCAAAAGAGTTACCCAAAGTGGGCAACACACATTAAAAGGAAAAGCAATGGCCCCTTGCTTAGAAGAGTAGGGTCAAGGTGCGCGGGCTGGTTTTAGAAGCCTCCCTACGTCATGCTTCCATCCTGGCATAGGATGGGGGTGGGGGAAGAATTAGTAAGAAAAAAGCCAACAGGCCACCTTTGCTCAAAGCAAACCGTGGGTTTGGCAAAGTAGAGAAGTCAAGAGGTCACCTAGCCAAGCAACTACTCATCCTTACCTGGTGAAGATAGTAAGGTCAAGGTGAGATAAGCACTGTGACACATTCTGCGAAATGCACAGCCTCAGGCTGAGCCCAGACAGCTTGCTGTCAGCACTCACCCACTGGCCCGGTGCAGTTAGGAAAACCCCCAGAGCCACAGCCGGAAACGCAAGCGGCCCATCACCCTTCTGCCCATTCCCCCAGATTTTGCTCAGTCTAGTATCTGGTCCTCATAGATGTCTCCTCCTCCAAACATGAGAAATAATATGATTTTAGAAGCTGGTAGCTGGCCAGAGGTCTTTGAAGAGATGCTGCAAGGAAAAAAAAAAAAAATAGGACAGGACATGATGGATGAAGGCACACACCACAGGCATCAAAGACCATGAACAAAGAGATGTCCAAGAAATCAAAGCAATTAAGGAAAATAGTGTTTCTCTGAAATGAGAAGTTAAGGAAGAGATACAAGGGTTTAAGGAGGAGCTGATAATACATTAGATGGGAATGAAAAGTAGGTGGGCAGCCTCGGAAATAAATGAGAATGAAAAGTGAGTAGGAGAGGCAGAGAGAAGAGATGGACCATCTTTAAACTGGTGCCCTGCCAAAATTAAAAATGAATGAACAGGAAAAAATAGTCAAAGGTATAATTCACAGTTAAAGTTCTGAAATACAGGGAAATTTGAACCTGGAGACAGAAATAGCACAGTGAAACTGAAGGCACTGTTTACATAGATTAATTCACAAAGAAATAGTCTAGCAAATTACTGCGATTTTAAGTTATGGAAAAAATTCTACAGATAGTCAGAAAAAAAAAATCTAGGAAGCTAAGATTTCTCCATGTCAGACAGGAAATGCTTGAAGAACGTGGAACAATATATTAAGACCTGAAGGAAAGACTGTATGTCCCAGAATGCAACCAAAACTGTCCATACATTTTAAAAGACACAAGTAGATATGTCCAAACAGACACCAGTGCAGGGAATATAGGTTCATGAAGAAAACAAACAGAAAGGGGTTGAATTCTTACCAACCAAGAGAAGCCGTGTCTAAGAGATTCGTGGTAAACTTAAAAGATGTGTTTAAGTGTAAAACTAAGGTGAAACCTGTGGAAATCAGGGTCCCAGAGAAGAAAATAAATGCTGTCAACCATGACCACGTAGAGATGATAATGTAACTAATTAAGACATCATCCGAGGAAATGCAGTTGAACGTGGAAGTGCGAGGAAGAGCAGGCTGATTTTTCTCATGTTTAACTCCAGGCGTGCAATAGACACTGTTTTTACATTCATCACAAGTAAAAGAATGACAAATATATTTAAGCGGGTGCAGGCAACCACCAGAAGAACTAAAAGTAGACTAACATTCTTTCATTTTAAGGAAAACCCAGTAATTCAAAGTGATATTCCATGCTTGTTCATCTCATAAAATAATTGCATAAGTGGCTGATGACAACAGTCAACCTAATTTTTGCAGGCTATGTGTATTACCTCAAAATAAGAATACCTTTTATCCATTCTTGACCAAATATATATCCTGAAGAACGTTTCGGTAGACTGTATTTCAATACACTGAAAATCACCAATATTACTTAGGCAACTCCTGTACGAAGGGTGGACATTCAGGAATTCTTAGTAACAGCCTCAGAAAAGGTCCCTGAGTCAGGAACTTACCTTCTTCTTGGTCCAAGGCATGAATAGGGAGCATTAAGCAGCTCTGTGGGATGTAAGCCAAAGTCCCACGAGGAAGAGGCAGGGTGTGTGCAAACCCCAAAGGGAGTGCAGGGCCTCCTGCAGAACAAGGTGGGGTCAGAGGGATGACCTTGGGTGGGCGTGGAAGGCTCCTTGAAGAAGCAGGATGTGAGCAGGGTCTCCGGAGACATGGGGCACGGAGAGGCAGTGAGGACCGGTCCCATGCTGCCGGAGGCGGGGTGAATGGCAGCACGCAGGTGGGAAGGGACAGGACCGTGTCAGAGCCCGTGAGGGCGGTCGTCTGTGAGAACAGGGCACTGAGGAAGCGTGAGAACGGACGAGCTGGCTGCAGCCGGTTGTCCTGGCACAGAGCTCAGCTCTTACGTGTCAGGCGAGGAAGAACCTGGGAAGGTGTTTTCAGCGGCTGGTGGATAAGTTCCAGTTAGTAGGAAGAGTCACCTGCTTGTAGGACTCTGGTCACCCAGTAACTTTTGCACCGTTCTCCATCTGACCACTTGAACCTCATTTTAAACTTCTGGTCAAGTGACATAATTGCTCTTGGACAAACCCCGGGGTGTCTGGGGCAGGATGACCAGTGTCATTTGTGAGAGTGGGAATAGAGCACTTCCTAGCATTAGCTCCTGCTGAGGATGCAGGGGCACAGGCTGCTGAGCAAGAAAGCCAAAAATGGGAGAGGATTTTTCAAAAAATTTATAGACTTTTTTGGAGAGTTTTAGGTTTATAGAAAACTTGAGTGAAAGTCCAAAAAGTTCCCATAGATGTCCCCCTCCCAGTTTTCCCTGTCCTTAACATCTGGCTTTAGGGTGGTGTGTTTGTTACAGTTGGTGAGCCAATATCGTTACCTTATTATTCACTAAAGCCCACAGTTTACAGTAGGGCTCGCTCTTGGTGTGGTATGTTCTGTGGGTTTTGGCAAACGTACAGTGGCATGTATCCATCATTACAGTATCAATAGAACAGCTTCACTGCCATAAAAGTCCTCTGCTCTCTGCCTCCTCACTCCCCCTCCCCCTTAACCCCTGGCAATCACTGATTTTTTTTTTTTTTTACTCTCTCCATAGTTTTGTTTTTTCTGGAAGTTCATCTAGTTGAATCATAGCATGTGGTGCCTTTCCACACTGGCTTCTTTCACTTAGCCATATGCATTTTAAGGTTCTAAGGATTTTTAAAACAAAAGAAATATTAGGTTTAAACCGAGAACAATTCAGGAATCATACGTGTCTTCCCTAACTTTAAAATGGACTCACTTGATTTTTCTAACACTTAACATTAAAGCACTAGTTCTTCAACCGGTATGCACGAATGTGGTTATATTTGATATTTCATGCCAGCCTCGTTTCACACATGCATTATTTGCATTTTTATGCATTCATTCCACACTTAACGTATTCATAAAGCCCTTGCTTGAAAGGAGCTTACAATTATTTTTATTACAAATGTCATTACAAACAGGAGCTTACAACTGTTTTTATTACAAATGTCATTACAGACAGTTGCTCATATATGTGTAAGTTTTTATCTAAGAAGTGAAAAAATTGCATGCCAGTGAACTCTGAAGAGAATCCAGAAACTAGGATGTCTTGGGAGGCTTTGTGCGTCTTATGTGCATTCATGTTTAAAGAGTTTATTGTTCTCTGTATATTTAATCATAACATTTATCGGAGTGGTTTTCAACTGTGAGTTTACCTTGTTTGTCCTAAGGAAGTTCACCTCCCTTATTTCAGACTTCCAAAGTAACGTGCCAAGAACAAAATTGCTGTTGTCTTTCAGTTGGACATACTTGCCCCCATAAACATAACCTGCTTGAATCCATCAAGAGAGCATCATATTTTGACATCTAGTAACTTCCTAATCAGAAAAAGGATTTACTCCCCAACAGAACTAAAACACTCTCTCTGGTCATAGAGAATTAGCCCTGCTGATGTAAAAAATGAAAATCCGGGCTTCCCTGGTGGCGCAGTGGTTGAGAACCTGCCTGCTAATGCAGGGGATGCAGGTTCGGGCCCTGGCCTGGGAAGATCCCGCGTGCCGCGGAGCGGCTGGGCCCGTGAGCCACGGTTGCTGGGCCTGCGCGTCTGGAGCCTGTGCTCCGCAGCGGGAGAGGCCGCGATGGTGAGAGGCCTGCGCAGCGCGATGAAGAGTGGCCCCCACTTGCCGCAACTAGAGAAAGCCCTCGCACAGAAACGAAGACCCAACACAGGCAAAAATAAATAAATAAATTAATTAATTAATTAAAAAAAAAAAATGAAAATCCCAGTTGGACATTACAAGTTTTCATGAGCAGCAGAGTGGCAACCCATCGGACAGGAGCTGTTTCATTTTGTGTTTCACAGCCTGGGTCCAGAAATGTGATTTTGAAGATTAAAAAAGGGGGATGAGGACATGGCCAGTACTGTAATTTTTACAGTTCCGCACATATGTATGTCTGTGTATATTTGCATAAACTGAAACTATCTATGAGAAGTACCCCCATCACCCTACAACAGTAATTAGACCCAGAATCTCTAAGAGATGTATATCTTCACATTATGGACTAGAAATGACTCTCTCTCTCTCTTTTCTGTACATTACATCCCCATGACTTATTTATTGTATAACTAATAGTTAGTACAAAAGGCGCCCAAGGTGGCGATGACGTCCTCTCTCTCTCTCTTTTTCCTGTGCATTACATGCCCATGACTTACTTATTTTAAAGCTAGAAGTTTGTACAGAAGGTACCAAAGGTAGAAGTGACATTTTCTTCTCTTTTGGGTACCCTTCCTATACACAGTTGCATGACTCTGACCTCTTTGGGTAACTACCATGGGGAAAAAAACCTCCAAATAGAACTTAGAATGTTTTGTGCAGAAAATGAATGGGAAGTTGAAACCGACTGCACTAGTAAGTGAGTGCCCACCACCCGCATCACCCTGTGCTCAGTGAGAGGCATTGACAGATTCAGCTCCCCACCCTCCTAGGGTGTACCTGGGAGGCGCCCTCTAGCCTGGGAGGATCCCGCTACTTATATCGCGTCTTTTCTGTTCGTCATTGTTCAGGTGTCCCCTTGCCTCAAAACAGACTACGGAACCACCACTAGAAGTATGTTGATACAGACTGAATTTTGTACCCTCCCCGCACAGTCTGTACATTGAAGCCGTAACCCCCAGAACCTCAGAATATGACTGTGTTTGGAGATGGGGTCTTTAAGGAAGGGATGAAGCTAAAATGAGGTCACCAGAGTGGGCCCTAATCCCATAGAACTGGTGTCCTTGTAAGAAGAGGAGATTAGGGCACAGACACACACAGAGGGACGACCCTGTGAGGAGACACAGGGAGGAGAGGGCCATCTACACGCCAAGGTTAGAGGCCTCAGGAGAAACCAGCCCTGCTGATACCTTGATCTCAGACTTCCAGCCTCCAGGACTGGAAACAGTAAATACCTATTATTTAACCCCCCAAGTCTGTGCTACTTTGTTACAGCAGCCAGAGCAAACTAATACAATGCTTGTGAATCTTCCCAGCCTGGCAGGTGTGTGAATTTCAAGTGTCCCTTCTTTCTCATTTCATTTTGGGCCGACAGCAGCTGCGTGACTGTGACTGTAGAACTAAGACCAGTAACCACCCTGTTGCTCTCTTCTCTGGTGAAGCTTATTTCTCTAGTTCCACTCTTCCTGTCTGCCTGGCCTGACCCAGCTCTCTCCCCTTCCTTCTTTGCAAAGATCAGCTGCTCCAGCATCCTCTGTCCTGACGTGGCTGTCTTACCCCTTAGATAAGTTGAGACCTCATTCCAGCCTGTAGGACTCACATGTCTGTAGGATCCTGTGATTAGTCAGAATAATTTGACGAAAGGGCAGAAAAGCCAGATTTTTCTGTTACAGTTACGTAGGGTACCTTGCCAGTCATTTGCATCTTCTTGTCTCTGTTGAGGTGTCTTTGCTCAGTAATACATGTTTATGGATTTCACCTTGGATAAAAAGGGAGCTATATATTTTCCTCCTTCGGAAGATATACATAATTCTCTCACTTTGCAAATGAAGTGTGAAAAAGTTCTCTTAGCATAGGCTCAAAGAAATCAGTGAAAATATTAGATGACACCTACATGCATGGGTTCTTCAGCAAAGGTTTACTTATTCACTTGATGGCAGGCAGCCTTTGAAAGGACGTCTGAAACTGGCTTTGTAAGATGTTGGCCCCTGGCCACTGCTGCATCCCAGGGAAGCAAGCTCAGGTGGGGGACCTGCTGGGAACTGGGAAGAGGGCAGCAGGGCTGGCGTGGGAGCATGAGCTGAAGCCAGTCTGCTGGGAATGGTTCTGGCACGAGAAGCTGGGCATCCTAACACAGCATGTCACGCTCACGCATAGTTTGGGCAACATGGAGATCTGAGGGAATGCACAAAGGGGTTTCTGGAAAACCAGGAAAAACATGAAGTCAGTCTCCAGCTGGTGAGCATTGGCAGGGTAATCAGGTTTCTTGCGGAAAGGCTGGAAAGATTTAGGTATCTGCATCCCAGTTGTGTAGATGGAGTTACGGGTCAGAGCTCAGTCCTGGAGGAGAATCTCTGGTTTCCGAGTCAGATAGACCGGAGCTTCCCAGCCTCGGCATGACTGACACCTGGACCAGATTACCCTTTGTTGTGGCAGACCACCTGGGCACCGTAGGATGCTGAGCCGCACCCCTGACCTCCACCCACTAGGTGCCAGCTGCACCCACCCCAACTGTGGCGGCCAGAAATGTCTCCAGACATTGCCAAATGTCCCCTGGGCCGGGAGGTGGGGTGCACGTCATTTGTGTTAGAAAAACACTGGCGGAGACTGAAGGAATGGGTGCCGTGCAGAATCTTCGTACAATGACAAGTCCCAGGAAGGTGAGCTGAGTTTGTGCTGTGTCCAGTTTCCAAAATGTAGCTATGGTGCTGGATATCTGGCACACTGTGTAAGAAGGGTTTGGAACCAAGATTCGGGGGAAGAAATGAATGATCAGGACCTCAGGAGAGCAGGCAGGGGCATTGTGAGTCTGTAGGCCTCAGATGATGAGTCTGTTTTCCAACAGGACTTACCACGTTTTCTGTAAACAGGGGACACTAACCCTGCTGGGCTTTTCCCCCTTCATATGCTGCCGTGATGCATATAGGGACTTCGATGGCCTGGGCAAGCTGGTGGTGCTGTTGGAAGGTCTAGGTGGACAGAACAAATACGCATTTATAGTTCTGAGAGCTTACATGATATAGACCTCCCAATCCAATATAAGAATAGACGGTCTCTCTTGTCTACGACCCCGAGGATTTATGTGGGAGGCTGACACGCTAATTTAGAACCTCAACAGAAATCACCATTCAGAGAGGGGTGTCTGGTCTCCCTTCCCTTTCACATTTAAGTACACGACACGGCCCCCATCATGAGGACGGATACCTGATGATGTAAAACAATTAAGCGAAAGCATCTATTTGCTTACCTGAGAAATCTGAAGCTTTTATAGCGAAAAGTGCTAAATCAATTTTCAAAGTTGACATAGTATATTTATCACTTTACACCTAATGGTCTTCCTATGATGCATTGACTTAAGTGCTGTGCACTGGAGAATTAGCACAGATTACCTTTGTAAATAAAGGGAAGGCTGAAATGACAGGCTTGTCTCCCCTGGGGTTCAAAGATGCAGGTTTCTCTTGAAATAGGGCATTTGAAACTTGGGAGACCTCTGAAAGCTCAAGGTTCATCCCAACTGCAAGATACCCCATTCGCCAAGGAGTTAAGGCTTCCCAGCGGAGAGTTTTCATTACGTCCGCACGATGGTAACCCTTTGCCACCTTACATGGTCACTTGTTGTGCATCTGAATTTTATGCCGTCATGCTCAGCATTTTGAAGTATCTTTACAGTCACGGAAGATTGCGTGAAAAACGTAGAGAAAAGCCTTGCTTAGAGACGACTTCATGTGGAAGTGGAATTTTGGAAAATGAAAGTTCCAGTGAGTGGCATCAATGTATAGAGCAGACTGAGAGAAGGCTAACACCTAGCAGGGTGCATACACCAGAGAGTAAGTGAACCCTGAATACACCCCAGAGAAGAGGAGGAGCTCTCACGGGCTGACCGTGGCTGCCAAGAAAAAAAAAACACAGTAAGAAAAACAACTATAACAGTCAGCTGAGTATTGGGGAAGATTGCCTTCCTCCCCCAAGGAGGCAATGAAGAAATCATGCCAGTGGTTAACACCCTAGGATACAAACCAGAATCACACAGCCATGAAAGGGAGCGCTTCATAACTGAGCAGATTTACTCCTATTCCATTCCGTCACCTCTGAAGGCAGTGCTCAGACTCAGGTGTGACCCTGGTAGTAAAGAACTATAACGCAGTCATGCGAGTCACAGTAGAACAGAATATTGTCATTATTTAACAATGCACACACAGCCAGAGCAGGCTAGGTTACATCACAGTACTAAGCCACAATATAAGATTGTTTAGAAACAGTTGAAAACCAATCAACATAATTTACAATATTGTCAAACTACATACACACAAAATGACCATCTCAATAAATGTAGAAAAGGATTTTAAAAAAATCCAACATCCAGTGTGGATGAAAACCCTGCAGCAAACTAGGAGTAGAAAGGAACCACCTCAATCTGATAAAGGACGTATACTAAAAACCTAAAGCTGACATCATTGTTGATGGAGAAACTGAGCAAGTTCAGGAACAAAATGAAGATGTCTACTCTCACCACTTCCGTTCAACATTGTACTAGAGATCTGAACCAGTGCCATAAGAAAAGAAAACAAAAGGCACCCAGATTAGGAAGGAAGAAGTGAAACCATCTTTAAGCATAGACACATGATCAAAACTCCAATGCAATATACAAAATAGCTACTAGAAGTATTTGTTGAGTTTAGCAGAGTTCATTATCCAAAAAGTTAACTACTATATCTGTGTATTAGCAATGAAAAATCAAAAATGTATATAAAAAATAAATACCATTTACAGTAGCATCAAAAATATGACATATTCAAAATAAACAAATGAGACCTAATCAAACTTAGAAGCTCTTTCACATCAAAGGAAACCATAAACAAACAAAAAACACGAAAAGACAGCCTATGGAATGGGAGAAAATATTTGCAAATGATGCAACAGACAAGGGCTTAATCTCCAAAATATACAAACAGCTCATGCAGCTCAACAACAACAACAACAAAAAACAAGAACCCACTCGAAAAATGGGCAGAAGACCTTAATAGACATGTCTCCAAACAAGACATACACATGGCCAGTAGGCACATGAAAAGATGCTCAACATCACTAATCATTAGAGAAATGCAAATCAAAACTACAGTGAGGTACCACTGGTCAGAATGGCCATCATCAAAAAATCTATAAACAATAAATGCTGGAGAGGGTGTGGAGAAAAGGGAACACTCCTGCACTGTTTGTGGGAATATAAGTAGGTGCAGCCACTGTGGAAAACAGTATGGAGGTTCCTCAGAAAACTAAAAATAGAGCTACCATATGATCCAGCAATTCCATTCCTGGGAATATACCCAGACAAAACTCTAATTAGAAAAGATACATGCACCCCTATGTCCACAGCAGCACTGTTCACAATAGCCAAGACATGGAAACAGCCTAAATGTCCATTGACAGAGGAATGGATAAAGAAGATGTGGTACATATACACAATGGAATACTACTCAGCCATAAAAAAGAACAAAATAGACAGCAACATGGATGCAACTAGAGATGATCATACTAAGTGAAGTAAGTCAGAAAGAGAAAGACAAACACCATATGATATCACTTATATGTGGAATCTACAATATGACACAGATGAGCCTGTCTACAAAACAGAAACAGACTCAGACATAGAGAACAAACTTGTGGTTGCCAAGGGGCGGGGGGAGGGAGAGGGATGGAGTGGGAGTTTGGGGTTGGTAGATGCAAACTATTACATTTAGAATGGATAAAAGACAAGGTCCTAATGTATAGCACAGGGAACTATATTCAATATCCACTGATAAACCATAATGGAAAAGAATATTAAAAAAAGAATGTGTATATATATATATATGTATAACTGAGTCACTTTGCTGTGCAGCAGAGATTGGCACACCTTGTAAATCAATCAGACTTCAACAAAAGATCTATCACATGTTCAGGGATAAATTTGAGAAAAAATGTGCAAAACCAGTAAACCAAAAACTAAAATAAAACACAAAAACAAACAAACAAACAAAAAAACATTTTTGAGAGAAATAAAAGAATGAAATCAATGGAGAACTATGCATTGTTCATAGGTTGGAAGACTCAATATTGTTAACATGTCAGCTCTCCCGGAGTTGATCTATAGATTCAATACAGTCCCATTCAAAATCCTAAAAGGCTTCTTCTTTAAAATTATCCAGCTGATTCTGAACTCACGGTGAAATTCAAAACACCCAGAATAGCCAAACTGCTTTGAAAAAAGGAACAAAGTTGGAGGACTAACACTACCTGATTTCAAGAAGTATTATAAAGCTGCGGTAATCAAGAGAGTGTGATATCGACATTAAGATAGTTAATCAATGGATTGGAATAGACCCACATATATATGGATAACTGATTTTGGCAAAGATACAAAGACAGTTCAGTAATGAAAGGGTAGTCTTTTCAACCAATGATACTGGAACAATTGGATATTCATATTAAAAAATGAACTTCGATCCATGCCTACGAACAATACATACCAATAAGCATACATGCTAATATTAAGTCAAATTGGATCATAGACTTATATATAAACTTAAAACCACAACACTTTGAGAAGGAAATATAGAGTTAAATCTTTGAGATTTAAAAGCACATCTAATCTCTGCATCAGTTCTGGATCAGCTTCAGTTGATTTTTTTTTTCAGTCATGCGTTATTTTTTCAGTCATGCGTTATTTTTTCTTGCTTCTTTGCGTGCCAGGAAATTTTCGATCGGATGCTAGACATTCTGTTTTTAACTGTTTAGATACTAGATATCTTTGCATTCCTGTAAATATTCTTGAGGTATACTGTTTTCCGTTAGGTTACTTGGAAACAATTCGCAACTTTGGGGTCTTACTTTTATGATTTGATAGGAAGGTTCAGAGCAATGCTCAGTCTGGGGTTAATTATGCCCCATTACTAAGGCAAGACCTTTGTGAATACTCAGTGCCCCCTGCATCACAGTCTGGCTGGTGGAAACAGGCACTCTTGCCAGCCCTGGGTGAGCACTGAGCACTGTTCCCTCTCATTATTTCAGGTGATTCTTTCCTTGGCCTCATGGAATTTCCTCGCCCTCGCGTGCTGGTCCTCAGGGCGGCCCTGGGAAGGTCTCTGGGACGCTCCCTCTCTGCACAGATTTCCCCTGTTTGGTCCTCTCTTCCACTGACTCCAGTCACATTGGTCTCCCTGGAGTATCAGTCCATCTCCTGTGCTCCGAGAGTCTCTGCCTCAGTTCCCCATCTCTGCACTGCCTCCTGGAAACTCTCCAAAGCCTTCGGCAGTCACAGCATTCATCTTGTTTCCTGTGTCTCAGGGTTCTTCATTGTCACATGTCCAGGTTCACCCTGAAAATCACCATTTCCAATATTTTGTTTGTTTTAACGGTTTTTTCAGGTGGGAGAGTTAATCCAGTCCCTGTTATTCCTTCTTGGCCAGAAGTGGAAGTCTTTCTATTGCTCCTGTCTGATCCCCATGGTATACAATAGTATACCATGAATATCTTCATTGCAAAGAGGAAGCAACAAAATAACGGACATCTCAGTCTCCTCAGAAATATTAAGGAAAGCTCTGAAACAACCATGTCTTGTGTCACCTTTGCCCTCAGAACTCCTCTGGTTATGGATCAAACATTTGTAGATTTTGGACCATGCCCTTGCAAATATGATTAACCACAGATGGATGAAGGAACAGGGGAGATTTCTCCCTTATCACACCAGAAGGAAGGGAGAAGAATGCACTAACGTTGATGAGCTGATGCCTACAGTACAGTTAGTTAATTATGTGGTTGAAGTGTTTGGAATGATGAGGATAAACTGATGATGCTGACATCATCTTCTGAGAACGCTGACAATGACAGGAGAGAAATGATTTTGCAGGTGAATGATAAAACCACCTGCAAAGAATGCTTCAGTCTTTAATTCTGTAATTAATTTTGCATAAAATCAGCCATATTACATTGTCTTGAAAATTAGGCAGTAGCCCATCCTTCACTTGCTTCTGTGAGTTTTCAGCAAGTAGCAAAAAATGAGGCATTACAGGCATTTTGTGCATGCGATGTTTCCAGAAAAGGTCTCCAAAATTATACCCAGACATTGCTGGTTCCACCCTCAAAGCCAATCTGCACATCTGTATCTATAGCTATGATTTTGACAAGATGAGTATAAAATTGCTATCCACAATAATAAATCATGGAGACATGATTAAACACATATCTGTGTGGTTGTGTATAATTTTAAGCAAATTTGCAACCCAAAACTCTTTACCTTAGACATTCCAAACATCAAGGGTTAAGCAGTGGTTCATGACAGTTATGCAGAACACATCTTCCCTGGCCCTGTTAAGTAATTGGGATGGCAATTTGACACAACATAAGGAGGTAGAGGGGGTTTAAAGGCATTTGTGTGGGGACTCCATTTGTCTTTGGTCTCCGAGGGTCTTTGATCTGTAGCACAAGCCCTTCCATCTAACTATTTCTAGGTTGCTAAGGAATTAGGTCCCAGTCCTGGTGGCCCATTGGGTTAACTTTTCTTCCTTATGAGTTTACACCAATAATAGCAAAATTAACATTCCCATACAGCTGCCATTGAAATAAAAGGCAGTGCACCGCTTTTATAACAGAAGGATGCTTATTTGAGTACAATACCACTTGCAGCTAGAAAAGATGAAAATATTGGCCTTTTTGATGGACTTTGGAGAAGAAAAGTATTGCATTATTTCTCAGACTTCTCTGGATGTCGGAGTTGGTTTCTGTTTGAACGTGACGCTGAGCTGAGATAGGAAATGAAGGCTGCCCGTCTTTACTTAAATGAGCCTAAGAGTTCATCAGCGTTCTCCATAGACGTACCAGTCAGCTGACACACACTGAGTCTGCGCTCAACGAAAGCCTTGGGGTCTTTCTCTGCAGAACTGCAGTGATTTGTCGTCGTAAGCCCGTCGCTGTGCTCAGCGCCCCACCCTCCTCCCTCGGTCTCCCATGTGAGACGGTTTGATTGACCACGTCCCCCGTTACCACTGAGACCGAAAGATGAAGAACATCTCCTGTGGTTTCAGCACCACGGTGGCGGTCGGCAAGGCGCATTTAAATGCGACAGCGTGACCATAACACACACACACAGACACACACACACACGTGGTGCTACCTTTACGAGGGCTTAAGACAACACGTTCATCTCCCCACCAGTTTTCATATTAAACTGCTCTTTGCCATCAGGACACAGTTCCTCACCCAAAGCGATAGTAAGAAGATGCTCCAACAAAGGTGAACTGCAGTTAGGGGTGTGTGCTGGTCCTCTGGGCCCTTCTGCTGTTGGAAAGCTGGCCATCGCCTTCTCGGCTGGTGATGGCCATCCCCAGGTGGCAGCCAGTGGACCAAAGTGAGTGGGCCACCCAGCGCCTAACATCCAGTCAAGAGCTGGAACGCGCGCAGCCCTCTGTGTGTGTTAGCAAGTGGATGCGGAGCTGTACCCCCAGCTTGGGGGACAGTGGCCTGAAGCCGTTTTGAGCCACGCCTGATGGTTTCTGGGAAGCCACGCGGCCATCCCACAGGCTGTGTCTGGTGAGGGGGCCAGGGCAGGGGCTTCCTGACTCCGCTCCTGACCACCAGCCTCCCTAGAGAGGCCACGAGAACCTGAGGGTGCTTGATGAGGCTCTGAGGCTCTATTGCTTCCACCACGGCCAGGATTTTAGTCTTTTCTGCCTGCAAGTGGTATTCTGCTCAAATAAGCATCCTTTTTTTATATATATATATATATACAAATAAGGCACTGCCTTTTATTTCAATTGCAGCTTTATGCTAGTTTTGCTGTTACTGGTGCAAACTCATAACGAAAGGATGTGGTCTCTCGAAACTTAGCATTAATCATCATTTTTGTCTTTTTAAAATAAAGACAGCCTCAGGGTAGAAGAAAACCACGTGCCTGTTGTGTGTTCCATGGTTAATTGGCCACATCACCAGGGCAGAAATGAGTATGTGTGTTCTGGTCTGTAAAAGGTACATTTTTGTGTTCTTCAGTCACTCGGCAGCGCTTGGTTTTTCTCCAGAGTGCTGAGATATCAAAAAAGCATCTGTTCAGTTTCTCAAGTTACCTTTGATGTGTAATACCCGAAAGATGTTTAGCCTAGTACACAAAAAGTGCACTCATCACGAGACACATTGGAGATTATGAGTAAAAGCACAATTACATATTATTTTCCTTATTGATAATTATATACGTTTAAACTGAAGACCACAAAGTAAAACGAATATTCTACATTTACTCCTGTTTCTTTTCTTTCGGGGAAAAGGAAATGGGTGGGTCTGTACCCTGAGCGTACATCAGGCCTTGGTGTGTGTACAGGTGGGCGTGTATAAAATCGGTCCTATATAGCATCCAGTTTTGCGAAGAACTCTTAAGAAATCTCAGGCGCCCAGGCAAAATAAAGACTTGCTTTTTCTGCAGTTGCACAGCAGGTAAAATGAAATCTCTTCTCATTTCCTGCAGCCCTGGTGGCAAAAGCTGTTTTAGCGGACGGCAAACTCAACGTATGATAGCAACTGAGACGTAGAACTGAGGGCTTGCAATCTTCTCAGTCCCGTGGTCCCCTCTGTGAGGGGATGCAGGGGCCTGAGAAGGGAGGTTTGACAATAAATCTCAGGTAGCCTGTGCCGTGGTTTGCGTTGTACGCTAATTGTATGCTCTTAACAGCCTTCAGACCAGGAACCTTTTGGTTACTAATTATTCCCGGCCCTTCCTGAAATAGCGTGAGCAGAGCTCTTCAAACAGACTTGAAGTCCTTGGCGTGCTCTCTTCGTTTACACGGCAGGGAAAATGCTCTTCTGGATCCTCAAGAGTAATAATGCCTCCAAAATAATACGAAATGAAAACGTCTGGTGTCACAGTCTTTGACTGGGTGAAGTGGGGCTGATGTAGAGGATTTGGGGCAGAAGACCAAAGCCATGTGACTTATATCCAGAGGACATGTGAGGTCAGCGCTGAAGCTAGGTTGTCAGCTGGGGGTGTGGGCAGCGCTCACAGCCAGAGGTTATGGTGGATGGTGGATGGGACCAGAGCACTACCGCTACAGGGGGTGGACATTATTGGATTCTGTTGGAGGTATCTCGAGCACAGATACAATATCCTGGACTGCCCTGCGGTCAGAGTCCTGAGGGCCAGGGTTTGGCCAGCCAAACACCTAGTCCTTGATGCATGATAATTGTTTCCAACATTTTCTCCAGTGTCCCTCTGCCCACACAGCCAATAGAAAGGATACTCAGCCCGTGGCCCCGGTGCTGACATCGCCACCATCCAGCACCCGACAGGGTGCTCCTGGGACAGAGGACAGATGCTCCGTCACGTCCTCATCCGCAGTCATGGAAACCTTGTACCAGGAGCCTTTGGGTTACCAAGCCAAGTGTGGGAGTAGCACATGGGTGAGGCCGCAGGACCGCCCTCTGTAGTGTTGTATTGACTGTGAATTCAGGAAAGGTCTCACGGCGGAATCCAGTTCCTGTTGATCTGATTATTGAAACGGGGGGACGGAAGATGAGGAGGACTCATAAGTTGTACTTCTCAGTGTATGTTTTCTAGCTGTATTGAAATACAATTGACATGTAACATTGTGTAATTTGAAGGCATACGATGTTATTGTCTGATGCCAGTATGTTGATGTATGTATGTTGTGAGACGCCTGGTGTATGTATGTTGTGAGACGCCTGGTGTATGTATGTTGTGAGACGCCGGTGTATGTATGTTGTGAGACGCCTGGTGTATGTATGTTGTGAGATGCCCGTGTATGTATGTTGTAGATGCCCGTGTATGTATGTTGTGAGATGCCTGATGTATGTATGTTGTGAGATGCCTGCTGTATGTATGTTGTGAGATGCCCGTGTATGTATGTTGTGAGATGCCTGATGTATGTATGTTGTGAGATGCCCATGTATGTATGTTGTGAGATGCCTGATGTATGTATGTTGTGAGATGCCTACCGCGGTATGGCTAGCCAACAGCTCCGTTGCCTCACATACTTGTCATCTCTTCCTGTGCTAAGAACGCTGAAGACTGGCTTCCTCAGGCACTTTGCAGTCCATGAGACAGCGTTGTGAACGACCATCCCCGTGCTGTACAGTACCTCCCTGGAACGTCTTTGTCTCATAACTGGAAGTTTCTACCCATTGACCAACATCACCCCATGTCCCATAACCCCCAGCCCCTGGCACCCACCACTCTATTCTGTCTCTATCACTTAGGATTTTCTTTTTCGATTCCACATAGGAGTGAGATCATACAGTATTTGTCTTTCTCTGTCTCACTTATTTCACTTAGCATAATGTCCTCAAGATCCATCCATGGTGTTGCAAATGGCAGGATTTCATTTTTTTTCTTTTATAGCTGAATAATATTTGTGTGTGTGTGTGTGTATCGTACCTTTATCCCTTTATCCATAGATGGACCCTTAGGTTGTTTCCACATCTTGGCTATTGTGAATAAGGCTGTATTGAACACGAGTGCAGATATTTCTTTGAGATCTTGTTTTCATTTCCTTTGAATGTATACCCAGAAGTGGAACTGCTGGACCGTATGGTAGTTCTAGTTTTAATAGTTTGAGGAACCCCCATGCTGTTCTCCACAGTGGCTGCACCAATTTACATCTCTACCAACAGCATGCAAGGGCTCCTTTTTCTCCACACCCTCACCAACACTTGCTATTTCTTGTCTTTTTGATGAGAGCCATCCAAACAGGTGTGAGGTTGTGTCTCACTGTGGTTTTGATTTCCATTTCCTTGATGATTTTCATGTACCTGTTGGCCGTTTGTATGTTTTCTCTGTAACTCAATCTCTTTTCCTGTCCCAACCCACCAAAGGTATACGACTTACGGCTTGTGGGTGGGAGCGCCCACTAGTGGTGGTTTGGGAGCTACGCGAGCATCTTCATGACGGGGAAGTTTTAAAAGTTTCCCACGTGTACTTCCCTTGAGATTGGTCACCGCAGAGCAGTGAGCTTAAGGTCGATTCCAGTCAAGAATTTGGAATGCCTTCTCTAATCTTTGCCTTCTGAGTACTAAGAAAAGGGAGGTGATGATTTAATCATATTCTTTGTCACCC
The DNA here is from genome assembly GCF_949987535.1 of Balaenoptera acutorostrata. Lineage (NCBI taxonomy): Eukaryota > Metazoa > Chordata > Mammalia > Artiodactyla > Balaenopteridae > Balaenoptera > Balaenoptera acutorostrata. The sequence continues at coordinate 4,838,642 of NC_080085.1, read as the reverse complement.
CTGAGGATAGACATGGGACCAAGGGGGTAAAAGTTACACAAAGGCATATTTTGATTTATTATTAGAAAACAGGTTTTAAAAACTGCTGTTAATTACCTTTGGAATGTCGCAATTTGTTAAATCTTGATTTCCCGTCCCTGGACACATGATAACCTTCCGGATACACCAAGATGGGTTAAATGCCTCAGCGTTGCTTTAAATGCCTCTCCTTTGTACTCCATCCTGTTTCTAGAATGTTCTAGATATTTGTATTTTGGCTGTCTTCCACACTAGGTTGTCAGTCTTTTAAGGACAGAGATTAATCATGTCTTACTCACCTTTGTATTCCTAGCATCCCACACAATGTGGGGGTGCATCAGAGTTACTGAAAAAAAAAAAAAAATCCTTGAATGGAAATAGGACCTGTGAGGTTGCAGGAGGGCAGTCATACTAGTTGAGACGTAATGTTTGATTAGCTTAAAGATCCTTTGCAATTTTACGATTCTCGGAGTCTGTTCCCCACCAAAGATTATGATGTAACCCATCATTACCAAGTTAGATGCTTTGAACGGACACTCCAATAGATTTGAATAGAGTCACTCCTGCTTTCCAATTTTACAAATTCCTGATTCATGTTGTGACCAGACACTCATGAAATGACTTGTTGTGGGCATGGATTAGAGCTTAAATATCCTGGAAGAGACCACAGCCAGCACTCTGTTTTAATCAGCTGAGCTTGCTGGCGATATACCACAAAGCTGAGGAAACAGAAATTACTCCCATGAAAAAAATTCCAAAATCCAGTATTACCAAATTACCGTCTTTGCTCTAAAGATAGCAAAGGAAACCAGCACCTACTTGCTATCCTAACTTTTTTCCTCTAATTTCATTTCTGACTGTTGGCCTATTCCCTTGACATTTATATCAGATTGACTGGATTCCATATTCTAGGAATATAATTTTTTTAAAAAAAATCACTCCGTTCTGTCATTTGGAAAATCAGTCCAGGTGTCAGTCATTATTTTGCAGGACTGCTGCATGACCTATGGGATTCTCTAAGCCAAATCTGTTGATGTAGAGGGAACCCCTGTTATCATGGGGTCAAGAATTTACTGGCGTCTTTTTACTTCCCGGTTCCCAGCCACATCCTGAAAACTAATCAAGAACAAGTCTTGTGAATTGTACTTTTATTTTAATCTTTGAGCACTTAACAGCGTCAACCATTTAATTCTATGCCCCCTTGATTATTCATTCCTCATTTACAGAAGTGAGGAGGAAAAGTAAGAGTGAATGTTACTCACAGAGCAAGGAAATCTGTCCCTCCCTCTGTCCTTTCTCTCTCTCTCACACACACACACACACGCGCGCGCGCATCTATCTTCACAAATGACGTTTCTCCATATTGTTGAATGTATAACACTTCTAGCAGAAGAAGATGCCTTTGAGATCAACAGAGGTCATTACATTTTTTAATTGAAATATAGTTGATTTACAAATTGTGTTTCAGGTGTACAACATAGTGATTCAGGGTTTTGTTTTTTTGCAGATTGTATTCCATTATAGGTTATTACAAGATACTAGGTATAATTCCCTGTGCTATACAGTAAATCCTGGTTGCTTATCTATTTTATACATAGTAGTTTATATCTGTTAATCCCATATCTGTAATTCCCACCCCACCCCCCCCCGCAATTTGGTAACCACTAGTTTGTTTTCTATGTCTGTGAGTCTGTTTCTGTTATGCATGTACATTCATTTGTATTATTTTTTAGATTCCACACATAAGTGATATCATACAGCATTTGTCTTTCTCTGTCTGACTTATTTCACTAACCTTAATGTTCTCTAAGTGTATCCACGTTGCTGCAAATGGCATTATTTCATTCTTTTTTATGGCTGAGTAATATTCCATTATATATATACACACACACACACCCCCCACATCTTCTTAATTCAGTTCTCTGTCGATGGGCACTTGGGTTGCTTCCACGTCTTGGCTATTGTAAATAGTGCTGCAGTGAACGTAGGGGCGCATGTATGTTTTCAAATTAGAGCTTTCTCCTGATACATGCCCAGGAGTGGAATTGCAGGATGATATGGTAGCTCTGTGTTTAGTTTGTTAAGGAACCTCCATCCTGTTCTCCATAGTGGCTGCACCAATTTACATTCCCGTCAACAGTGTCGGAGGGCTCCTTTTCTCCACACCCTCGCCAACGTTTGCTATTTGTAGAAAAGGTCGTTACATGTAAAGAAGGTTAGGAGCTTGGCTACTTCTGTGGAATAATCTCCACATACAGGGCCATGGCATCAACAAGAGCTCCCCTGAATGTGCGGGTCTGAACGGCTGTCCCCTGTCCCCTTCCATACATCACCTGCGCGCCACCGACTTTGCACACTTTCTCTACTCTCCGCACCGTGTGTCCCTCCAGGCGGACAGCCACCTCCGCAGGACCATCTCCTTACTTCCTAATCCCTCCCAGCACCCCTGACTGGGAGGTCTTCCTTCGGGACCAGCAGCTTGTCTGCCCCTGACTCCAAGAAACAAAACGCCTCTCCTCAGACTCAGCAGCAGCTCTCTGAGCAGGGAGAACCTTTGCTGCTCTCGAGGAGCGAAGTGGATCTCTGGAAAGAGAGCTATTGGGAACATGTGTCCAGGGGCTAAAGACAGGAAGTTTTAGAAGAGAAATACATGTCAGTTTCAAAAGATAAAATCTCCGGAGCTTGCTAATAGTATTTATGGAGCACCTAACTGCCAGAAGCCCAAAGCTTTCTTCTCATATAATCAAATAACAGCCGGCATCAAAACATTACTCTGAGATGGCCAAGGGGTGTCTATTATCCCCATTTTCCCACAAAGGAAACCGAGATAAAAGGTTTAAGTGGTTTTGCCCAGAGGGACAGAGAAGAATTAGAAGTAGCATCAGAAATAGAAGAGAATTGCTCAATTTAGACTGTGTTATATTAGACAACTTTGTGAAATAAGTAAATGCTTTGATATGTATATTTGTATGCATAAGTCAATCTCTCTGTCACACACACACACACACACACACACACTTCTATTCCCCAGCTGGTAGAATATGCTTGATGTTGCAGTATTCACTCTCAAGACACAAATTACCTGAATGAAAATCCCTATATCCTAGACTGAGCGCTCACCTTCCTAAAAGTCACAGATTTTTAGGAATCAGATCGCAGCAATCTAGTCCTTTCTATGGTAGCTCCTACTTGGGTTCTTTTGAAACCATGTGTTTAGTTTTGGAGCTCTTGAAGAATCCAAAGAATCGCTCTAGACAGGGTCAGCGGGAACATGCTCTAGAGAAACGAAGCCGCAGACCGATTCCCTCCTGGGAGGAAGTGCAGGGAGCGAGCGCTGCAGGACAGGTGAGGGGCTGCCGCCCACCTGCTCCTGCTCCTCCTTCCCACGTGCCCCTCCGCACTCACTTCATGCCCTAGAACGTCTCCTGCTGATGCAGTGAGGAGAGTGGTGCTGAGTCCTGAAAGCAGTCATTATGGGAGAAAAGGATGGCTAAGAAGAGGTGCTTTCACTTGTGATAGAGAGAGGGAGGGAGGGCAGGAGAGAGGGAGGGAGGGCAGGAGAGAGGGAGAGAGAGAGAGAGAAAGGGGAGGGGAGAGCGGGAGGAAGGGAGAGAAGGAGGGAGACAGGCAACAAAATGGCAACAATATTGTCAGCGTCTGTAAGCTGTTGGGTGTTTCCACTGCCAGACACAGTAGGTGAAAAGCTCTTTCTCACTGACCATCCTCAGTCAATGTTTGAATTTGTAAAACAGAATCTCGGGACTTCCCTGGCGGTCCAGTGGTTAAGACTTCGCCTTCCAATGCAGGGAGTGCGGGTTCGATCCCTGGTTGGGGAGCTAAGATCCCACATGCCTCGCGGCCAAAAAACCAAGAAACAAAAAACAGAAGCAATATTGTAACAAATTCAGTAAAGACTTTAAAAAGGGTTCACATCAAAAAAATCTTAAAAAAATGAAAACAAAAACAAAATCTCAAAACCAAACTCATGATTTCATTAAGAGAACGTTCTGTTGTTTCACAGGCAACACAGCTGTAGGGAAGTAAAGATCTTGGAAGAAAACTAGACATTTCCGCCCCTCTCGTGAGTACTTCCTCAGCATCTGTGTGCATTTCGCATGGTCTCCAGGGGCCTTCCAAACACGAGGGAGAAGTGTCCTCAGCTGCCTGGACCGTTAGGTTAAATAATGACCGTGTTAACAACGGGATCCAAAGGGCTCTTTTCTCTGGACCATTATCCACCTAGTGAGCAGTTTCTAGTGAGGAGGCTTCATAACCACGGTCGGAAGCACCGATCACAGTTGCATTGCTAATTCGGCACTGGCATTGTTTAAAACATTTAATCAGATCCCGATTCCAGGTTCTCTGTGGCAACAGCACCCCCCCTCTTGGATTGCCCTTGAGCTCTACCGAGCGTTGCGTTAGCAACCTGACCTCCTGCATCCCTGAGAGGGGGCGGGGACCAGAGGCTGGTCACATGCTGGCGGAGCGGTGCGCTTCAGGCTTGGGTGAATGTCAGATGGGCCTGGGGAGGCTTTAAACAATCCTGATGTCCAGGCCCCACTGCACAGCACCAACTCAGAATCTCTGTAGGTGGGATCCAGCATTGGTCTCGTCTAAAGCTCTCCAGCAGGTTTGAGAAACTCCCACAAGACTGTTGTGCTGTTTGTTTCCATCAGCAGCATCTTTGGTTGAAGACTTAGGGCCATCCCCATGGAATCCCTTGAGACAACAACCGTTCCTTGTGTGACGGTGTGAGGCTCTACGCCTTGTTGACAGAGCAGTGGGTCAAATGCAAGGCTTGTAATGTGGTTGGACGTTGCGAGTTGCACTTGGGTTCCGACTTCAGGGTGCAGCGTCCACATGGTGGGCTGGTGGCAGCATGCCCAGCGTGGTGTGTGATCAAGATGGTGCAGAGCCTTGGCCCTCAGGGCCCATGAGGAGTGAATGAAGGGGTGGAGGACGTGGGGCTTGGGGGACAGCAGATTTGGGTGGGAAGACATCCTGAGACCTAGAAGCGGTACCCCATGAAACGGGAGGTGATTTGTCTTCTTTCACGCTAGACCGTGAGCATCTTGAGTTGTTTTCCAATTGCTCTAAAAATGCCAGTGGGTCCTCGACAAATATGTCTTCAGGGACTGTTCCAGAGGAGAGGCTGCTGGGAAGCATGGCGGCCGTGAGGATGTGAGCGTCAGCACATGACGGGGGTGAACTTTAAATTCCTTGTCAGTCATCGTTCAGTGCGCAGATGTGAGGAGGGGCACGGTCCCTGCTCATGAGTTTGCCCGGGTCCCTCAGAACGCGTCTACCCACATTGCATCTTCCCTTGCTGTTTGCTCTCTACCTCACTGCCTTTGTGGACCCGGGGGAGGGGAGGGGAAGGGAAGGGTGAAATTCAATATGATGGTTTTTTCATTATCCCAAACGTTTGAGCCTCCCTACAGAGACACGTTAAAATTCGACCTTGGGACATCCAGGGGACAAAACTCTTCCAGGTTGAATTCTACACATCTGGAATGTCTTCTTCTTCTTCTTTTTTATAAATTTGGATATTGTTCTCACCCAGTCCAAATAAATGTCACAGAAGATAGATGGGGCCTTCTCCTAAGTCCCCTCCAAAGTGGGTCATGTCGCCACGCCAGTGATAGTCCTAACAACAAGGTTAGTTATACGCTCACTTTGGTTCTCCATCTACAGCCACTTGCTGGAGTAATTCGTATTTTTTAGAGTCTGTTGCCTGCAGTTTTTCCATTCTGTCTATATGGCCACAGAATTAACGGTCTACCCCTTACAGTTAAACAAGTACCGTCTTTAGTGTGCTTCCTTTTCAGTGGTAGATGATGCACGTGTTTTCCTCAAACTGTCTTTGCTTTGCTTTTTTTTTTAATATTTTATTTATTTATTTATTTATGGCTGTGTTGGGTCTTCGTTTCTGTGTGAGGGCTTTCTCCAGTTGCGGCAAGTGGGGGCCATTCTTCATCGCAGTGCGCGGGCCTCTCACTATCGCGGCCTCTCTTGTTGTGGAGCACAGGCTCCAGACGCGCAGGCTCAGTAATTGTGGCTCACGGGCCCAGTCGCTCCGCGGCATGTGGGATCCTCCCAGACCAGGGCTCGAACCCGTGTCCCCTGCATTGGCAGGCAGATTCTCAACCACTGCGCCACCAGGGAAGCCCTGCTTTGCTTTTTTACAGAGAGAATAAAAAAAATTCTTCACCATCCTAAGTATCTACCCCGCCCCCGAAGGTACTCCCTCACAGCTTTCCTCAAACTACCAAAATTTCCTCGTTTCCTTCATAACTTAGGATCATGACCCTGTATTCTTTTGAATCACAGGAACACTATTCCAAACCCCTTCCACTAAGGAAAGTTCTCCAAATCCCAACTTCAGAGACACACAATACCCAACATTTACATGATGTAAATGTTTTTTATTTCTGCCTGTATCAGATTTTCTGTGAATATTCTAAGGCTTTTTTACCTTGCTTTGCATCTTTCTGAAGTTATTTCACATGTGATGGAGGGGGATTCTATTTTTCTTAATAAGGTCATATGTGATTTTATTTTAAAAATCTGTTTCATTATTTTCAAGGATGCCTCTTTCTGCTTCTACCTCTCAACAACTTCATGGAACCATGTATTATAAAATGTTAATAGTTAAACAACGATTTTTTTCTTGACCTGACTGGTATTAGGCTACATTGCAAACTCCTCAGTGAAAGATGAATTGTTTTCTTCCTCCTAAATTATTTATACCCACTGCCCCCAAGTGTTAATTTCAGTGTTTCAGGACCACAGTGTCAGGTTATTTGGGTAATAACCTTGGAATGCAGGACTTGTCTTTAGGCGTGATTCATTTTTTTTTTTTTTTTTTAAAGGATTTTCTTATTTATTTATTTATTTATTTATTTATTTATTTATTTATTTTTGGCTGTGTTGGGTCTTCGGTTCGTGCGAGGGCTTTCTCCAGTTGCGGCAAGCGGGGGCCACTCTTCATCGCCGTGCGGGGACCGCTCTTCATCGCGGTGCGCGGGCCTTTCTCTATCGCGGCCCCTCCCGTCGCGGGGCACAGGCTCCAGACGCGCAGGCTCAGCAATTGTGGCTCACGGGCCCAGCTGCTCCGTGGCATGTGGGATCTTCCCAGACCAGGGCTCGAACCCGTGTCCCCTGCATTAGCAGGCAGATTCTCAACCACTGCGCCACCAGGGAAGCCCGTGATTCATTTTTTGATTGTCATTTTAAGGCATGGTTTTATTTTATGTCATTTTAAATCTTGGGTCATGGTGAAGAAAGGACACCATTTTAATGTTTATCTCCCTTTTTGTTACTTTGGGCCCAGAATTTGCAAGAAACAGCAGTACAAATAAAGCGGTTATGTAAGCGTTTTCTTTTACCTCCAGTGAAAGAAATCAGAGATCAAAAATCTCTTTTAACGGGGTGTAGAGAGAGAATGTGCTGTTACTTTAGCCGCCTGGTGTTGACACAGAGGACAGCCTATTTCTGAGGGTTTCCGAGTCTTGCCAGGATCGTGTAAATGTTCCTTGAACTAAATTTAAGCTGTGCCAACATTAAGGCAACATCAGATAAGATAGGAAGTACTCGATTTAGAAGTGATTCATTGCCTTGGGATTCTATTTGAAAGAGATTGCTTTTTTTTCCCATTGAGTTATCATAATTAAAAATTTCATTGTACGTCTGTAGCCCTTGTGTACCTGTCAGACTTTGGCTTTTAGATGTCTCTCTGGGGTTTCAAAGATAATCATTCATTACTGATAAAAATCCCCTCAGTCCTTTTACATCCGGCAGCTCCGTGACGACCCTCGCTTAATCCAGAATAGAGATTAAAGAACTAACCCTGGAGTCTGTCTGCAGAGTCAGTCCCAAAGCTGGCATCAGGTCTTGGACCTCTGCGCCTGCTTCTCTGCCAGATGATTTGCCTGCAGGGGGAAATGAGGAGCGGTTGAAGCTAAGTCCCCTGCTTGCTGTGATCCTATGGCTGAATCTCGTGAAATGCGCAGGGTGGGGTGGGTAGCATGGGTGTCTCCTGCGATGCCTCATCGTTGGCAAGATCATTCAGTGACGAGAGGGAGTTTGCCAAGCAGACGTTTACCTTCGCAGCCTCAGGCGTTGACCCCAGTCTGTGGCTGGTGTCGTAATAGCTGAGGTGGTGTGTGTCTGCAGTGCTGTGTACTCTGTGTATGACGTCGCTGACCCTCACGGTGATCCTGTGGGGAGACTGAGGCATGCCCTTACGCGACGGAGCTGGGATTTGACCCTCGGGCTTTGGAGCCCTCTGTCTTGGCCGATATGCCCTGCTGTGCCTTCTGCCAGCCAGCTCTTAGAGGGCGACCGTGGCAGGTTCGAAATACCTTTCCCCAATTTAAGGCACTGTCGTCTATTTCAGCTCCCTCCTTCCAGCCTCCTCACTGTCATTAGACTAAAACTCCCGAGTCAGAGAACAGTCCGGACACGCCCTTGCCCTCGGACTCTCTGTGGCTTCCGATGAAATCGAAAGTCCATCTTGGGCCAGACATTCAAACCCATCCCATCCATGGTCTGACTCAGACTCACATTTCCAGATTTAATGTTTGACGCAGCTTCTCGTGGACTCAAGGACCCAGCCTTACTGAACCATCACTAGTATTGAAAGATACACCCCCCAACTCAACAACCAGAGAACAAACAACCTGATTAAAAAGTGGGCAAAGGGCTTGAATAGACATTTCTCCGAAGAAAATATGCAGATGGCCAGAAAGCACATGAAAAGATGCTCTACATCACTAATCATCAGGGAAATGGAAATCAAAGCCACAGTGAGATACCATCCCATACTCACTGGGATATTAGCTATTATTAAAAAAAAATAGGGGGCTTCCCTGGTGGCGCAGTGGTTGAGAATCTGCCTGCCAATGCAGGGGACACGGGTTCGAGCCCTGGTCTGGGAAGATCCCACATGCCGCGGAGCAGCTGGGCCCGTGAGCCACAATTACTGAGCCTGCGCATCTGGAGCCTGTGCTCCGCAACAAGAGAGGCCGCGATAGTGAGAGGCCCGCGCACTGCGATGAAGAGTGGTCCCCACTTGCCACAACTAGAGAAAGCCCTCGCACAGAAACGAAGACCCAACACAGCCATAAATAAATAAATATTAAAAAAAAAAAAAAAAAAATAAGCGTTGTAAGTGTTGCCAGGGATGTGGAGAAATTGGGACCCTTGTGCGCTGTTGGTGGGAATGGGTAATGGTGCAGGTGCTGTGGAAAACAATTTGGCAGTTCCTCAAAAAATTGAAAGAGAATAACCACACGATCCAGCAATTCCACTTCTGAGTATTTTCCAAAAGAAATGAAAGCAAGGTCTCCATGAGATATTTGCACACTCGTGTTCATAGCAGCCTTTTTCCGGATAACCAAAAGGTGGAAGCAACCCAAGTGTCCATCAGTGGATGAACGAATAAGCAAACTGTGCTATATACATACAATAGAATATTATTTAGCCTTAGAAAGGAAGGAAATTCTGACACATGCTGCAACATGGACAGACCTTGAGGACATGATGCCACGTGAAATAAGCCAAGGAATGCTGCGTGATTCCACTTATACAGTTTGAGGCACCTGGAGTCGTTCAAATTCACAGAACCGGGAAGTAGAAGGGTGGGTGCCAGGGGCTGGGGAGGGGAGATGGGGGTGGTGTTGTGTAACGGGCGCGGAGTTTCCATTTCACACGAGATGAAAGATATTCTGGGGGTGGTTTCACAACAGTGTGAGTGTTCTTGATACTTCTGAAGTGTACACTTGAAAATGGTGAGGAGAGTAAATCTTACGGTTTGTATACTTCAGCAAAATTAAAAAATTTTTAAAGAGTTCCCCCTCTCCTCACTTCAGTGCCTCTGCTCATTATGACCTTTCTTCTTTCCATGTCCTTCCTTGTAGGATCTTTCCAACTCCTAAAGGTCTATTTCAAACGTGACCCTCAAACGTGATCCTCTCCACGAAATTGTCCTTTTTTCTTTTTAAATACATGCAGTTTATTGTGTGTCAGTTTTTTTTGTTTGTTTGTTTGTTTTGGCCGCGCTGCATGGCACGTGGGATCTTAGCTCCCTGACCAGGGATCGAACCCGCACCCCCCTGCGTTTGAAGGGCAGAGTCTTAACCAATGGACCACCAGGGAAGATCCCGAAATAGTCCTTTCTGCAAACAGCTGAAATGAACAGTACTTTCTCTGAATGGCCGTCAGCTCATGTAGGTTTCAGTCATAGCCCTGGACAGAGAAGTCAGTGTCTTATTAGTGAGTGCTGGTCCCGGCAGGTCACGCCGACCACCCCCTGCTGGCCCCAGCAAGACTGTCACCTCCATGGGGATAAGAGCCACAATTTCTTCCACTTTGTATCTAGCACTGGGACACACATCATAAGCACTCAGACTGAATAATTTGATGGCTCCCTTCCTTTTTTTCTTTTTGCCAGAACTTCGGGGAAGATATTGGAATTATCTCCCGTGCTTATGAGATTTTGCCTTCTTTCCATTTCGGGCCACATAGGGTCTCTCATTTAGCAATTTAAATTTGGTGGAAGGACCTCAAACTGGCATGAAGCTGTTTGAATGAATCGAGATAAGCTCCTTTCTGAAGAAAGAACTTTCTGACCTCTTAATACTTCTTTCATACCCTAATCCTTAAATAATGTTTCTAGCAATAATTCCGTTTTCAACACATGTAGCAGAAGATCTGGGTATCATCAAAATATAAAATTACTGGTTTTCAAATATTATTAGGTTTCTGTTTAATGTGGAGTAATAGCTCTGTCAGGAGACCAGATATAGATATATGGTTTATTAAAGGAAACAAAAGACAAGCCTTTATTTATGATCCTCACATTGTGGTAGGTTGTGTACGTTGTATAGGCAATTGTGAAAAACGGGCTAAAGGTTAGGGCTGGATGAACAATTTCATCTCAGTCTTTGTTTGTAAGTCTGTGTTTATTAATCATTCGGAGGGCACAAGCAGCCTTCTCGGTAATGCTGCCTGGCTCCGACTTGATAGATCTGACTCACAATAAACATTCATCATGTCATTTTTTGGATGTTTGAATAAGTGATTTTTAGAATCATTGAAAAATGTCTTTTTGTCTTACTTTTTTTTCCCACTGTCGTCATTTTTTAAGAAAATTGGTCCAGTTCTTGCAATAGATTATTCCAGATCTCCTACACCACCCCCCTCCCACTGTTTCCAGATATTTTAAGCTGAATTTATTCATTTTCACATGAACCCAAGGAACATCTTTCTGCACGGACCCGCCATACCCGATCTCATATTTGAACGTGTTCTCTCCATTTCCTTTCCTTTATTCTCTAGCGTTGCCCTGTCTGGTCCCGGATTCAGCGCGAGATCTGCATTGCTAAATTGGGTCGTTGGCAGATGTGTTCTCTTCCTAAGTTCTGAGACTGGCTTTCCTCCCCTCCCATCTCTCCCTTCAAGGATGCAGTTGGTTTTCCTTTCACCTTGGTCTTCCTGCACCCGTGTTGCCCGTCCATTTGGGCCCTGTCCAAAGCTAACATTTTCTGTACTTCCCGGGAAGTAAGAGAGTTCTGCAGCCACGTGTCAATGAAATTGAGTTCCCTTCTTGGCAGTCTTTAGCCAACAAGAGTGTAAGAAAGGATCTCAGTCCTTCAACACAAAATGTGCAAGTGGAAATACTGACATTTGAGGCTGGCTTGAACACCTGTCACTTCTTAGAAGAAAATTGGTAATAATTTTCTTCTTGTCCTTAACTTTTTCAGGAATCATGGGGATTGTTGAAAGCTTTAAAGGAAGTAACAAGTGTGTAGTTAGGGTTGTTACAGATACTTTGTTGACTTACTCCCCCTTTTCTTTTTATCCCCAAGCAAATTGATGTATTTGATGTTAAAAATATTAATATTTGTAGACCGACTGTAATTTATCATCAAAATTGGGAGAGAAAGGGGGCATCAGTAATAGTTAGCAGGACAGCAAGGATAAACCAGTGGACTCTCTGGCAAACCCATCCAGACAGTTTCCTTAGCTATGACCTAGCTCAGCTGCCCAGAGACCAATTTCTAGATATTCTAACTGAAGTAGCTAAAAAAGTCGTAAAGCTTTACGGAGAAAAGAAGCTATAAATCTTGGTTGTAGTGACTTTATCTCTGTGGGGATGCATGCCAAAAACTGCCTGAAAAGAAAATTTTGGTGAGCTCTTCACATCCTACAAAGTTAGTTGAACCCAGTTTCAACCGGTGGAAAAAATGCGAGTCAACACAAAAATAAGCACAGTAATTCATTCATTCATTCCTCTACAAATATGCCAACCTACCCCTCTCTGCTAGGAGTTGCCACTCAAGAGAGGGAGAAAGATAAGCCAGCAGTTATAATATCCTGCGATGAGGGCTGTGTTGGGTTTTTTTTAATAATAGATTTATTTATTTATTTTTATTTTTGGCTGCATTGGATCTTCGTTGCTGCGCGCGGCTTTCTCTAGTTGCAGCGAGCGGGGGCTACTCTTCATTGTGGTGTGTGGGCTTTTCATTGTGGTGGGTTCTCTTGTTGCAGAGCATGGGCTCTAGGTGGGCAGGCTTCAGTAGTTGTGGCTCACGGGCTCAGTAGTCGTGGCTCACAGGCTCTAGAGCGCAGGCTCAGTAGTTGTGGCGCACGGACTTAGTTGCTCTGTGGCATGTGGAATCTTCCTGGACCAGGGCTCAAACCCGTGTCCCCTGCATTGGCAGGCAGATTCTTAACCACTGCGCCACCAGGGAAGCCCAAGGGCTGTGTGTTTTTTAAGCCAGCATTTGTGGGGATTTGTTAGAGCAGCAGGAGGAAACTAATACAGGTTGATGAAAGCTTCACAGAGGATCTGCACTTTGGTGAACAACATAGAGATGGGCCAGACAGGAATAGTCAGGAATTCCAGGGGGACCCAGCACAGACCTCTGCCCAAGGCAGAGTGGAGAGGGCTGAGATTAAGGCTGCAAAGTGAGTTAGGAGGCCACGGCACCCACTGAAGTCAGAAATGTAAAGGCTTTAACTAAGCTCGGTGAGGAGGATGGACAGACAAAGATTAAGAAACAATTTACATCAACACAACGGCCTCCCTACAGCATAATTCCTCCAGGGTGGATACATAATAGTGACTTGGGCCTTAAAGGAGACTTCAGAAATATATATATTTCTGAGAGAGAGAGAGAGAGGGAGAGAGTTTAAACAGTTGAAAATTTGGTAGTATACTTTATCACGTATATCATCACGGGCAAATTACTTAATCTATTTACATTACATCTGTAAAGGGGGACAGTCCCACTTATAATGCCTATATTTTAGGCTTCCTTGAGAATTATACAGTGTGCTACATAAGCACTCACTAAACAAAGAAAAGCTACTTATTACTTACGCTTAATAAATAGCATATCCAAGTCTGGAGGAGAAGTGTGAGAAAGGATTTTTTTTTTTTTTTAAAGAAATTCACGTTCTTTTATTTATTTATTTATGACTGTGTTGAGTCTTCGTTTCTGTGCGAGGGCTTTCTCTAGTTGCGGCAAGTGGGGACCACTCTTCATCGCGGTGCGCGGGCCTCTCACCATCGCGGCCTCTCTTGTTGCGGAGCACAGGCTCCAGACGCGCAGGCTCAGTAATTGTGGCTCACGGGCCCAGTTGCTCCGTGGCATGTGGGATCTTCCCAGACCAGGGCTTGAACCCGTGTCCCCTGCATTGGCAGGCAGATTCTCAACCACTGCGCCACCAGGGAAGCCCGAGAAAGGATTTTTTTTAGTCGTCTTTGCTCTCAGAATTGTTGCTGACTGAGAATGCATAAAAGCAGAGCTATAGAGAGGGACTGTGCATCATTATTATAATTTTACACTTTTAGATGGATGGAAGAGTAGGATTGAAATTTGACTTACCCTGTTGGATCAACAGCTATTTTAGGGCATCTCCAAATGCTCCACACACCAGGCTGAGACACAAAATGGGAGGCTGAGTTCCTGCTCTCTGCACAATCTCCATCCACTTGAGAAGAGAAGCATGCAAAGAAAATAACTTCTATTCATTTACTGCTTGTAACACAAGTCATCCATTCTCATCGTAAAAAGCTTGGAACCAATAGGACATCATGTAAAACTATAAATCACCAATAACTCTACCATCTGGAGATCATCCCTGTTAACATTGTTGCTATTTTGAAGTCTTGCTGAAGTTTTCAACCTCTCCACAAATCTCTTCCCTATCTACCCCAGTCCCCCTTTCAAAAAACCCAGCAGGTATGTGCTCATTGCCTAGGCAGAGAAATATAAAAGAATGGCGTGTACTGAAAAAATTCCTTCCTTTGCTTTTTAGAAGCCTAAAAAAACATCAGGGACCTGGACCACCAATGGCATCATACGAGGGGACTTGAGAATAGGAAAAAAAAAAAAAAAAAATCTTGGTTAGGACTTCCCTGGTGGCGCAGTGGTTAAGAATCCGCCTGTCAATTCCGGGGAATGGGTTCGAGCCCTGATCCGGGAACATCCCACATGCCGCGGAGCAGCTAAGCCCGTGCGCTACAACTACTGAGCCTGCGCTCTAGAGCCCGTGAGCCACCACTACTGAGCTTGTGGCCACAACTACTGAAGCCCGCGTGCCCTAGAGCCTGTGCTCCGCAATAAGAGAAGCCACTGCAGTGAAAAGGCTGAGCACTGCAAAAGAGTAGCCCCCGCTCACCACAACCAGAGAAAGCCCACGTGCAGCAACGAAGACCCAACGCAGACAAAAAAAAAAGAACTTCTGGATTGTATAAACAGGCTCATATGTTGTCTTCTAGTTTTTTATGGTTTCCCATTAAGTATGGTTTTACATTAAATATTGAATCTTTGCAAAGTGAGTGGTTAATGAATTGGGAATAACAACACTTCAGCCACCATCGCAAAGCGCAAGGTTGCAGCACCTCCTGAATTCCACCCTGTTCCGTCTACCTCTCGCCATTAAGTCTCCCCGATTTTTGTTATTGTGGGGAAAGTTGCATAACCACATGACTCAGCAATTCCACTCCTAGGTATATGCCCAAGAGAAATGAAGACATCTACACACACACAAAAAACTCGGATACAAATGTTCATTGCAGCATTATTCATGAGAGCCAAAAGGTGGAAACAACCCAAATGTCTATCAATGGATGACTGGATAAATAAAATGTGATCTGTCCATACAATGGAATATTATTCAGCCATAAAAAGAATGAAGCTCTGACATGCTTCGGTGTGGATGAACCAAGAAAACATTATGTTCAGTGAAAGAAGCCAGGCACAAAATGAACACATATTGTGTGAGTCTGTTTGTTTGCAGTGTGCAGAACAGCAAATCCACGGAGAGAGAAATTAGATGAATGGTTATCTAGGACTGGAGGCACAGATGGGTAGGGGTGATGGCTACAGGGAACAGGGTTTCTTTGTGGGGTGATGAAACTGATGTAAAACTGGCTGTGGTGATGGTTGCAAAACTCTGTGAGTCTACCAGAAGCCATTGACTTGTATACTTGAAATGGGTGAATTTTATGTGAATTACATCTCAATAAAGCTGTTAAGTTTTTTTTTTTTTTTAAAGAAGAGTAAAATATATAGTGCTCTAAGTGCTCTGCAGAAAAATTAAACGGGAAATGTGTTAAGGAGTTTTACTTGGGTTAAATTTTAGTTCAGGGTTTTCCTACCATTCTCTAAATTCCTATAAATAAGTAAAAGAGTCCCTGAATCAGAGTCAACTAGTAACATGCGGGGAGAGATACCCACCCCTCTCCTGCTGCATTAATTGAATTGTTTCACCGCAGGCTAGAAAACCACCCAAATTCTTTTGTCCTCCAGGAAACCCAGGGTTTGACCAGGAGAACACTGCCTGTAAATCCATGGAAAACCCTGCCTCAAGGACCAGAATTCTATCTAAGGACTTGCTGAGTTCCACAGTTTGCTTACCCAAGGGCTCTGCTTCGCCAGCATAATCCCAGAAACACTTGAACAAAAATTGGGTGGTTTAATAGCAACGGGCCCACTGAATCCACAGAATGGAGAAATCAGTGCCTTTCTAGCTGTTACATCCTTGTTACATGTCATCGCTTTCTGGCTATTAAAGGGCTAGTGTTTTTTAAAATTAATGTGCCTGGTACATCTCCAAGTTCTATTTTAAGGGTGCTTTTGGTGTGTCAAAAGCCTTCAGGAAGTTGTCCCCAGGCTGGCCACTCTGGAGGCGGCCTCGTCCCTGTAGAGATGCTGGGAGCCCCCCCCACCCCCACCCCAGCCACCGGCAGCAGCAACCCAGCTGCCCCACCAGCTGGCCGGGGCTTGTGTGTCCCTTGTCACTCAGCTCTCGCATCCAGAGCATACCTGCAGGCTCCAACCCCAAACGGCCCAGGGGACCCACACACTCTCCCAGTTAGACTTTCATCACAGCGAAACCTCCGGCGGATTACGACCGCCCCCTTGGGCCCAAGAACACAGAAAGAAGTGGACTTGTACTTTCATAAAGATACAATAAATTGTCCCCTGAAGAAGGGACGCCCTTGACAGCATGTGAAAGGCATAACTGCACCAGGAAGTAGAAAACTTGGGAAGTTGCCGAGGGTTGTGGTCTGAACTTCACCTTTACTTTTTGATATTTGTGTGGTGACGTCTGGCTCTGAATTTAGAGTTCTCTCTTTGGCTTTGCAACAACACGCACATCGTGGGCGGCTGCCGGCCCTCGAGGGTGGTCAAGACTAGCAAATATGCACTACAGATTTAGGGGTGTCAGAAGAAAGTAAATTGGGTTCATGTTGTATTTTCTTCTGCCTTCGAATGTCCCAAAAGCAGAATTTTATTTGCAGCCTCAGACCCGAGGCAGAGATGGGCCGTTGAGCCCCTATGAATCAGAGAGTTTGCACAACACCTTCTCCCCCAGCTGCCAAGACCCCACCGTACATCTCCTCTCCAGGCAAAATTAAATTAAGGGCTGAGAAGTCTGTTCTGGGGCAGTCACCACTTAATGTGGAAACTTAAAAAACTGGAAGTCACCAGCAAAGAGAATAAAACTTGTGAGTGCCATGCAGGTAGGGCATGATGGATTCACACAGAACAGAGGAGAGAAAGCCCAGAAGGCGTGCACTGAAAGGGCCTGCAAAGAAAAATGCAAAATCCAGCCTGCCTAGAGGTGGCCTGAAGAAAGAGGCTAGATTAGAAATATCAGAGCCACAGGAAGGATGGGCATCTATCTTCCTCAAAGAACATCAGCGTCGTCAAGAAGCATTAAGCACCAAGTTAGGAAGGAAGCACCATAAGGGAACCGGCTTCCGGGCACGGAGATTAAGCACAAGGGGGTTTCATTTTCCAGCCGGCTTGGTCATGTCAGTTTCTGTCCATTTCTTAGCATCAGGAGGCTTTTGTTGCGAAAGGAAAGGCAGTTAATACCTTCCCCACAGGGTTGCTGGATTGATGTTATATGTGTGATAGCAACTAAGACGAACTGCCTAATAACATAAACCGGATATCATGACCCAAAGGAAACGTTCTATCGATCGAACAGGAGTGAGCAAACTGCGGCCCACTGTCTGTGCTTGTAAATAAAGTTTCGTGGGAACACAATCCTGCCCATTCCTTAGTTATTATTGTCCATGGTTGTGTTCCTGCCACAGCTGCAGAAATAGCTGAAATGGAGCCCAAAGGTCCTTATATTTGC
Organism: Balaenoptera acutorostrata; assembly: GCF_949987535.1. Classification (NCBI taxonomy): domain Eukaryota; kingdom Metazoa; phylum Chordata; class Mammalia; order Artiodactyla; family Balaenopteridae; genus Balaenoptera; species Balaenoptera acutorostrata. The sequence continues at coordinate 4,820,957 of NC_080085.1, read as the reverse complement.
TCTCTGGCCCTTTATGGGAAAATCTCACTGACCCCGGGTCTAGCGCTTCTGTTTATCACCATTCACTTGGGAGCAGCAATAAGCTTCTTCTCGCTGGTCACCTGTTATGTCTAGTCATAGATGACTTCATTTCATCCCAGGAGATGTATTGTAATCACCACTTCATTTTTGGGAAGACTGAGGCCCCCAGGTGTTGAGTCATTTCCTCAAAGTCACACAATGGAAAGTCGGGAGCCAAAATCCTGACTTCAGCGTCAGTTCTACATCGTTCCTCACTGCTGTTTTCATTAAATACATAAATAAATAAGGATATAATGCTGGAGGAGGAAAAACCAAGTCCTAGATGAAAATAGAGATTGTTCAGCCGGTTGGTGGAAGGTAGAGCACGGACCCAGGGAGGCAGCCGGCCTTCCGTGGTGGTTGTCGTCAGAGCGGCAGAAACCGGGGCAGAGCTCCCGTTTCCTCTGGGACGCGAGGCAGCAGGCGAAGGAGGACTTAAGCTGTCTTAGTCCTGCTTCCAAACCCACCCACTTCCAAACCCACCCACACTTGCACTGCAGAATCTACTGGCTCCCAGTGAAAGTCTACTGACTCCTATCAACTCACACCCTATGTTCACTGACTTAGCAGACATTTGGTCCTCTTCAGAATGTCCTTAAGATACTGGATCCATAGGGACTTCCCTAGTGGTCCAGTGGTAAAGAATCCGCCTTCCAGTGCAGGGGACATGGGTTCAATCCCTGGTCGGGGAACGAAGATCCCACGTCCCGCGGGGCAGCTAAGCCCACACGCCACAACTGCTGAGCTCGCACACCTCAACGAGAGAGCCTGCATGCTGCAAACTACAGAGCCCACGTGCTCTGGAACCCGCACACCACAACTGCAGCGCCCACGTGCCCTGGAGCCCACACACCACAACTAGACAGAGAAAACCCACATGCCACAACTAGAGAGAAGCCTGTGTGCCACAACTAGAGAGAAGCCCATGTGCCACAATGAAGAGCCCACGCTGCAATGAAAGATCCTGCGTGCAGCAACTAAGACCCGATGCAGCCAAAAAAATAAATTAATTAAATATTCTTTTAAAAAGACATTGGATCCATAAAACATTTGCTCCATAAGACATTTGCTCCACACCAAAATGTCCTTGATATCTGGTCATATTTGGTCCTGTCCAAAACATCCATAGACATTTGCACCACACCAAAAGGTCCTTGATATTTGCTCATGTTTGGTTCTGTCCAAAATATCCACGGAGATACTTGGTCCATGCCAAAAAGTCCTTGATGTTTCGTCATATTTGGTTCTGTCTAAAATATCCATGGAGACATTTGATTCAAGCCCAAAGGTCCTTGATATTTGGTCCTGTCCAAAGCCATTTGGCATGGACCAAATATGCTGAAGGATGTTTTGGACAGACCAAATATCAAGGACCTTTTGGCGTGGACCAAATGTCTTACGGATGTTCTGGACAGGACCAAATGTCCTGCAAGGGTTCACATATATACACACATGCACATGGTGTTATTTCCCAACTCTGTTCTTTCTCCTTCCTGAGAAATGCTTAGACAGAGGTCTAAATCCTGAGCCCCTTCAAGGGGTCGCTCATTCAAGCACCCCTCCCTAACCCCAGGTTGAACCGGCTGCTCCCCTCTGGGCTCTGGTGGCATTCCACCATTTGTTACTTAACATCCCTGAGCACTGTCTATTGTCCGTCTATCCCAATGGCCTGGGGACACTTCAAGAACAAGCACCATGTCTTTTCTTAGCATGAAGTGCCCAGCTCAGTCTCTAGTTAAGAGAAAAATCACTCCTTAGAACCAACCTTGGCAGTCTCTAGTCAAATAATAGAAAATTCTAAAAAGAGGCATCGTTAGAAAACTAAGTTCCAGTTTCCTAATCTCTCTCTCCTATCCAAAAGCACTCTGTGAGGTTTGACTCTTCCCCCCCACCCCCTGCTAACTGTTTCCAACATGTCCATCAGAACAAGGGAAGGATTTTCCAAGCTCCAGAGAGAGAGAGGGTAGCAACTGGGTCTCTTCTTAGCAGCCGAGGGGAGCTGGGGAGGAAGCAGAGGGAGACCTTGCCTCGCTAGAAATGGCAGTGCCACAGGGGCGGGCAATTGCAGGGACAGCCTGTCCTACTGAAGACGTCAAGTTAGAACATCAGGACTAGTGTGCCCCCAAAATGGGCAGAGACCATCAGATAGGAGACATGGGATGTGCGGCTGTCCCAGCATGCTTAGCACCAGGCATAAAGAACGTAAGCCTGGAAACCTCCTTTGATTGTTACTACATCTTGGCTTGGGGAGACTCTGTGTGGAAAGCCCCGCTGACAGGTTTATTGCCTCTTTGTGCTTATAAGGGTGGCATGGATGGCTGCTTCTGTCGCTTGTTTTGTTCACATTTAACTCTGCTTGGCTTTTCTCTCTTCTGCTTTGCTGCCAAAGCCATCGGGCTTAGGTTTGTGGGAGTGCCTACAATATCATGAGTCCCTTACCCTTTCGACATCATGCTTCTGCAGTACACGGCTTGCCGGTACTCTTGTGCTCAAGGAAAGTATTTTTCTCTCCGATTCCCACAGATGGAGTTGCATTTTGGCTCTTATTATCCAGCTGGCCACCCAAACCCAAATCACTTGCACTTGAATTTTGGTCTGTCTTTAAGAATTTTTTCTTGCCTACCCTGCAGTTAAGTGTCTTTTTTGTGACCGCCAAAATCAGCTGCTTAGATAACCTTCCTCAGACCATTATTTTCACCATTTATTTGATATATTTTTAAGAAATCATTTAAAATAGAAAAAAAAAAGTGAGTGACAAAGTAAAAATATTCTGCTATAGTATATCATCTTCTGCAAAGAGAGGAATTTGAAACTGTGGTAAACATAAAGAAAGGACATCTACGTGAAAGAAAAAAAGATGTTCATCACCAGGAACATGAAGTCTTCAGTGTGCCCTGAATTTACCTAAATGTGATATTTGTGCTAATGACATACATTATATTTTATTTTTACTTGGCGGTAAGACAGAAGTTTGGATCCCTGCCAACAAGTTGTTGAGTGCGAGGGTGATGCTGTATATTTCCAAGGACACAATTGCAGTTACATCAGACGTACTTTTCTACTCAGCTGATGCTCAAGTTCAAAACAGAGGCGGGGGGTGTAGTAGAAAGAACATGAGGCTGGATCTCAGGAAAATGAGCTCTGCTGCTCACCAGCTGTGAGAACTTACATGCGTCTTGCAGCATCTTGGCCTCTGTTCCTCAACCTGTAAAGTAAAGGAGCGGGAGTTGACAGATTCTAAGATTACTTCCTGTTCCCGAATTCTCTGATATTATTTATCTACAGGACGATGGAAGAGAATGCCGAAAATATGAAGCAAGGTATAACCAAGCTGAGTCTATTCGTGGTCCAGCAGGTATCTCTGGGTTTGTAAAAATAAACAGGAGGACATGAAAGAAAGGCTTCCATGGAAAGTGAAACAAAGGAAATTAAAAGTCCTTCCTAGAACCTGACCAGACTACACTCATAATGTCAAATGCACTTGTTCATATTCAGATGGAGTCAATCTGAAGTAGACCTGATAGCAGCTCATTTTGAAAATGGAGGGGAATAACAGTCATACAGAATGATGTCAATCATCCTAATAGTGCCAGTTTTGTATACAAAAGTAAATGTGACCAAATTTATATTGCTCCTTCCACCCCAAGGACTTGTATGAAATGAGCAGATCACAAGACCTTTTCTCTAATTGGGCTGATTCAACTCACTCAACCAACGTACGCAAGATGGACCAATACTGATGGAGTTGGTAGTCTAGTAGGGGAAATGGACCACACAGTAAAATATTAAAAACAGAGAACTTCCCTGGTGGTGCAGTGGTTAAGAATCCGCCTGCCAATGCGGGGGACACGGGTTCGATCCCTGATCTGGGAAGATCCCACATGCTGCGGAGCAACTAAGCCTGTGCATCACAACTACTGAGCCTGCACTCTAGAGCCCACACGCCACAACAACTGAAGCCCAGGTGCCTAGAGCCCGTGCTCTGCAACAAGAGAAGCCACTGCAATGAGAAGCCCATGCACCGCAACAAAGAGTAACCCCTGCTTGCCACAACTAGAGAAAAGCCCGTGTGCAGTATCGAAGACCCAACGCAGCCAAAATAAAATAAAATATTAAAAACATATAAGAAATCCATATGAAATTGTACAGCAGTTACAATAGGGAGAACAAGCATGTTATATTCATTTTATCCTTCACAATTTTAGGAACAAACAAAAATAAGTTTTCCACTGATAAGCCTAGTTATTGATATTTCTCCTTTCCTGACTAAAGGAATGGAAAACAATGAAGAGAAAGAGAAGATTAAAATTAAATCCCATCTTTGATGAGGTGAATAACCACACAGATGCTGAACCCCAGTATATGAAGAAACGCTGTCAATTGAAGTAAAACTTGGGCAGTGTGAAGGGAACATACTGAGGGAGAGGGAACACCTCCAATATATTCTTCAGCATAGGTGGTAAAGCCCCAAAGGCAAAACCTTGCTTGAAAAGGCAAAGTGGGGACCAAAGGGCAGGATGCAGAAAAGAAGCAGGATCAGTCAGGGAAACATTCAAATGCAGCACCTTTGTGAGTTGCAGACTACACACATGTCATGATGGAGGAGAATTTACCGATGGTAACGACTCTGCAGTGCTGATCTTGGTGAGCAGAAAGGGTGATTGTTTTCACCCTTCCAAAAAAAAATGCTGGATTTTTGAGGCAGGGAGACCCGTGCTAACTGTGAGCAGAGACGTATTATAATGCAAAGTGCTGACAGGAGAAAATGCTAGGAGACAACAGACACTGACAGAGAGTGTGCAAGGTAGGTATAGTTGGTACTCTCACGAACAGAAGGGGAAATACAGCAGGAAAAAATGAAGATAATGCAAAAGAAGATTTGACAGGAATAACATGAGGGTCACATAACCAGGGAGGAATCCACAATCTTTTCATGGGCTTACAGGGATGTTATGGGGAAGTCTCAGTTTCAGAGACAGATGTGGCTTTCTTTAAAAAAAAAAAAAGTTTAAGATGACAATCAAAAAGAACTCATTTATTTATGTGTGGAGGAAGAACAGAGAATGGACAGGCATTTCTCAAAAATGAGAACATGACAGTACAATGGCAAATAATCATAGTGAATACAAGTAGGCTGGCATTTCAAAAGAAATCAGGAAGAAGCCCTCTAAATGAACTTAGACATCAGGAGAACATGGACTTAATATGACATGAGGGGCATATAAGCAACTAAGGAATATAAAATTTTTGCAGAAATTTTCAAGAGAAGTATTAGGAAGTCTTAAGCCAAGAATGAGGTAAGGCATCTCAAAATATGAAAAGTAACAAAAGGGCCTTTGAGTTAATATTATAGCCAGAATTCAGAGAGAAGACCTTACCTGTGTCCTTTCGAATTTGCTAGCCAAATATGGGAGGCCTTCACAGGTTCTTCTCAGGGCTGGCTGAGTGTTACTCTCTAGCCATTCCCCCCACCCCCGCCCCCACCCCCCAGGGCTCAGGAAATTAGAGTTCTTATTTATTCTTTATAGTTGCCAGTGTCCTTTCCATCTCTTGATGTTTCTCTTGCTTTTTTGTCCCCAAAACTAAGCTATGGTTTGACAGTCATTCCTGAGTGCCAATTCCATGATACTCCTGGAAAAAAGGAATATACACTCATTAGTTATTTAAGGGCTTAAGTGGTAGTCTGTAAGGGGGAAATATATAGGCGATAACAAACTTGAGAAATCAAAAATCTCTCCATCCCATGGCATCTAACTACTTCTCCTTTGCTTTGGAGCACTTCACATCTGTCCGCCTTCTGCAAACGTTTGTCTTTCTTTAGGTGAATCTGACATTGTCTTTAATCCTTTTATGAAATAGAGATCAAGGGATATGAGAAATAAATAATGGATTTTACTGACTTTTTCCTTCAGAAAAGCCACGAATTCCCAAAGTAGAACAATAGGTGAGAACTAGCTCCACTCAGGTAACTGCTTGTCTCAAGTAGGTAATGGAAGCTTTGGGGACCCACCTAGCTTAGTAGGTGTCCCGTGCACACCAGGTTTGCCTTGGATCCTTGCTTCTAAAACTATGTGATGGCCGTAGTCTTTTCACAACTCACCAGAATTGACTTGAATAACAAAATAGTCTCAATTTAAAATATTTCCTCTCATAATTCTTTTTCCTAATTGTTTGGCATCCTCTGCCTTCTCTCTCTCTCTTTTTAAAAAAAATATTTATTTATTTATTTATTCATTTGGCTGTGTCGGGCCTTAGTTGTGGCATGTGGCCTTCTCTCTAGTTGTGGTGCACGGGCTCCAGGGTGCATGGGCTCAGTGGTAGCGGCGCGTGGGCTTAGTTGCCCCATGGCATGTGGGATCTTAGTTCCCTGACCAGGGCTCGAACCTGCATTCCCTGCCTTGGAAGGTGGATTCTTAACCACTGGACCACCAGAGAAGTCCCCGCCTTCTCTTATTTTTAAGTACTAACCTCCTCTGTTCAATAAATAAATAAATAGGAAGCAAGCAATTACAGGCAGACCTCATATTATTGCACTTCACAGATATTGCGCTTTTTACAAATTTTGAAGATTTGTGACAATGCTGCATTGAGCAAGTCTATTGGCACCATTTTTCCAAAAGCATTTGCTCACTTCGACTCTCTGTGTTCCATTTTGGTAATTCTTGCAACATCTTAAACTCTCCACCAGCAAAAAGAATACAACTCGCTGAAGGCTCAAATGATGGTTAGCATTTTCTAGTAATAAAGTATTTTTATTTCATTTTATTTTCTAATATGTATTTATTTTTTTATTTGGCTGCATTGGGTCTTAGTTGTGGCACGCAGGATCTTCACTGTGGCACATGGGATCTTTCATTGCGGTGCATGGGCTTCTCTCTAGTTGTGGTGTGCGGGTTTTCTCTTCTCTAGTTGTGGTGCACGGGTTCCAGAGTGTGTGGGCTCTGTAGTTCGTGGCACTCGGGCTCTCTAGTTGAGGCATGTGGGCTCAGTAGTTGTGGCACCTGGGCTTAGTTGCCCCGCAGCATGTGGGATCTTAGTTCCCTGAGCAGGGATCAAACCACATCCCCTGCATTGGAAGGTGGATTCTTTAACACTGGACCACCAGGGAAGTCCCAATAAAGTATTTTTAAATTGGCGTACGTACATTGTTTTTTAGACATAATGCTATTGCACAGTTAATACAGTGTACTGTAGTGTACACTACAGTGTAGTGTAAACATAACTTTTACACGCACTGGGAAACAAAAAAATCTGTCTTAGTTTCTTAATGCGATATTTACTTTATTATGGTGGTCTGGAATTGAGCCTGCAACATCTCTGAGGTATGTCTGTGTTAGCAGAAAACCCCAGAATGGGATGACTTTGATATCTTGTGCTGGGAAGGTATATGTATTTGTTCATAACTGTAGTTTTTATATGTTCTTTAGGGCAACGGTCCCCAACCTTTTCGGCACCAGGGACCGGTTTCATGGAAGATAATTTTTCCACGGACCAGGGGTGGGTGGGGGATGGTTCAGGCAGTAATGCAAGCGATGGTTCAGGCGGTAATGGGGGTGATGGGGAGCAACGGGGAGCGGCAGATGAAGCTTCACTCGCTCGCCCACTGCTCACCTCCTGCCGTGCGGCCCGGTTCCTAACAGGCCATGGACCACTACCGGTCTGCGGCCCGGGGTTGTGGACCCCTGCTTTAGAGTACTTGTCATATATTATACCTTCGGCTGGCCAAATTGATTGTAAGATGAAAATAGCTACCAATAATCATGGTCTTTCATTATATCAAGGCGTTTCACAGACAGTATTTTATTTTATTTATTTTTTATTTTTTTAGCATCTTTATTGGAGTATAATTGCTTCAAAATGCTGTGTTAGCTTCTGCTGTATAAACAGACAGTATTTTAAATGCCAGGTGTACCATCACCTAAATAGTGTTAAGAACCATTGAGTAGTTTTTTCACAAGGGGGAGTATCTCTTGGACTTTCATTTTTGCTTCCTCTTCTCGGACTTTGAGAAGTCAGGTAATTACAGGTAATTGTGAAATTAACATTTAGAAGAGCCTTAAAATCCTAAGACCACAAGGAGGTTATAAGGGAAACCTAGTTATGGAGGAGAGATTTTCTGGCCTGGATAAGCTGCTTCTCAAAAGAGCTTACACATTGTCCGGACTAATCATCACTGGCAATGTTGAGAAATCATTATAAGATAGCAGAGATTTCCATCCCCAAGACTGAAAGTGAACACACGTTCTGATTTTTCAAAGACCAAGGAGAAGATGAATTGCACAAATGTGTGACCAAGAAAAATGGGGTGGTTGACCATATAAAATGCCAGGAAGAGGTCAAGCAGGGACAGCTGAGAAGAGGAGGCTGGAGCTGGTGGTTAGAACTCGCTTGAGATCGCTGAGGAAGCCAAAGCTCTGAGGGAACATGAGCTTAATGTCCTCCCTGAGGGTCATTTGGAGATGGAGTATTTAAAAAGGCGGTTGGTGAGCACTTAACTAAGAAAGTGGAGGTCACTGTGAGTCAGGATGGGCGCATCGTTAACAGGTCCTGCCAGACAAGACTCATTTCACTGGAGTAATAAATACAAGAAATGCAGTTGACTTGAAGGACACGATCTCCATCTGAGCGGAATTTTGACAGTGTTTTCGGTCCTAGCCTTGAGGACTGGGATCAACCAAGATCAACTTAACGTGATTGAAATTGATGATTAAGGGATGGATGTCCAGCTGGAGTATGTTTCTCATAGTATGTTTCTCTCTGGCTCTCCTGTTGGCCCTCTCCTGTTGACCATTTCAACTGGGGAGACTTGGACAGGGAAAGGGATAGCCTGATGATCAGGGGTGCAAAGTAGTGATGAGCCAATACATTGAATGACACAACTGAGACCAAAAGAAACCAGGAATGAAAAAGGGAAAAGAAGAAACAAGGTCCAGAGGAGACTTGCTGGCCTGGATCAATGGAATGAATCTAGCAAGATGGAGACCGATAGCAGCAAAGTGCCACTTTTTGCTCAAATACACCAGCCGCTCAAGTACCAGCTTGCGGGGACAGGGCTGATCGATGGTAAAAACAAAAATAACCAGACATTTTAATTGATTGCCGTGGCAATATGAGCCTTCAGCATAATCAGTCTAACCAAAACCAACCAAGCAAACAAAAACACACACAAAACCTCACATAATCTCACACCTCACACAACTACAATATAAATGAATGTTGATGTTGAACATGACAGAAATGGAAATAACCTTACTTTGGACCTCATTTTGTGATTGCATTCATTATAATAACAGAGAGCACGGTAACTACTTAAAATATTCTTTCATATTAATATATGCACATCCTCAGTTAAGAGCAAAATTTGGTAAACCATGTAACTTTGGGTTTGGAAAAAACCAATTGCTGGAGTGTGAGTGACATCAGAAACTCTACTGAACAGATCACACCTGCAGAGTTGTGGAGGTTTGTCCCAAGCATCCAGTATGTAACATGTTTTCAGAGAAAAACCACTATGGTGGTTAGGAACCAAAAAATGAACAGGTAAGTGAGAGAAAAGGAAAAGAGGACAAATCACTAGGAACTGGTGGAGATAAGGAGGGGGGTGAGGAGGAGAGACACAGCAGGCTAGAGGGATACACCTGTACTTGATGAGTCATATTCCTGGGTGACTCTTCGGTGTTTCTGTGCCGAGACTTCTGAGTACAGCTAACGATGACTCGCATGCTATAGCCACTGTACTTGATCTCAGAAAGAACCTGCATCATCGCACACATCGTACTTTCCCTCTGTGACATTTAACACAACAATAACTAAATAACTATGTGAGCACTTATCTCTCTGCCCATCTAGATGCTAAGTTAAGTCCATGGGAACAAGCACTGTGTTAGTCTCTGTCATCCCTGTATTCTTAATGCCTAGTGTACAGCCGTAACGAGCATGTACTAAGCACTCTATCAACATACTTGAATGAATTCTTTTTTTTACATTGCTCAGCAATTCAATAACTGCCCTATATTGTGGAAATTTTTAAAACAGAAAATACAATGAAAAGAAATCATGCATTTCATGTTAGTGAAAGGACATTGCAGCCTGCAAATGAAAGATACATATCTCAATATAATTTTGACAATTGAACACAGTTCATAAAGCAGATTATCAGATAAATCTCATCACGCTCACAGGACATGTCACATTCTCTCCCCATAATGCATTAAGTTAGAAATCAGGAACAAAGAGATAAATAGAAAATCTCCGTATAGAAATTTTAAAGCACACACTTAAAAAAAAAAACGACTGTGTGGGTCAAAAAAGAAGTCATAAAGGAAACTGAAAATATAGATAAACAATAATAACACTATATACTTTTTAAAGGGGAATGCAATAAAGCAGTATTGAGAGGGAAATTTAAAGCCTTAAATGTTTATATGAGGACAGAAATAGGATGGAAATCAATGAGTTGAGCATCTAGCGCAGGGAGTTAGGAAAAGAACAACAGATTAAAACTTCCGCAAGTCAGAAAGAATAAATTAGTAAGACTGGAAAACTTCTGGCAAGACTGAATAGGAGAGAGACAGGGGAGAGGGAAGGAAAGGGAAGAGAAGGGAAGAGTGGGAGAGGGGAGGGGAGGGGAGGAGAGGAAAAGAGAAGGTGGTGGGGGGAGAGAACAAATATAAACTATTTTTTTAAAGTATAGATGCTTCTGAGGTCAAGAAGATAATAAAATGATAGCATTTTCAGCTTTATAGCAATAAAGTTGAAAACTTAAATGCTCAGAATTCTAGAAAAATGTAACTGACTCAAGAAGAAATAAACTATAAAAACTGAGTTAGTAGTAAAAACAACAACAACAACAAAAACAAACAAATGATAACTTTCCCCAGAGAAAATCCTGTGCCCTATGGTTTTATGTGTTAAATCTCACAATCAACAAGTAATTCCAAACTATTACAACTCTTCCAGAGAACAAAGAAAACAAACTTAACTCATTTTTTTGAGACTGCCTAACTTTAATAACTAAATTATCCAAGGAGAATAAATCCTATTAAATATAGTGACAGACACCTTAAACAGAATATTAACAATCTAGCAAGCTATAAAGAATAATAATCATGAAAAAAATGGATTTATCCTAGTAATACAAACCTGTATCAACATTAGAAAGATCAATCTGTTAATTACCAGGGAAAAACCTGTATGATTGTCTTAACTGATGAAGAAAAATCATTTGATCGAGTCAATATCTCTTCCTGACTTATTTAAAAAAAGATCCTTAGCAATTAGGGATAGAAAATAACTTTCCTACACTGATAAATAATATCTATCAAAAAAAAAAAACAAAACTGAGTTGAAACTCAGTATTATATTTGATAGTGAAAAGGTAAAAGTATTCCTGTTTAAGATCAGGAGTAAGAATGCTTTCTGTTACAACCCCCATTCAGCTTTGTATTGGCAGTACTAAAGGACAGCTCAATGATATAAGAAAAAATAAAATGAAATGTATGAATATTATAAAGGAAGAGGCTGTTATCCTTCAGAGCTTATTCATTGTCTACCTTGAAAACCTCAGATCTCAGAGAATATTTAGATAAATTGTTAGAATCGATGAGGGTTTATCAAGGTTGCTGGATACAACATAAATATTCACTATCACTTGTATATCTATATGCTGGCAATTATTAGATCACACGCTTTTAGAAAATATCTTTCGCAAAAGTCCCCAAGATATAAAGGATTAGTAATGAATAGAAAAAAAATTGGTGAAAAGACTTTATGGGGAAATTTTAAAAGTATATTGAAAAATAATAAACAAGATAAAAATAAATGAAGAGTTATAACAGTGATACCAATGTTAAAGATGTACCTTTCACCCTGAAACCATTAGTGAGGACCAGCCTGAACTGTTGGGGTCCAGCCTTTAGTTAGTCCTGGCCTTGCAGTCACTCCTGGTTCTCAGCAGGGATGGAGCATCAATTTCCATCACTAACCTCAGAATTCATGGATATTACTCATCTGGAGATGCTTGAATCTGTCTCTGAGAAGGGTGACGGAGCAGGAGACCAGATGCTGTGTTTCATCTTCCAATAAAATGGTTCTAGGAGGATGTGCATTTAAAAACACATTTTAAACATTTCTATGCAGGCACTGCTGCAGGATCACAGCTGCACAACCAATTTTTTACACCAAGGAATATCTCACCCATGATGAATTCAGCAACCTTATTTTTCGTTTGTGCATATCTCCCCCCCTCGTATTTCATTCCTTAAATATGCCATTTGTGCCTATAAAGCGATGCCCATGACAGTGAGATGTCACTGTCTTTATCTCCAAAGCGGTGACAGCTAATTTATCACTTTCATTTTTATCTGCAAGGAGTTTGTGGAACAAACTTACAGTCTAGAACTCTGTAATTAACAATTCCCTCTGATCTCTTCATCAGTATGTCTAGAACAGGCTGAGTCATGGAGAACATATTTTTGTTAGTGTTATCTAGATCAGGGCTGGGGAGGGCAGTGACCATGACTGAAGAACTAAACAAAATAAAAAATGGCACTTTCCAAAAATCCTGCATTGTATTTATTTTGAAATATTTTAATCACAGTGTATTGATTGGTACGGTCAAATTGTACCAATTGCCTGCTGATTTAGCTGCAAGAAGACATACTTTGGAAGATAACAGTATTATATAATATAACATTAAATTATTACATTATATTTTATATATTATAACATTGTTATAACATTTTATAACAGTAAATGTTAAATAACTTAGTATTAAGCTAGAAGCAACTCTCAGCCATGAGTCTTGAGTCTTTGTTTCATGTCTAACGATACTTATCCTCTGCCTGTTCCTTGATACGTGATCCTGGCAGTGTCTGCAATGAGCTGGTCCAGAGCTTTAGCAAGCAATCCTATTTAGCATTACTTTGAGGTACAATCCTGGACATCTAAAGTTCAGAGGTCATGAGGCTGGCGGATGGACTTGGGAAAGGATTGAATGCAGGCTGCTTTATCAAGAGACAGGAAACCAAGGTTGTGGAATACAGTTCACATTTTCAGCTGTATCAAAAGCCTTACCTTTTTGCTTTTGGTAGCTTCATGGTACTGTCATGACTTACCATCCCAATCTGTAAAAATATTCCTTGGCTCAGATGGCCCAGAATTGATTCTTGAAAGCTTTTTTTTCCCTTTGGTTTTGTTATGTCTTCTTTGTTGTTTTTAATCTGGGAGGATCACTGTCATTTGTTCCTTTGTTAGATAATCTGTCTTTGATCAAACATCATTACCAACATTTGACCTAAATGGAGTCAATTATTGCTATTTTCTCATTCTTTAGTGGTAAATTCAATCTGGACAAGTTTATTAAAAGCAAACTAAAACTAAAATTAAACTTAAGGTTACTTTCTTTATTCCAGTAATTTAAATAACACAGAGTAAAACAGATACGTTTCCATTGTTGATTCTGGTTCTTTTCCCTTTTCTTTCAGAAAGAACTTTATACGATATTGCCCACTGAAGATGGAATTCAGCATGAAGACCATCTTGGGCTCCATCAAAGAGATCACTGAAAAGCCAAAGGGCCTCTAGGATGTCACACCTCATGATGTACAGAGGGCCGCAGTGCACTCTACAGAATTGGGCTTGAAAAATAAAGAAGGCGGACAGAGTTTCCTCTCTTCCCGGAATCTTCTGGAAACCATAGCCATGGGCTATTCCTGAATGCCTCACATCCTTTAAGCAATGTTTAATGGCCACCTGTTGCATGAGGGCTCATCAGGGGAAAGGACCATTTCACGGCAACCTAGCACCCTGGCCCTAAACTTTGTTGTCCAGGCTAGTGGGGCTGGGCCATGTGGAGAATTTGTTTTGCCAGGACAGGAGGTCTCGAGGGCCTGGAATCCAAGAATTTCCAGGAGGTCCTTCTCCATATTCCTGCCAAGTCCGTGGCCACCACACTGCAAAATGGCAGAGCGCAGGTTCATATTCTCGATAGAGATCCCATACCTTTTTCATTGTGCTGACTTTCTTTGCCATGGTGGGGCTTTTTATGGCCTGGCAGGGTAAGGGCCTCAGCATTCTAGCCCCAGGTGATGGAGAGTCTACCTGCCTTTGGTTCCTCGAATCACTGACCTGGGAGCCCCATCACGTGGGGCCCCAAGCAGAGGCCCCAGGTAGCCACCTCTGGGATGTCATAGCTTAGGTGCTGCTGAGAGTTTGTCAATACTTGTATCTCCCCTTGCCTTAATGATCAATGTGTCCAAAGTCACAAACTCAAACCACAGCACATGGAAATAATGACTTATCCTATGACTGCCATAAACGCACTCCAGTGTCTCAAATGTGTTCCATCGATCATTCTTTAAGGTACAAAAGATGTGTGTCAACATAGAAACAGTCTCTATTCTGGGGAAGAAACTCCATGAATGTGTGTACTGTTGATTCTCAGTCAAAGATGCCATTTTCCTATTTGTGGGGCATCGATGTTTTGCACCAAGCCCTCTCTTCTTAGATAATTGCAATTGACACTTTGGCATCTACATTCTGAAGGCTTGATGCTGAAGTTTCTACTGCCCTTCCACAAGGAGGACAGCCTGTGGTCCCCACAATGAGATCTGGTTCTTTCTGCTCATTCGTGGAGTGACTTGGAGAGCAGGGAGCTGATTTGCAGAAGGACCACTTGGTAGACAGGTAAGAAACTCCTCGTTTATTTAAATGTAAGCTTAACCGTGGCAAATATGGAAAAGCCTCTGGGAAGATTTCTTTTACAGAGCACATTTCTGTTGCCTAGGATATGAATCCTTAAAGTCTGTCTGAGTAGTCGAAATTTACAAACAGGAATCTTCCCTGTTTCGCATGGTTCCATGTTGGCGCGTGTTTGAAATGCCCTTTGAGTTGCTAATTATTTTGTTTGTATTCTGTGCTCAAACAATCACATGGGAGGGTTTTCACCTTGGTATTTTGGCTCCTAGCATGGCAGGTACACGGAAAGCTTTGATTCTCATCCAAGAGGTGTCATGTGGGAGTGAAATCTCCAAAGGAGCAGTGGTAGGATGCCCCTTTGATGCTGTATTGTTTTTTAATGGAACCCACGTTCAGAATTCCCCAAGGAAGCAGCTGAGACAGTGATGCTGAACCTTACTGCAGAAGGGCCGTTCTCACGCCTCCTTGAGCATATTAATGTCCAGAATTACGTAGGAGCCGCTGTGTAAAGCTCCAGGAGCTCCACCCACGTTAATGGACCCGCCAAGTGGCCCCATGAACTTGGACCACCGTCTTGTTGGTGGTGCAGCCTTGACCCTAGGGGTGCAAGACTGGGGCTGCATCTAGAAGTTTCTGTGACATCCGTTGACCCCACCCATCATAAAAAATCATTCTCTCTTTTCCTCTAGTCTTACTTTATGGATAAAAGCTTGGCTTGTTAAGTGAGTACGTCTAAATTAGACCCTGAAATTCTGAGTTTGGAGCTACCAAGAGAGCAATGGTTATTCTCTCTTCTTTGAAAACAAGAATAATTATTGTCTGGGGAAGTTTCATTTTAGAAGGTGAATGCAAAGAGGCCCAGCACATACGGCCCAATAGGAGAAGCCCAGTCTATTCTGCATGCTGGATATATTCTTTCCACTCTCAGATGCAGTGTCTGCCCATCTACTGTGCACTGCCCACTCCCCTACCCATGGGGACCCTACAATGATATTTTCTGCCAAAAAGGAAATATTTATTTTAAGAGGCCCTTTGCAGGCCCCTTCTTGCATTCTGCAGTGTTCCACAACACTAAGCAAGTACTGTATTCACTTCTAGCTTTAAGTAGCAGAGTACCTTCCAAAACCTGGTTTTACAGTATGGCTAAAGGTTGGACGAATGGCAGCTCATTGCTGAGTTAAGTCAAAACCTGTTGTCTAGAGCTACGGGTGTTTAGTAGAAAACTTATAAAATGATATATTTTTTTTCCGTTCAGATTTGCTTAAAGAGGTGAAAGTACTCTGTGCTTAGAAACTATGATTGTACCTTTCATGTTATCAGATGCAGTAGATTGTGTGCCTTAGTTGTGATTAGGGTTTAGAGGCTAATTAGCTTTTGCCAAGATATCTGTTCCAAAGAGCTGGGAGATCTGCCTTTGTTCTAGAATGGGCCTCCCGTGGGGACATTCTTTCATACCCCCTTGGTTGCTCGCTGTGGTAGAGTCACCCTTGATACAGCTGCCAAGAGACAGTGACCGCTGTGGGCTTGGGGGAGGTGGAACACCAGGCCATCTGTGGACCATGAGGTGCAACGCCCACGTCCACTTCAAGAGCAGATGCCTTCAGGGGAGTTTCTGTGGGTGGCTGGCTGGTTGGTAATCGGGTATCTCACCCTTGTGTGATTTTGGAGGCGTCCACACCCTCCGTGTCCACATGGACTCCCCTGCCTCCTTTTCACAGACGCTTTGGGGACCAGGCTGTCTATTGGAGCCCTGCCGGGGGTTGAAGAAACGTAGTCAGTGTACAGGGCAGTGTCCCTGGGGAGCTGCTGGTCTCAGTAGATCCTGGGAGTGAGGCAACAACGTCAGCCAGCACGGGGATTCATGAGCACAATTTTGGTGATGATGAAAGATAGTCTTTGGCACATAAATCATGACGGAGGGAGACAGGCGAGTGACAACAGCATTTTGGGGGTGGGACCCTGGCAGCAATATCTGTAAAGCTCCCCGGGTGGTTGCAACGTGCATCTGAGGCTGAGACCAGTGGACCAGGACTTCCTGAGAAGCCCCGGACAGCTGGGCCCATCTGGTCATTGCGCCTGCCTGCGTCTCCTGAGCTCTGGCCCACCGCCCTGGCTCCTGACCCAGCCTCTCGCTGCTCTCCCACCTCCAGGCCATTTACCTTTACACCGAGGACCTGTGCTCTCTCAGCCTGTTCACCCGCCGTCTCTTCCACCATCCGGCCCTTCCCTGAGGCCGCTGCTACCCTGCACTGCTCCCCACTGCGTGGCCGCTTATCTTTGCCCTGAGCACCTCCGGGGAACGGCACTCACTGAGTTCTGGCTCTTCTCACCCACAGGACCTTCTCCATCATTCCCCTCCAGCCACCTCCATGGCCATGCCTTGCATCTAAGTTTCATGCAGTGCCAAGACCCTCCTGAAATCCCAGATGCAAACCTCCCAGTCTCTAACTCACACTCCCTGTGGTATTCCCATAGGATGAATCCTGCCCTTCGGAGAGCTCTCCCCCTGGGCTTTCATGCCCTCTCACATCACACTGTTTTATCTTCTTAATCCTCTAGTTGTCCCTCACCTGTGTCCTTGGGGGTTCCGACCCTTGTGTCCACCCCCTAAAGGTTGGTCTCATTTTCAACCGTCTTCTCGGGCAGCTTATTCAATCCGGGCTTCAAAAAGAGCAGTCTTGTTCTGTACATTCCCATAGCACCTTGTGCTGTGCTGAGACCCACCACAGAGCATTCACATTGTCTGTTTACTTGTCGGTCTCCCAGCCTGAATTAGTCAAGTTCTCTAGAGAAACAGAACCAAGAGGATCTCTATAGATACAGATGTATAGATCAGGGAATTTGTGTCTATCTATTTATAGCTATCTATAGCTAAATCTGTCTCTTGCTATATAGAGAGATGGAGGCAGATTTTGATAGATAGATAGATGGAGAGATTCAATAGAATTACAATTAGCTATTGTATAGATAAAGATCTATAGTAGTTACATATAGTTACATATAGTAGTTACATCTATAACTATAGATAGATGTATTTGTATGTATGTATCCATCTGGAGATTTATTTTAAGGAATTGGCTCATGTGATTGTGGCAGCTGGCTGGTCTGATGTCTGCAGGGTGGGCCAGAAAGCTAGAAATTCAGGCAGAGATTCTATGTGGCAGCCTTGAGAGAGAATTGCTTCTTCTTTGGGAAACTTTCATCTTTGCTTTTAAGGCCCTCGCCTGATTAGATACGACCCACCCACCATCCCACCATCCCCTGCCCAACCACATTATGGAGGGTAATCTGCTTTACTCAGAGTCTGCTAATTTCAATGTAATCACATCTAAAACAAACCACATGTGGACTAGCGTTTAAATGACGGGGCCCCATAGCCTCGTCAACTGATACATAGAACTAATGATCACATCACAACACCCGTCTCAAGTACTGAGAGCAAGCACCTTACCCAGCACCTTATGTGTAAATACTTTGTGTCTAACTCCTATATAACGGTAACAGTAACAATGAGCTGTACAGTTTACTGAGTTTATACTACGTACCAGGCTTTGTTCCTTGGCCTTTGCACGCGATATTATATTGAATCCTCACAACTATCTTTAAGGCAGGTAATTTTGCTTTATGTGAGGTAACTAAGTTCAAAAAATTCCAATTTATAAACCAAATGGATATAATCAGTGAGTGGCAGGGCTGGGCTTTGATCCTGGTCTCTTGGATTGTAGCTATAACCCTGATATTCTAGCACTTTCTACTCCTTCCCTCACCTACATTGTTACATAGGGTATAATCCTATGCTCAGATGGAAGAGAAATGTGTCTTTTCTGCGTCTCTCGAATTGTTTCTGTAAATTAGTATTTATGAACAACCTTTCTCCTCTCAAGTGTGTAAAAAAAAAAAAAAAAATTCCTGGGGTTGCATTAAGCCTCTTATAACCCAGAGTCTCTCTCTTGACCCCCCCAGCTGCCTCTTGTTTTAAAACAATACTTGGAAGGAGATAAATCGATAGCTCTCTTGGCAGAGCCCTTACACGGGCATTAGGGTGTCATTACCATAACATTATGCGTCAGGAAGCAGTTTTCCAAATGACACTTCAGTGACCCCAAAGAGCCTTAAATCAAAGAAGAGAGTCTTGGGTTGTGACCGTTTAGTGCAAAAAACATGCATCGACTTCTGGTTTTTTAAATAATCAAGAAAACATCACATAGAGGACAAAGTCATTTAGCTTATGATTCTTTGAACTACTGTCTGGGTCCAAGTAGATGTCACTGTTTTCTTTTCATTGTTTCTTGTCAGTGCTTTCAGATCCAGGCCCTAAAATTGCATGGTATTACGAGGAAAAACAAAAACAAAAACAAAAATTTGCATGGCAGTTGGGAATTCTTGACTGGAATATTTGTAAAAGCGGGTTAGAAATGTTTTGGGGGAGGGGACCATGTCTTACTCAACATTGTATCCCTGGCTACTTGAACAGTGCCTCATTCTAAACACAGAGGAGCCCCAGACCCATTTCTTCAATTGAGTCATTGAATCCCCCAAAGTGGGGAATCAGGTCTTTGCATAACAAGTTGGTTTTCCTCTTTATCCAATAGCTTAGTTCTCCAGAAAACATATAGAATGTGCCTTTCTCATGCAGTTTCCAATACACTTTCCAGAAAATAAGATGTATGCTAATGCCATTTCAATTGAAAGAGGTTTTCACTGAGAGTATTACGGTCATTTGAGAAGAGTAACTTGCTCTTTATGTTGTGCAAAAGACTTTGTCTGAAGCACCTGCCTAGTCAATAAAGCTGTCCGTTGCCTGTAATATAGATGTAGGTCCCCCGTCCACGTCCTAGAGCACGGTTCTCGGGAAAGTACCAGAGCAGGCATGCTAATGCCAGTCACGTATCCCTGCATGGTGGGAACAATTGTGTTTTCTTTGGAGGAAAATAGGACAGATGAAGAACCTGGCCAACCATCACCAAATACTCAATTCCTCCCTCATGCATGGAATCAGTTTCGAGGAGACTGAAGTGATGGCTGTAGAACCTGTTTCTTTCTTCAGAACAGCCCACAAAATGTCCAGCATGAAGGGATCAAAACCAGCCACCCAAATGACTTCCCTGAGGGAACATTTCCACACACCATACGGGGGCTCCTGGCCCCTCCTCGCCCCGGTGTGGTGGAAGATCACTCCTCACCTCCAGCTCTGAGCAGGGAGGGAGTGTGCCCTGCCGAAGGAATTCGTCCTCACCTCCCAGACCACCCCGTCTCCCCTTCCAGCGGTCCGTGTGATGAAACAGATTGCCGCCACATCTCTCAGCGATGGCCAGGGTGCCACTGGCTACAAAGGCACTGATAAACACTCACTGTTTCAAGAAAGTGCCAAATAAAAAGTAGCTCAGCCAAAAAGGAGGAGTTCTGGGCACAGATCAGCTGGTGAAGGAGAAGAAAGGCCCAAGAGAAGAATCCAACTCACAGGGGACATGGTTGCCTACACGCCCTGCTCAGGGGGGGTGCGAGAGCCCAGGGTGTGTCCTCTGTGATTCATTGTGGTTGCAGGTGGCCACAGTGCTCATTACACACTGTCAGCCCCGTCACTACCAGAAAGCACCCTTGCCTTCATCCAAAAGCTCCACGTTAAACAACTTGTGCAAGCATTACTGTGTTTTGAGAATCTGTTTATTGGGGGGTCATTCAGCTTGTTGAAAGAAAACAGAAAGGTTGAGGGGATGCCAACAGATGAAGCAAGGAGACATATTGACAAGTCGATTCCATCAGCGTTGAGAAAAAGCACGCCAGGGTAGGAACTTGCATCGACGTTGGGAGGAACCCTTTATGAATTTAACCCTAAAAGTCCCACACAGGTTGTGCTTGTCAGAACAAAAAAAGAAAAACACATCCGGACTTAGTAAGGAGAGATTTTTATTCAAAAAGGATTCTTGGAAGGAGGGAGAGAGACTGTTGCATTAGGGGCAGGGTGGCTATTGCATTTGGGACAACACTATCTATAAGGTCAGCAAGCAACAGTTAGCAAAAGGGGATCCTCTTTTTTTATAGGAGGAGCAAAGTTGATTCCCTTGACCTGTATTCTAGAAAGAACTAGGCAAAGGGAAGTGGGGTGAAAGGGTAGCATGATCCAATGTAGACCAGAGAATATTTCCCTAAGAGCACCCTGTGCTGGGGTGAGAGGCTGCTGGCTCAGACTGAGGGGGGGGGGGGCCAAAGTTCAACGTCCTGGGGGGCAAAGGGAGACGCTGAACCCACGTTTGGTTCACAAGCATTTCGTTCCAGTTCATCAGTGGGGACAAACCACTCAGGACATCATTTATGAGACAGAGGATGGGAATCTGGAGGGTCTGTGTCTGGCCTTGTCCTAGGTTCCCAAAGGGAACATCTGTGAGTTTTATCTAACTCAGGTGGGGAAGGAAGGTTCTTTGCAGTCTGCAGTTTTCCAGGAGGCAGAGGATGGGGCAATTCCTTAACCTTCCCTGTTTTCCAGGAGCACAGGGTTTGGGTAAAGTTCAACATTGTCTTGGGTACATGGAAACAACCTGAGTGTCCATCGACAGAGGACTGGATGAAGAAGATGTGATACACACACACACACAATGGAATAATACCACTCAGCCATAAAAAAGAGAATGAAATAATGCCATTTACAGCAACATGGATGGACCTAGAGTAAGATTGTCATACTAAGTGAAGTGAGTCAGAAAGAGAAAGACAAATACCATATGATGTCACTTATATGTGGAATCTAAAATATGACACAAATGAACTTATTTACAAAACAGAAACAGACTCACAGATGTAGAGAACGGACTTGTGGTTGCCAAGGGGGAGGGGGAAGGGGAGGGATGGATTGGGAGTTTGGGGTTAACAGATGCAAACTCTTGTATAGAGAATGGATAAACAACAAGGTCCTACTATATAGCACCGGGAACTATATTCAGTATTTTGAGATAAACCATAATGGAAAAGAATATGAAAAAGAATATCTATATCTATACAGATATAGATGTGTATAACTGAATCACTGTGCTGTACACCTGAAACTAACACAAGGTTGTAAATCAACTACACTTCAACAACAACAAAAAAAGGTACTAAACCTCAGCAGAAACAAAAATAAACAAAAGGTTTTGCTCTCTAAAACAAACAAACACTGTCTTGGGTGAACCCTGTGTAGGGACCTTGGTGGGAACATCGATAGAAATTCTCAGCCCCCTGGGTGTGCCGGATCTGTGCACTTGGCATGTGAAGGAAGCAGCTGATGATGTACAGGGGAATGTTGTGTGTAATCCTGTCTCAGGGAATGCCATTGCGTCACGGTTAGGAGACGGCCGCTTTGCTGGTGGAGGCTGCTGTGGGAATCCCAGGGCATCCCGGAGTCTCCAGGAAGAAGTGCCCCACTGGGGCAAGCTCGCTGCACGCCCCCATCAGGCACTTCATTGCTTGTCTTTTTTTTTTTTTTTTAATTTATTTATTTATTTATGGCTGTGTTGGGTCTTCGTTTCTGTGCGAGCGCTTTCTCCAGTTGCGGCGAGCGGGGGCCTCTCTTCATCGCGGTGCGCGGGCCTCTCACTGTTGCAGCCTCTCGTTGCGGAGCACAGGCTCCAGACGCGCAGGCTCAGTAGTTGTGGCTCACGGGCCTAGTTGCTCCGCGGCATGTGGGATCTTCCCAGACCAGGGCTCGAACCCGTGTCCCCTGCATTGGCAGGCAGACTCTCAACCACTGCAACACCAGGGAAGCCCCCATTGCTTGTCTTTATAACAGCTTCATTGGCATGTAATCCCTCGAGCATGCAGTTCACACACGTAAACTCTACAACTCGGTAGTTTTGAGTAGATTCACAGAGCTGTGCATCCATCACCACAGTCAATTCTAGGACGTTTTCATTCTCCCCCAGAGCAGCCCGGTCCCCATCAGCACTCACTCTCCATCCCCCCTCTCCCACCCCTGACGCATAACCAGTCTCCTCTCTGTCTCTCTGGATTTGCCAGTTCTGGGCATTTCCTATAAGTGGGATCTACAGTCTGTGACCTCTAGTGCCTGACTTCTTTCACTCGGCAGCCTGTTTTTGAGGCTCATCCCCGTTGCAGCTGGTGTCACAACTTCATTCCTTTTTGTGATCAAATAGCGCCCCCGTTGTAGGGATGGAGCACGTTCGGTTCATTCATTCATCAGTTGACGGACCTTGGTTTGTTTCTGTCTTTGGGCTGTTGTGAATCATGCTGCTGTGAACATTTGTGTGGGAGTCTGTGTGTGGACAGATGGTTCTCTCTCTTCTAAATGTCTCTCATGACCTACAGCGGCCGCCACTCTTACTGGGTGGGTCCCAGTAGGTACCTACTTACAAGTAACTACAAGGTGTGGGTCCCTAGGCTGGTGCAGTGCCGCCAGGATTCTGGGGCTGGGAGCCCTGTGCAAAACCAAGTGAACATCCTGTCCCCCAACTCTGTACACCCTTGACGTGGCTCATGCTGTTCACGTGCCCTAACCCTTAGCCTCTCACTGAATAGCTCGCCCCTTCGGGATCACTCCTGCTCTCAAGAGACAAAGAGCCTGATTGTGCTGGAGGAAGGCAAACC
The DNA here is from genome assembly GCF_949987535.1 of Balaenoptera acutorostrata. Lineage (NCBI taxonomy): Eukaryota > Metazoa > Chordata > Mammalia > Artiodactyla > Balaenopteridae > Balaenoptera > Balaenoptera acutorostrata. Next base: position 4,797,623 of record NC_080085.1, on the reverse strand, counting down.
CTGGCAGGTAGAGTATTGGCCTGAACACGGCGATGGCCCTGTCCTCTCTCAGGAAATGATTGCAGGAATTCTCCAGCGGCCCAGTGGTTAGGACTCAGCGCTTTCACTGCCAAGGCCCGGGTTCCATCCCTGGTCGGGGAGCTAAGATCCTGCATGCTGTGTGGCCAAAAAAAAAAAAAAAAAAAAAGAAAAGAAAAAAGAAATGTTTGCAGTGAGGAAGTAGTCCGTTTGATCCATTTAGTTAAATCCATTTCAGTTAAATCTATCCAAGGGCCTTCAGGCAGCAGCGGACAATCAGCATCAATGGTCAGTCCTCCGTGATGCCTCGGTTCGGTCCTGTACAGGTTTGCACACCCGTTTCCAGCCTCCCTGGCCGGGAGTGTGCCCGTGTGACCCAGTCCTCCTAGGCAGAAGCCGAGCTGAGCAGAAGTGAAGGGTGCCAGACCCAGCACGAGATTCCCTCCTGTATGTCCCAGCCGGTGGCAGCGCTGACACCCTTGGGGACCCTGCGGGCTGTGCCTTGAAGCCGCAGGGAGTGTGACTTCTTGGATCCCCGAGTGACCGTGTGGAACAGAGGCTCTGCTGCCCTGCGGCACATGCTCTCCACTGCAGGTGACAGTGACCACGTCTGAGCTGGCCACGTCCGCTCTGCCTGTACCTGCAGCTCAACCTCCTTGGAAGCACCAGCTCTGCTCTGTCAATTGGGGATGATCACAGCCCCCACATCTTCTGTTCTGTCTTGCGGGGGTAACTTAATGCCCGTAAAATGCTTCCTAACTCAATCGGTGTGCAAACATCTATTCTTTGAATTAAGAATTAAGACAGAGGTGAGACATCATCGCCTATCAGTCAGAGATGAAACTATTTACATAGAGTTGGACTAGGGTTGGAGTTTTCAGAAAACATAGAATGAGACCAACAATAACCATATAAAGCAAACTTTAAACACTCTAAATATCAACCTTGTATGGAACTAGAAAAAGGAAAAAATAAAACCAAGACAACCCTTTGCAACGGCCATGGCAAAATTGAAGGAAACTTTCCCACTAGCGGAAATTCATGGCGTAGAAGTTTGCATTTTTGAGCGACTGTCCTCACTGAGATGTACACTCTGGGACACATTTAACTAAAGAAGAACTTTCCAAAGTGACTGCATTGTGTAGCAGAAAGGTTCATGTCGCAGAAATAATAGAATCTAATCCAAACACTGGACTTTATCAAATTGTCTGCAGTCCAAAGGGAAGGATTGATTGAAAATGAGACAGAACTATGGGACATTAATACCTACAATTGTGAGCGCCTGGAGTTTATTGTGTGTGAAGTCTCGTCTAGACTCCAACATGGGGCTGTAGGATTTCAATCAAACACATTTCATGGAATTAGGCAACTTAATGAGAATGTATGTGCTATTTTATTTGACTTTTTTTTCAATCTCTCAGTGGCAGACCCTGGCAAATTAAAACAGTGGTCCAACAATGGCAGCCAACATCTCTACTGGTGGTTAAAATTACAGCTCCCTAGTCTGGGGAATGGGTTTTGTGAGCCTGACAGCATCGAGACTGTTACAGGTTCTCAATACATGCAAAATTATAATAATTGCCTCCACTTGTTCTCTCTTTCAGAATCATTCATCGATTTTCCTTTTTGTACTCAAATTACAGAGTACATTTTTAAATGTTTTATTAATTGCTAGCATATTTCAGACTCCTTGAAAGTAGGTTTCCACTGTGCAAAAGCAGTTGCTTGTTGTTGTATTATCTACAAGGGCATGTTTATTCTTTTTAGCATGAAGAGTGCTTCTACCAAACACTGTATTGCTCTCAGGCATCCGGACGGGCACGGAGGTAGGGGCGGTGCCCCTTGTGACTTGTTTTTATCCTTAACCTTTGTTTCTTAGCTGGTTTGTTCATTTAGTCATGAAACGGTTATTTAGCCCCTACCCTGTAAGAGAGGCAGGGCTGTCTTCTTGCAAATGCAGAGATGACTTGAAGGACGCTTTGGTGGACGTCACGCTGGAGGGGAGCTAACCACCATGCGGACAATCTCGATTCCATGTTGCGGTGGTTATGCCTGAACCAAGTTCAGGAAGTGGGAGGGCCAAGTCAGGAGTCCAGACTGAAGACCAGTGCATCCGGGAAGACTTCACGGAGGAGTTGCTTCCAGGTCTCAGACGTTTTCTTTTCTGATGGTACCCTTTCCCTCCCGTGAACTTTTAACACCACGGTTACACTGTGTATCTGTTCACGTGCTGCATGCCTGTCTGTGCTTTATACATAAAAACAGTAAGAGTTGTGGCCCTAAGAACCAATCTCTGCCCCTTAGGGGTGCTCCTGTCCCCACTGAGAACGCATCCTGGACCAAGAAATGACATCATGGAGTGGGCATAAGGGAACTTTAGACAAGACAGGAAGGAGAGTACTCCCATTACCACGCTGGCTGAGGAGTCTTACATGTTTACACGTGACAACCCACAGAATGCTTCTAAGTCTACAGCCATGTCTAATTTTTTTTTAAATTGATTAATTAATTTTTTTATTTTTGGCTGTGTTGGGTCTTCGTTTCTGTGCGAGGGCTTTCTCTAGTTGCGGCAAGCGGGGGCCACTCTTCATCGCGGTGCGCGGGCCTCTCACCGTCGTGGCCTCTCTTGTTGCGGAGCACAGGCTCCAGACGCACAGGCTCAGTAGTTGTGGCTCACGGGCCCAGTTGCTCCGCGGCTTGTGGGATATTCCCAGACCAGGGCTCGAACCCGTGTCCCCTGCATTGGCAGGCAGATTCTCAACCACTGCACCACCAGGGAAGCCCCTATGTCTAATTATTTTTACATATATATGTATATTTGTGCACCTTGTAAATGCTTATGTGGTTTACCTGTGTACATTTATGTTATTGTCCTTTATTATTTTTTTATTGAGGTAGAGTTGATGTACAATATTATATGTTTCAGGTGTACAACATAGTGATTCACAATTTTTAAAGATTATATTCCATTTATACTTAAAAAAATTTTGGCTATATTCCCTCTGTTGAACAATATATATATATTTTTACTCATAGATCATTTATTTGTTTACTACACTTATTTAACAAACATTTATTGAGCTATTCTTGTGCCGCACACACCATGTAATAATGATGACATAGGTATCTTAAAGTATACTTGTTGAAAATCAAATTAAAATGTAAAAGTAGGAATTTTTGATGCTACCTCAGCATCACCAGGTACTAAAATTGAGTAATAGATTAAGTAGCATTTATTGACTTGTTTCTTTATAATAGCTACAATATATGTTGAAATCAATTCTCAAAGCCCACCTGGTATGTTTGAACCATTGTTCATTCCATGTCTCTCTCTCTTTTTTTTTTTTCTTTTTTAACAACTTTATTGGAGTATAATTGCTTTACAATGTTGTGTTAGTTTCTGCTGTATAGCAAAGTGAATCAGCTATACGTATACAGGTATTCCCATATCCCCTCCCTCTTGCCTCTCCCTCCCACCCTCCCTATCCCACCCGTCTAGGTGGTCACAAAGCACCGAGCTGGTCTCCCTGTGCTATGCGGCAGCTTCCCACTAGCTACCTATTTTACATTTGGTAGTGTATATATGTCCATGCCACTCTCTCACTTCGTCCCAGCTTACCCTTCCCCCTCCCCGTGTCCTCAAGTCCATTCTCTACGTCTGCGTCTTTATTCCTGTCCTGCCCCTAGGTTCTTCAGAACCATTTTTCTTTTCTTTTTTTTAGATTCAATATATATGTATTAGCATACGGTATTTGTTTTTCTCTTTCTGACTTACTTCACTCTGTATGACAGACTGTAGGTCCCTCCACCTCACTACAAATAACTCAATTTCGTTTCTTTTTATGGCTGAGTAATATTCCATTGTATATATGTGCCACATCTTCTTTATCCATTCATCTGTCGATGGACACTTAGGTTGCTTCCATGTCTTGGCTATTGTAAATAGAGCTGCAGTGAACATTGTAGTATGTGACTCTTTTTGAATTATGGTTTTCTCAGGGTATATGCCCAGCAGTGGGATTGCTGGGCCATATGGTAGCTCTATTTTTAGTTTTTTAAGGAACCTCCATACTGTTCTCCATAGTGGCTTGTCAGTTTACATTCCCGCCAACAGTGCACCCCTTTTCCCACCCCTTTTCTCCACACCCTCTCCAGCATTTACTGTTTGTAGATTTTTTCATGATGGCCATTCTGACCGGTGTGAGGTGACACCTCATTGTAGTTTTGATTTGCATTCCTCTAATGATTAGTGACGTTGAGCATCCTTTCATGTGTTTGTTGATAATCTGTATATCTTCTTTGAAGAAATGTCTATTTAGGTCTTCTGCCCATTTTCGATTGGGTTGTTCTTTTGATATTGAGCTGCATGAGCTGCTTGTATATTTTGGAGATTCCTTCGTCAGTTGCTTCGTTTGCAAATATTTTCTCCCATTCTGAGGGTTGTCTTTTCATCTTGATTATGGTTTCCTTTTCTGTGCAAAAGCTTTTAAGTTTCATTAGGTCCCATTTGTTTATTTTTGTTTTTATTTCCATTTCTCTAAGAGGTAGGTCAAAAAGGATCTTGCTGTAATTTATGTCATAGAGTGTTCTGCCTACGTTTTCCTCTAAGAGTTTGATAGCGTCCGGCCCTACCTTTAGGTCTTTAATCCATTTTGAGTTTATTTTTGTGTATGGTGTTAGGGAGTGTTCTAATTTCATTCCTTTACATGTAGCGGTCCAGTTTTCCCAGCACCACTTATTGAAGAGACTGTCTTTTCTCCATTGTATATTCTTGCCTCCTTTATCAAAGGTAAGGTGACCATATGTGCGTGGGTTTATCTCTGGGCTTTCTATCCTGTTCCATTGATCTATATTTCTGTTTTTGCGCCAGTACCATACTCTCTTGATTACTGTAGCTTTGTAGTATAGTCCGAAGGAGCTATAGGGAGATGAGGGAGCCTGATTTCTCCCGCTCCATTTTTCTTTCTCAAGATTGCTTTGGCTATTTGGGGTCTTTTGTGTTTCCATACAAATTGTGAATTTTTTTTTTCTAGTTCTGTGAAAAAATGCCATTGGTAGTTTGATAAGGATTGCATTGAATCTGTAGATTGCTTTGGGTAGTATAGTCGTTTTCACAGTGTTGATTCTTCCAACCCAAGAACATGGCATATCTCTCCATCTGTTTGTATCATCTTTAATTTCTTTCATCAGTGTCTTATAGTTTTCTGCATACAGGTCTTTTGTCTCCTTAGGTAGGTTTATTCCTAGGTATTTTATTCTTTTTGTTGCAGTGGTAAATGGGGGTGTTTCCTTAATTTCTCTTTCAGATTTTTCATCATTAGTGTATAGGAATGCAAGCGATTTCTGTGTTGCACAATATATTTTTGTTGCTTGTTTTTTTATACATAGTAGTTTGTATCTCTTAATTCCCTTCTGCTATTTTGTCCCCCCCTTCCCTCTCCCCACTGGTAATCACTAGTTTGTTCTCTATATCTGTGAGTCTGCTTTTTTTGTTGTTGTTATATTCACTAGTTGTTTGTATTTTTTAGATTCCCCATATAAGTGATATCATATGGTATTTCTCTATCTCTGTCTGACTTACTTCACTTAGCATAATGCCCTCCAAATCCATCCATGTTGCTGCAAGTGGCACAATTTTGTTCCTTTATATGGCTGAGTAGTATTCCATTGCGTGTGTGTACCACATCTTCTTTATCCATTCCTCTGTGATGGGCATTTAGGTTGCTTCCACTTCATTGTTACTGTAAATAGTGCTGCTATGAACATTGGTGTGCATGTATTTTTTCAAGTTAGTGATTTCATTTTTCATTTGTGTTAGGTATTTATTTTCAGATAAATACCCCTGAGTGGCATTACTGGGTCATTTAATAGCTCTATTTTTAGTTTTTTGAGAAATCTCTACTGTTTTCCATATATGGGATTGTACTTTAAAACATACATTGTTCTAATTAATGAGTAGACTTTAAATTATCCTTAACATATCTTTGTTTAGTTATTTTCCACATCATTCAGAGGAGGAAAAAAGCATATATCCCTGAAAATATTATTTTATATAAATGACTCAGACTCACTGACGGGATAAATCATGGAGCACATAGTGAGCAAATTGGGTGAGCAACATGTGGAAAAAAGCCTCATTAAAATCTGTTTTCCAAACCTAATGATAGAAGCAACCATTCTTGAAGAAAATATGGATGTAGTAGAAAAGTATAAATGAGAAACTAAAAAAATTGCTTATGATCCCCGCATGGACCAGGGGAAACATCCTTGTCAACATTTGGGTGTACGTATGCCCACATATTCTGGTTATGGTAAGAAACGCTTGCAGAGCTAAAAGTCAAAAAAGAGGATGAAGGTCTCCAAGACTGTGTAGTCAAGAATTTAATCTTGGTCAGAAGCAGATCTGGCCTTTGCCCCTCAGCTCCTGGGAGGTGAGCTCTAAGCCCTTGGAATGTCCTGCCTGACAGGGCATCTTTGCCTGCCTGGGGGGCTTGGGTCACTGGATAGTGTAACTGTGATTTAGGGTAGGGGAGACCAGCCATGCCAGGAAACCAAACCATGCGGCACAGGGCGGGGGCCTTGGCTGTGCAGTACCAGCCTGACACCCTGAGTGGCTGGACTGCGGGGTCAGTCGTGGGACCAGTCAACCACTCTTACGTGGTGGAGCCACTGTTAAAAGCTGGACACGGTCTGAGGTGGGCTTTCCTGGTTGGCAGTCCTCCATACGCGTTGGCTGCGAATGTAACCCATCTGTGACTCTGGATGGACCACGTTCGCAGCATTCCTGGACACTCCCCGATAAGCCTTTCCCCTTGGCTGACTTCCATCTGTATCACTTAGCTGGTAGTCAGCCGTAACCATGAGCACAACAGCTTCCTTGAGTCCTGTAAGCCCTTCTTGCGAATTATTGAACTGATAGTGGTGTTGGGACACGCACCCACCAGGGCTTGCGGTTGGCGTCAGACGTGATGGCAGTCTTGAAGAAAGCCCCCTCTAACTTTGCGGTTGGCGAACTTTTTCATGAGCACATAGGCAAATGCGAGGGGAGGCTCCAGGAGGGGAGCTGGGGTGTGCTGAGCCAGGAGCTGGGGTGTGCTGAGCCGGGAGCTGGGGTGTGCTGAGCCGGGAGCTGGGGTGTGCTGAGCCGGGAGCTGGAGTGTGCTGAGCCGGGTGCAGTGCCGGGCTCCAGCCAGGAAGCTGCAGGGCTCTCCCGGGAGGTTGTTAGCACACAGGCGCTGCTCGTCAGGGCTGGCACACGTATCCTGCCCAAGGCATGGTGCAGGGGTGGCTGACCCTGTTTGACAAGCTGGCGGCAGGGGAGGGCAGACGTCCTCCAGGGCCACTGAGTGCTAGAGGGGGCACACTGAGCACATGGAGGAAACTTTGTTGTGGGTGTCCTAGTCAGGGAGAGCTTACCAGAGGAGGTGGGCTTCAGCTAAGCTTGCGGGAGAAGTGGTATCTGGGGAGACCACTTGGAGCATGGGGTCTGCAGGAGCAAATGTTCAAGGCACTCATGTTTAGGAAATGCTTATGCTGCAGGGCATAGACCTGTTCTTTTTTGGGGTGGGGCGGGGAGTCTATGTAGTACAGAGGCAAGAGTCAAATTTGAACAGCTTGTGGGTGATCGTAAACCTTCTGGCTTAAGCATTTGGGTTCTCTCCTACCCGTTTTATTACTTTCTGTCTTTAACTGGGGCCTTGGGAAAACTGGTTCCTTCATTTGAAAAAAAAAATGTCTGTTAATATTTAATGTAGAGGGCTCTTGTGAAATGTAAGTAGGAAACGTATATAAAATATTTATGGCATTCCCTCGTACCTTAGAGATGCTCAGAAGACAGATTTCCTTTCATCAACCAAGAATAGCCTCCAGGTTTCAGCAGAATTCTATGAGGAATGTGGTGTTTAAGAATTTTTTTTTTTTCTGGAAGAAAACAACAAAGATGAAATTGAATTAGAAATAAATTGAAAATAGAAAAAAGAAACTCTGTAGAAGTAAGAAATAGCTATGACTTTAGGCATTTTGAAAACGAATGCATTTTTTTAAAATCCCATGGTCGCACTAAACATGGAGTGATTAACAGTGGAGAAACTCGACAGACACTAATTATCTTTACCAGCTGATCATGGTTTATGTCGTCCCTGGTGAGTCATGTGGAAATCATCCTATGACGCAATGGGAAGGGGTGCCTCAACTCTGAGGATTTATTCCCCCAAACCCATAGCACCTGTTTAATATTCAGAAGAGCATCAGACAAGCTCAGATTGAGGGACATTCTAAAAAATATCTGTCAAGATCATGAAAAACAAGGAAATTCTGAGACACTGTCACAGTGCAAAGGAGACTAAGGCATGATAACGAAATGCAGTGTAGTGTCCTCAAACAGAAAAATATCACTGTTGGAAAAAACTGGGAAAATCCTCGTAAAGTCTGAAGTACAGTGAACAGTGATGTCCCACGGTCAGTTTCCTGGTTTGACCAGCATGCCATGGTTATGTGAGATGTTAACCGTAGGGTAAACAGGTGAAGGATATATGGGAAATCTCCCTACTATCTTTACAACATTTCCGTAAATCTAAAATCATTCCAAAACAAAACATCGACTTAAAAATACAAGCCAAGGAGAAAAGTATTCAGGAAAGAAAAATTGTTCCTAATTCAGCGGGGGCTGTACAAATAAGTGTACTGCTGAGTACACCACTCTACTCCCCTTGAGATTCTAAGTTCTCAACAATAGGCATTTCCATGGCCACACCCAACAGAAGAAGAGATGAGGCCACCGGGTGCGTGAATAAAACCCCAATCTAGCAATATTATTCCAGGATGACTCCAGCCATACCTCCTGTATATCATACTCACTAAGAGTGAAATTATGTTCAGGTTTCTGTTTTGAGGTGTATCCTCTCCCACAGGGAATCCAAATACTTCCCAGTTACTGGTGCTTCAAACCTTTTCTTCTCTAGTAAATCAAGGGCAACCGGAATGTCCTGGCATTTTTAGTGAGTGTTAATACAGAAGGTATGATTGAAGTTAGTCACGACTTCCCTTCTTACAGGGGGGATGTCAGCCTTTTGGAGCTATTCAGACCTTCACCTGATCAGACGAGGCCCACCCACATTAGGGAGGGCAGTCGGCTTTACTCAGTCTGCCTGTTTAACTGTTAATCTCATCCAAAAACATCCTCCCAGAAACACTCAGAATAATGTCTGACCAATAAATATGGCAAAGGATGGGAAATCACTTTCGTGATTAGGGTATAAAACTGGACTCCATCCTGCAGCAGACTGTCTCTCTTGGAAAAAAGTGTCTGTGTTGGAGACATGGCAAGGTTCCAAATGGCAAGGCTAACTCTGGCCAGCAGCCCGTGAGGAACTAAATCCTCCCAACAGCATGTGAGTGAGCTTAGAAGTGGATCCTTCCCCATTGGAGCCTTCAGATAAGATCCCAGCCCTGGCCAGCACCTTGATTGCAGCCTCATGAAAGATCCTGAAGCAGAAGACGTAGCTACCCCACGACAAGAGCTCTGTCCCAGAGAAACTATAAGATAATAAGTATGCGTTGTGTTAAACTGTTAAAGTTTGAGGATCATTGGTATGTAGACAGCTAATGCATGGAGTTTGGACATTACCCTAAGGGGAACAGAAAGCAATTTCTGTAAACAAAAAAATACATGAAAGAAAATTTTGCTTAATAGGATCCTGGTAGGGAGACTCCTGCAAGCTATTAGCAACTTGGGGTGGGAGATGAGACCTTACCGACCATATTAGCCAGGGTTCTCCAAAGAAACAGAACCAATAGGATATATATTGAAATGAAATGAAATGAAAAAGGAGAAGTTACAACAGACACCGCAGAAATACAAAGCATCCTAAGAGACTACTACAAGCAACTCTATGCCAATAAAATGGACAAGCTGGAAGAAATGGACAAATTCTTAGAAAGGTATACCTTCCAAGACTGAACCAGGAAGAAACAGAAAATATGAACATACCAATCACAAGGAATGAAATTGAAACTGTGATTAAAAATCTTCCAACAAACAAAAGTCCAGGACCAGATGGCTTCACAGGCAAATTCTATCAAACATTTAGAGAAGAGCTAACTCCAATCCTTCTCAAACTCTTCCAAAAAATTTCAGAGGAAGCAACACTCCCAAACTCATTCTATGAGGCCACCATCACCCTGATACCAAAACCAGACAAAGATACTACAAAAAAAGAAAATTACAGACCAATATCACTGATGAATATAGGTGCAAAAATCCTCAACAAAATACTAGCAAACAGAATCCAACAACACATTAAAAGGATCATACACCACGATCAAGTGGGATTTATCCCAGGGATGCAAGGATTCTTCAATATACGCATATCAATCAATGTGATACACCCTATTCACAAATTGAAGAATAAAAACCATATGATCATCTCAATAGATGCAGAAAAAGCTTTTGACAAAATTCAACACCCATTTCTGATAAAAACTCTCCAGAAAGTGGGCATAGAGGGAACCTCCCTCAACATAATAAAGGCCATATATGACAAACCCACAGCAAACATCATTCTCAATGGTGAAAAACTGAAAGCATTTCCTCTAAGATCAGGAACGAGACAGGGATGTCCACTCTCACCACTATTATTCAACATAGTTTTCGAAGTCCTAGCCACGGCAATTAGAGAAGAAAAAGAAATAAAAGGAATACAAATTGGAAAAGAAGTAAAGCTGTCACTGTTTGCAGATGACATGATACTATACATAGAGAATCCTAAAAATGCCACCAGAAAACTACTAGAGCTAATCAGTGAATCTGGTAAAGTTGCAGGATACAAAATTAATGCACAGAAATCTCTTGCATTCCTATACACTAATGATGAAAAATCTGGAAGAGAAATTATGGAAACACTCCCATTTACCATTGCAACAAAAAGAATAAAATATCTAGGAATAAACCTACCTAGGGAGACAAAAGACCTGTATACAGAAAACTATAAGACACTGATGAAAGAAATTAAAGATGTTGCCAACAGATGGAGAGCTATACCATGTTCTTGGATTGGAAGATTCAATATTGTGAAAATGACTATACTACCCAAAGCAATCTACAGATGCAATGCAATCCCTATCAAATTACCAATGGCATTTTTTACGGAACTAGAACAAATCATCTTAAAATTTGTATGGAGACACGAAAGACCCTGAATAGCCAAAGCAGTCTTGAGGGAAAAAAACGGAGCTGGAGGAATCGACTCCCTGACTTAAGACTATACTACAAAGCTACAGTAATCAAGACAATATGGTACTGGCACAAAAACAGAAACATAGATGAATGGAACAAGATAGAAAGCCCAGAGGTAAACCCATGCACCTATGGTCAACTAATCTATGACAAAGGAGGCAAAGATATACAATGGAGAAAAGACAGTCTCTTCAATAAGTGGTGCTGGGAAAACTGGACAGCTACATGTAAAAGAATGAAATTAGAATACTCCCTAACACCAAACACAAAAATAAACTCAAAATGGATTAGAGACCTAAATGTAAGACTGGACACTATAAAACTCTTAGAGGAAAACACAGGAAGAACACTCTTTGACATAAATCACAGCAAGATCTTTTTGATCCACCTCCTAGAGTAATGGAAATAAAAACAAAAATAAACAAATGGGACCTAATGAAACTTCAAAGCTTTTGCACAGCAAAGGAAACCATAAGACAAAAAGACAACCCTCAGAATGGGAGAAAATATTTGCAAATGAATCAACGGACAAAGGATTAATCTCCAAAATATATAAACAGCTCATGCAGCTTGATATTAAAAAAAAAAACAACCCAATCCAAAAATGGGCAGAAGACCTAAATAGACATTTCTCCAAAGAAGACATACAGATGGCCAAGAAGCACATGAAAAGCTACTCAACATCACTAATTATTAGAGAAATGCAAATCAAAACTACAATGAGGTATCACCTCACACCGGTTAGAATGGGCTTCATCAGAAAATCTGCAAACAACAAATGTTGGAGAGGGTGTGGAGAAAAGGGTACCCTCTTGCACTGTTGGTGGGAATGTAAACTGATACAGCCACTATGGAGAGCAGTATGGAGGTTCCTTAAAAAACTAAAAATAGAATTACCATATGATCCATCAATCCCACTACTGGGCCTATACCCAGAGAAAACCATAATTCAGAAAGGCACATGCACCCCAATGTTCATTGCAGCACTAGTTACAATAGCCAGGTCATGGAAGCATCCTAAATGCCCATCGACAGACGAATGGATAAAGAAGATGTGGTACATATATACAATGGAGTATTACTCAGCCATAAAAAGGAATGAAATTGGGTCATTTGTAGAGACGTGGATGGATCTAGAGACTGTCATACAGAGTGAAGCAAGTCAGAAAGAGAAAAACAAATATCGTATATTAACACATATATGTGGAACCTAGGAAAGTGGTACAGATGAACTGGTTTGCAGGGCAGAAATAGAGACAGAGATGTAGAGAACAAACGTATGGACACCAGTGGGGGAATGCGGTGGGGGGGTGGGGGTGGAGGGGTGCTGAATTGGTCGATTGGTATTGACATGGATACACTGATGTGTATAAAGTGGATGACTAATAAGAACCTGCTGTATAAAAAAAAAGAAGAAAAAAAAAGAATGATAGAGTCTACAATTTTCACTGGGTTTACATTCAGTTAGAATGAGCTAACATTTTTGAAAGCCCAGTTTAAGTGGTTACTGCTTAGACTAGTAGATTTGGGGTCCACCTTAGAGACAAAATGGGATAACTCTGTGTGGTGTATGTCCGTTCCTGTCCGAGGCCACCCTGCTCTCAACTCTGCCCCGTTGGGTGTGCTGACTTCAGACCAAGTCTGTGTGATGCGACTCTTAAAATATCATCTCCGTTTCAAAGCCCCAGATTAGTACGTGTTCTTTTTAAAGCTAGAAGACAACTGTAAGCCTAAGGAACGCAGTGGAGATGAGCTGTGACCCTGCCCCTGGAACGATCAACGTACACATTTCCCATACTCGCTTCAGTGTAGCAAGACCTGGAGAATTTTTTTTCTTTTCCCCACGAAATGGCATCATTATGTAAAACTGTTTTGTGGGTTTTGGGTTTTTTGAGTCTTTTATATATCATTCCCATCTTTCTGTACACTTCTAATACCGTCTGCTGTCACTGTCATTGGTCAGATGTCCCTCCACTTGTGAATATTGCAAAGTTTTTCGTACCTCTTTCACTTCATTGGACATTTAAGGTGTTGGCAGTTCTGCTACAATCACCTTGTAGTCGAATGATTCTTTATATCTGTTTATTGCTACAATCACCTTGTAGTCAAATGATTCTTTATATCTGTGTTTATCTCATTCCGATAAATTCCTAGAGGTTGAGTTTCTGAGTTCAAGGTGTACATAACTGTATGATTTCTTTGCTGCAGCATTTCTCTTTCAGTTTTGCCAATTTATGCTTTTCCCAGTAAGGTATAGAACTCCCCGTAGGCATGCCTGACACCCTGACAACCCTTGGGACCCCAATCAAAAACACTCTTAGAGGGAAGGGGGAGGGACAAAATAGGGGTAGGGGATTAAATGATGTAAACTACTATGTATAAAATAAACAAGCTACAAGGATATATTGCACAGCACAGGGAATAGAGCCAATATTTTATAATAATTTTTTATGGAATATAATCTATAGAAATATCAAATCACTATGTTATATACCTAAAGCTATTAAAATATTGTAAATCAACTATACTTCAATAAAATAAAATATTCAAACTCAAAAAAAGAATACTTGTAATCTTCATAGATTTTACTTTTTACATTTTCATCATTTAAATATGCATTTCTTTGATTTTCTGGTGTTATTGACCACAGTTCCTTCATCAATTGTTGCTTCATCTTCTTTGTCCACTTTTTAAATTATTGTTTCCTAGTACTTATAGTTTAAAAACAGGTAAAATACAAATAGGTTTTAAGGCACGTGTTTAAATATTTGTTTTTAATGACAAAAAGTGCAAAACATACAGAAATGCAAATGTACATCGGAAATCACTGTTTCCTCATCCTCAGCCTTTATCCCAGTCCTTTTTCCAAGTTTTCACCTTTCTGGAGTAATAACCATATCGGGTCTGTGTTCTTCCAGACCCTTTAGTATGCACATACAATATATTGTCAGAACCTATAGTGTATTTTTCTCATAACGTGGAGTCATCCCAAATATTCTGTTGTGCATATAGCTTAGAGGTCTTTCTAATGCCAGAACCAAAGTGCCACCAGCTGCGTTCCTCTTTGAACAGACCGGGTCTCAGAGGTTGGAGCAGAGCACCAAGTTTATCGTTTCCTTTTACGTTAAAGGCAGTGGCCATTCGTGGGTGGGCGCTCGTCTCCCGAGACTCTTCATTCAGATCAAATCGTTCCACTTGCCTGACTAGGAGAGACAGTAGGATCAGCCTGACGGGCTCCTGGGCGATGATTGGGGTGGTAAACGGGATGGGGGTGGGTCCCCGAAGAGCCTCGGGGGTGGAGACTCTGAGGAAGGTGCCCGGGCACAGAACCTGAAGCCCACACACCTCCAGGGGCGGCTCTTGGCCCAAGATGCGTTGGGCTCCGTGTCAGCGTTGGATCAGCTTAGTCAACAGAAACAAGTACAGACGCTTCCCGACGTACAGGGTTTGGACTTTACGATGGGGGGGAAGGGATACTCATTCTGTAGAAACCGTGCTTCAGACTGAGAACGTTGGTGTTTTCCCGGGCTAGTGACAGGCAGCCCGTCCTCCGTCGCAATGCTGGGCAGCGGCCGCTCCCCGTCGGCCTGGGATCACAGGGTGAACGTCCCTAACGCTTAGAACCGTTCTGCTTCTCGCTTCCACTACAGTGTTCAATAAATCACATGAGGCCTTCAGCACATTAGTATAAAACAGGCTCTGTGTTAGACGATTTTGCCCCGCTCTAGGCTAGTGCCAGTGTTCTGACCACAGGTAGGGTGGGCTGGGCTAGTCTGTGATGTTTGCTAGGTCAAGTGTATTCAACGCATTTTCTCCTTACAGTATTTTCAATTTATGACGCTTGATAAGGACATAGCCCCATTGTAAGTGGAGGAAGATCTGTAAAACGTTCAGGACAGTAGCAGGAGCCTGGAATGGACAAGCCTGTACCACAAAAATGACCAAATCGGAGGAAGTGAATCTGGACTTCTTGCTTCTTTATTTTTCCCCATCTCTGTTCATGTTAAATGACGTAGGCATGGCCTTAGGTCATAAAGCCTTGAATGGAAGGGAGTGGATGTGTTTAAGCGTTCTATGAGGGAGAATAAAATATCCATGTCTGCCTCCAGTGGCTGGTGTGTGGGATGCTTTGTGAAGTGTTGAAAATGTGGTACCGATTAAGAGAGTTTAAAACTTGTGCTGAGGGCTTCCCTGGTGGCGCAGTGGTTGAGAATCTGCCTGCTAATGCAGGGGACACGGGTTCGAGCCCTGGCCTGGGAAGATCCCACATGCTGCAGAGCGGCTGGGCCCGTGAGCCACAACTGCTGAGCCTGCGCGTCTGGAGCCTGTGCTCCGCAACGAGAGAGGCCCGCGCATCGCGATGAAGAGTGGCCCCCGCTTGCCACAACTGGAGAAAGCCCTCGCACAGAAACGAAGACCCAACACAGCCAAAATCAATCAATCAATCAATCAATCAAACATACGCATCTGATTCAAGATCCTCATTAAAAAAACAAAACAAAAAAAAAAAAAAAACTTGTGCTGAAAGGCGATTGCTCTTTTCTGCTGAAATGCCAACCTCACACTCTTGCGTTTTAGGTATTGCGAGTAGAGATAACAACTACCCACTGAATATTTCTGCTCCTGATGAAAACACGGTCTTCCAGAATGTCAAGGTTTGATTCCTCACCTCTCTGGCTGAATGTCTAACATTTGGGGTGAATGTTGCCTGCTTCCTCAACACTTTACATTCAAGCGTTTGGTTAGAATTTTCATTCAATTCCAGGCCTGTGATCCACAATCACAAAAACCCAAATCACAAAAATCTGGGATAATAAGTGAAATAGTTTCACCTCTGGGCTGAAGTACATGTTTGAGTCACAGCCCCCTGGGTGAAAAGACTTTCTGCCGAGATGAAAGAAACCGTTAAAATATTTTAGATACTAAAGTAACTGCTGACAAGCTAATTGGCAAAGGAGGAAATGTTCTATTATTCTATCACATATTTTAGAAGTCCTGGTGATTAAGACTATCTGCAGATGCGTAGGTGGCAGCAGAATTTGGGAATATGTATGAAAGTCTTAAAATGTACGTCCTATATAAAAGCCCTCCTTGTCCCCAGCATATGTGAAAAGTGCAAGAATTCGATAAGTAGTACGTAATAGTAGTGATATTGAAGCCCTGCGTTGGGATTTTGGGTACCTAGATAGGCATGTGAGCACTCACTTACTACAGCATCTTGATGAGATGCTCCTTTGTGTACTAGTTTCCTCTGGCTGCTAAAACAAAGTGATCCACATGGGGTGGCTTCAGCGACCGAGATTTATTCTCACAGTTCAGGGGCCAAGAGTCGCAAAACCAAGGTGTCCGCAGGGTCCTCCTCTCTCTGAAGGCTCTAGGAAATAATCCTCCCTTGCCTCTTCCAGCTTCACATGGCCCCATCCTTGGCTCCTTGGCCTGTGGCAGCATCCCTCCAGTCTCGGCCCGTATATATCCAGGGATGCTAAGTTGTCTCCTCAGCTTTTCCCCACCAAACAGAAGCAGGGAACACAGTGGCTGGAAAGTGAGTACTCGACTCTCATTCGCCCCAAACCCCAACAGGGAGCCCTAATGGACCACATCCAAAGTTATGCGTGCCACTCTTGTAGCCCAGCCCAGAGGAGACCTTGAGTTGGGACCAAAGCAAGTTGCACAGGTTTCCTTGCCTCCAGTCCCGCACCTAAGACTGGGATAGTTCCCCCTAATGGAAAAGGACGACCTTCTCCCATGCAGAGAAGAACCGGCCCCAGAGTCTAGGCCAGTCAGGCTGAGAGCTTCTTCCCTGGGGACTGGTGCAGACAGCTCGTGGTGCAGTGGGGCTAGGGCACAGTGCCAGGCAGGCTTTGATCACCAGGGCAGCCCAGGGAGAGAGAAAGAATCCAGAAGAGCCAGACCCCGGAGCACCCCAGCCCCGTGGAAGGAGACATTGAGGGAGGGGTACTCGCTCTTCTGAGAACCCTCCCAACAAAAACCAAAGAGGAAACCGTTCTTCTGTGATTTGACAAGCACTGCATGTCGGAAACTGCAGAAGAAAATATTTAACAAATTGTTGGATCGTTTCTCATAGACGCCTTCAAGTGAGCTCCCTTATGACAAGCAGACCACTTTCCCCTCCCCTGCTACCCACAAGGTAATTCTCTGATGGGGCTTAGGTTGTATGAGATACAGTTTGTCATTTTAAAGTTTCAGGAAACTAGAGTTGCACCGGTCCGTCCCCAGCTTGTGGCTGATGAACAATTTCTTATTTCCTGTAATTCGGTTCTTGCAAATATGGCACTTTGGCCTGACCTCGTTGATTCTCACCAACACCCATCACTGTCATAATAACTCTGTCACTGTAGCCAGAAAATCAGCCATAGACAGTACGTAAGGCAATGCGTGTGGCTCTGTGCCAGTAAAACTTTATTCAAAAACCAGGGCAGAGGGCCCAGGTTTGGTCCCTGGGCTGTAGTGTGCCAACCCCTGCTGTAAACCATGAATCAAGCTGAGCCCCCAGAAGAGCTTCAGAACCTTTATTTTCGAAATAAAAAGAGGCTAAATGTTAGAGGCCCAAGATTCCGTCTCCATGCTTTCAGACCTCTTCACCGCAATGTCCTTTATTTCTTGAGTTCAGTGAACACAACCATGTATCAGGAAGAGCTAATTCAATGTCAGTGATGCCATACGTAGAAATGATGGTTTACAAATCTTTGTGTTTTGGAAAGATCTTTTTTTCTTTTTTAAGATTTCTTTAATATTTATTTTATTTATTATTATTTATTTTTGGTTGTGTTGGGCCTTTGTTGCTGAGCGCGGGCTTTCTCTAGTTGCGGCGAGCGGGGGCTGCTCTTCGTTGAGGTGCGCGGGCTTCTCCTTGCGGTGGCTTCTCTTGTTACAGAGCACGGGCTCTAGGCACACGGGCTTCAGTAGTTGGGGCACGCGGGCTCAGTAGTTGTGGCGCGCAGGCTTAGTTGCTCTGCAGCATGTGGGATCTTTCCGGACCAGGGCTCGAACCCGTGTCCCCTGAATTGGCAGGCGGATTCTTAACCACTGCGCCACCAGGGAATCCCTGGAAAGATCTTTGTGGGATTCCTTGTTTAACAGCTATCTAGAACTCTTGAGTTTTATTTATGTTTTTTTCATGGAATAGCATCTCCAAGTTGTAACAATAAATATGTCTTTTAAGTACTGGGAAATTCATGCTAGAATAAAAGATTCTTTTCTCTAATGCTATGGCTTTTGTGAAAACTCTAAGGTAGTCTCTCGTCGATAGTAACACATTTCCTCCCAACTTTGGCAAGACTGTTGATAAGGATAAAAATCTCTCTCGTTTCAGTGGAAGAGAAATTGCGTTTCCTCCACGTCCTTAAATGTAAAGATTTCACCAGATTCCTTAAAACGAGGGACAGAACTTAGAGACAAAAAGTCATGGTTCAAATAAATCAAAAGAACCCAGAAGTTGAGAACAAGTTTGCAAAAAGATAATTTTAAGCATACGTTATAATTGGTCTGCCGGAGTACTTATCCGTTATCTGCTTTTTTTAGTTATTACCAATTTTCTGGGACATAATGGATAATTGCGCTTAGGAATTTGAAAGTAAAATGTGACAGTTGCATAAAGGTTTAGTGTTCACCTTTGCACCTCTTAGCTTTGGCGGGGTTGGTGTGCAAGAAAAAAAAGTTGCTTTATGAAGGTCGTTCTTAAATTGACATAATTCATGTGACCCTTGACCTGAAAGGGTCCCTCCCCTTGGCGAGGTTGGATCCCACCTCTAATCCTTCCAGCAGAACAAATGCTGACTCTGCAAAGATGAAAGGATGGCCTTTAGCAAGTACGACGTATGAGATGTGCTTTTCCAAGAAAGTGGCAGAAGAGAAAAATCCTTGCATGCCAGGCTGCATGATTAGGACCTGCAGAAACTCGTGCCTCACGTGTGTAATTGCGGGGGACAGGGCCTCCGGGCAAGAACCATCCATCACCGCTCAGGCACTTGATCGTAACACGTGATGGAGCGCAGGTGAGCTGCCTTCACCTGTTCAGTATGAAGTCATGAGCCTGCCTGGACGGCCCCGCTCTCTGACTGAAAAGCTGAGTTCATACAAAGTTGCCACGCAGAGGACAAAAGACAGGCGGGGCTTTGGAAGTTGGCTTTAAGAAGTTCTTCTGCACGGTGCACACATGAACACACGCACACACATACCGTTGTTTATGAACACGTATTTAATTAAAGCTTACATGAGGTGTTCACGGAACTAATTTTTACTAATTTAAGAGCTTTTGGGCATGAAGCCACATAAGAGTTAAATATCTTTAAGCTCGCATTTTAAACAGTAAAGATGTTTTTTTAAATAGCAAGGGAGATTTTGAATCTCCTCACCACAGCTGAGAAGAAAAGAAGTGCAGAGCAAAATGATCTACCTGGTTTATCTCGGGCCGAGTCTCCCGGGCACCCCAGGTTGGGTCCTGCCCCCAGCTGCAAAGGTCCAGCAGAGCTTCCCCTCCAGCTGAGATTCTCCACATTTCAAGATCCCCGCACATGAGAGCTGCGTCCCTTAAATCTTCTGATTTACAATGACTTTCTCGGTAGCAATTAGGAATAGAAGCAGAAACGGCAAAAGCCCTGAGTTTCCTGGCTACATCCACTTTCATCCCAGGGTGTATAACAAATCTACCTAATTATTCCCTTACCGTTAGACATTTTTGCTTTTAAATATAACACGAGCTCAAACCTTCACGTCCTTAGTAGTTCTCTCTCCTCATTTCGGGAGGAAGCTTCTCAAGGTAGTGGTCCACGCTTGCTCTCTCCGTTTGCTGACTCCCATTCGCTCCCGGGCCAGTTTCAGCCTGGCTGCTGGCCCCTCCACCCCACCCAAACGGTTCTCAGCAAGGGAAACCCGTAATTCTGAATTGCTCCTTGACACGGACCTGTATTCCAGAGCTTCGTTCTTATGGGACTTCTCAGCCAGCTGGCCACTGCCCCGGTGGTACACCTCTCTCCTCTCTCAGCCTTCCTTACCGACAGGTCCTTCTCTGTCCCGTTTGGAGGCTCATCTGCCTCTGCCAGACCGTTATGTGCTAGAGATGTCTTTGTCCTGGGCCCTCCCCTCCTCTGCCTCTGTGGCCTGTGCCCAGGCCATCTTACCCAACCCCACAGCTCCACTGGGAAAGCAGCTGTGGATGATCCGCCTGAAAGGATAACAGAGTGTTTACTCCAGGCGTTCAACGTACCTGATCCTCATAGGATCCCGAGGAGGGAGGGCCTGATACTGTGATTCCCCGTCGACAGATGTGGAAACAGAGGCAAGTAAAGATGAACTTGGCAAGGTCCATACCTAGGATGCGGCAGAGTCAGGATGTAACCCATTCCCTCTGTGCCCTTCAACATGACGCTTGCCACGCCATCTCCTGAGCTCTGGATCCATTTACCCAGATTCCTCAACATCTTTCCAAGCTCAACGAGTCTAAAACTAAGCATACGAAGTTGGAAACCCGGTCCTTTTCCAGCATGCTCCGTCTCTGTGAACGGGACCACCAGCCCTCCAGCTGTATAAGCCTGAAACTGACGACTCTTGACAGTCGTTCGTTCTAAGAGTCATTCGGATCAGCAAACGAGGACACCCAGCCGTGGTGGGCGTGGCCGAGTCAGCTCAGAGGCCAGGGCTCCACGTGTGCAGAACTCCACCCAGCGTTCAGGGAGCTGCCACCCGGTGCGGACCATGGCGCCCATCCGCCAGGTCTCGGGACGCCACCGGAGCTGAGCATCGCACTGAAGTTCCAGGAGAAAAAATGAAGGAAAAAGCAAGGTCAGGAGATCGAGTGCTGGGACCTTGACGGATGCAAGCTTGAGAAGACAGCCCCCAGCCTCCTAGTTTCCACTTCACCTCATCAAGGGGACCACCCTCCTTGCCTTGCTCTCATTGGAGGGTCACAGGTGGGCTGTGGTCATCGTTGCCCTGAGGAAGAGCTGGAAGGTTCTACCCTTCACCCGGTGCCCCTTCCACCACGTCCGTTTGCTCCTTCCCACACCCCTCGGAAACTAAGAAGTTCTGTTGTTAACAGTCCCCTGGGGCAGAAGGAAATGCTTGGTCACCGGTGCATTCTGGGACACACAGCCCCGTCATGGGGAAGGCTGCACCGTCCCGTCATACGAGAGCAAATTTATGTAGGGCTTGGGACAGGACGAGCCCTAAGGGGCTGTGCATTGGGCAAAGTGTCATTTTGGGGGTAGATCAGTACAAAATAGGGTTGCTAGGTAAAACACACTGTGCCCAGTTGTATTTGAATTTCACGTGAATGTGGAACATACACTGAAACAATTTGTTGTTTATCTGACTTTCAAATTTGAGTTTCCTGCATTTTATATATTTGCTAAATAAATATGGCAACCCTCATACAGTGTAATTCCTGTGTAACGTAATGTTGGCCTCTGGTTTCTGGTCTGTGCAATACATGATTGACATCACTGGCCAGAAATAAATATTTAAATACACTAATGTTTCTGTACGACCAGGGTTTTCAAATTGGGTCCACGTATCCCTGAGGCATGAGTGATTTGGAGTACACAAAGTTATAAGATAATCATGGTTCCATTTTTTGAGGTGTCAAGTATGGGAAGTGGGAAGAAATTTATCACACGTTTTTGGGGAGGGATCAGTTTTATTGCATGATAAGTGGGAAGTAATTTTTGACACCGCCTCATGGAGGTGTCAATTTTTTGTAATTTATAATTTTAGTTTTATATTATACTTCATATTGGGATATTCTTATGGGATGGAATGACAAATTTACTTGAATTTTTCAGACAAAATGTAAGATCTCAACGAGATTTCACGTGTTATTCTACACACCCCAAGAATCACTTTGTGCTGTAGTGAGGGCATCTGAGTTGGAGAGGTTGAAGAGAACTGTTTGGGTTTGGAGTTGCCCGCAGAGTGAGATGAAGAGAGAGTGTATTTGAATCAAATTGATGGCTGCAGAGGGTTCGAAGCACTAGGCCCAACTGAGGGTCCCACAGCTCTGAGTGTCACCCTGTCAGTGAGAGCTTTATCTGCTGAGGGACACGAGGACTTCCTTTTCCTTAAAGCAGAGGAAGTTACTTCCCAGAGTTCTCAAAGTCACTTACCAAACACCTCGTAGAAAAAAACAAAGGAGCTTTTCCGGGTCCTGCCATCCTACTGCCCAGAACATAGTAATTTTAGTTCTTTGTAGAGTTAGAGGCACTATAAAGAATCGTTTTCTTAGTATCCATTGGTGGCCATGGCTAAAACCATTTGTTGGAAGAAATGGTGCCGGTTACTTTAAAAAAAATAATAAAAGCATGGTTTTAGAGATGTTGGTGGAGAGTTTATCAGACTCGTCCTGGGCAAGCCAAGCCAAAGGGCACCGTTCCCCACTTCCTCCAGACTAGTTGTGAAAATGAGGTCATTCTATAGAAAGCACAGAAATGCCGTTGGCATAATTTAGAGTTCCATTCTTGGTAGCAACAGACGCGTGATAAAATGGTTTTGTAAAAGAACAGAGAATAGTTGAGGAAAGTCCTATATAGCCATCTTGCACTTTCAATAATTGTTTGTAGACTAAAGAACAGGATGGCATTAATTAAACTGAATTAGTGCTGGGCTTCCTCCTTTTTCCCTTTCAAAGGCTTTGTGTTGCATTCCGTTTTCGTGGAATTAGCATCATTTTAAAAGAAGAAAAGGGGAACAAAGGCTTCAAAGAAAAGATCACGCTTTTCAGACCTGTAATTTAAGTTTTGCTGTTCCCATTTAAATGTGCCCGTAATTCTCGCTTCCTTTGTGTTTCACATTGTGTGTTTACTCAGTTATATTTTTAGACACACTAATTCCGTAGCTCGTGTCTGTCTGACTGCTACCAGAAGGCTGAGAGCAGACACAGGCACAGAATTGGTTTTGAAGGATTCGTCTGGCAAGGAGGGAACATTTACTCCATCTTAAAATGTAGCGCCATCTTGGAAAGGAGCATGGCGGCCACAAGGGAACCTACCCAAGGAAGCACGAGAATCCACTCTTCTTGCTCCTTTGCCCTTCCAAATTCTGCCACCCACACCTTTTACTCAAAGATCAAACCCTTTCACGCCACTTGTTTACGAGACATACGGCTGCATGGGGCACTGGAATTTACCTGAGGCTCAGAGTTTGAAGAAGAGAAGCACAGAGTAAGACATGTAACCCTTGCCTTCTGTCATACCAACATATGAGACAAAGAGAAAAAAACAAGAACGGAGGAAAGATGAGAGAAATTAATCACCTGGCTACAGCTAACTCCCCTACACAGGAACCTTCAAGTTGAGAAGTTTCAAAGATGTGGACGTGTGTTCCATCAGTGTCAGGCACGAGTGAAATTGCAGCTGGCCCTCCGTCTCCTATTGCTGACGATCCTTCAGCCCTACCATCTCCCACCTCCTCTCCCTTCTCCAGTCAGTAACTCTTCTTGCCTGTTCCCTTGATGCCAGCCCCTGGATGCCAGCTGTTGTACTGGACTACTGTACTTTTCCAGATACTGTACTGTAAGATTAAAAGTGTTTTCTTTATTTCTGGGTTGTTTGTCTTTTATGTATTATTTGTGTGAAAAGTGTTATAAACCTATTACTGTACAGTACTATATAGCCGACTGTGTTAGTTGGGTACCTAGGCTAACTTTGTTGGACTTACGAACAAACTGGACTTATGAATGCGCTCTAGGAACAGAATTTGTTTGTATGTAGGGGACTTAGTGTACCAGCATATTTACAACCAAGTGTTTGGGTCACATTGTTTAGATATTGAATCTAGAGGAGTGACTCAATTTCTCCTTATGCAAAGGATAACGTTTAATCATCTAATCATAGGCAGAAATGTCTCACTTTAAAGCAGAATATAAAGGACATTGAAATAGAAGGTAAAAGAGGTTTCCTCTGTATTTGTTCTTTTTTTTTTTAACATCTTTACTGGAGTATAATTGGTTTACAATGTTGTGTTAGTGTCTGCTATATAACCAAGTGAATCAGCTATACATATACATATATCCCCATACCCCCTCCCTCTTGTGTCTCCCTCCCACCCTCCCTATCCCACACCTCTAGGTGGTCACAAAGCACCGAGCTGATCTCCCTGTGCTATGCGGCTGTTTCCCACTAGCTATCTATTTTACATTTGGTAGTGTATATATGTCCATGCCACCCTCTCACTTCATCCCAGCTTACCCTTCCCCCTCCCCGTGTCCTCAACTCCATTCTCTACGTCTGCGTCTTTATTCCTGTCCTGCCCCTAGGTTCTTCAGAACTATTTTTATTTTCTTTTGTTTTTATATTCCATATATATGTGTTAGCATACGGTATTTACTTTTCTCTTTCTGACTTACTTCACTCTGTATGACAGACTCTAGGTCCATCCACCTCACTACAAATAACTCAATTTCATTTCCATTTATGGCTGAGTAATATTTCATTATATATGTGCCACATCTTCTTTATCCATTCATCTGTCAATGGACACTTAGGTTGCTTCCATGTGTTGGCTACTGTAAATAGTGCTGCAGTGAACATTGTGCTACATGACTCTTTTTGAATTATGGTTTTCTCAGGGTATATGCCCAGTAGTGGGATTGCTGGGTCACATGGTAGCTGTATCTTTAGTTTTTTAAGGAACCTCCATACTGTTCTCCATAGTGGCTGTATCAATTTACATTCCCACCAACAGTGCAAGAGCGTTTCCTTTTCTCCACACCCTCTCCAGCATTTATTCTTTGTGGATTTTTTGATGATGGCCATTCTGACTGGTGTGAGGTAATACCTCATTGTAGTTTTGATTTGCATTTCTCTAATGATTAGTGATGTTGAGCATCCTTTCATGTGTTTGTTGGTCGTCTGTATATCTTCTTTGGAGAAATGTCTATTTAGGTCTTCATGCCCATTTTTGGATTGGGTTGTTTGTTCTTTTGATATTGAGCTGCATGAGCTGCTTGTATATTTTGGAGATTATTCCTTCATCAGTTGCTTCATTAGCAAATATTTTCTCCCATTCTGAGGGTTGCCTTTTCATCTTGTTTATGGTATCCTTTGCTGTGCAAAAGCGTTTAAGTTTCATTAGGTCCCATTTGTTTATTTTTGTTTTTATTTCCATTTCTCTAGGAGTTGGGTCAAAAAGGATCTTGTTGTGATTTATGTCATGGAGTGTTCTGCCTATGTTTTCCTCTGAGAGTTTTACAGTGGCTGGCCTTCCATTTAGGTCTTTAATCCATTTTGAGTTGATTTTTGTGTATGGTGTTAGGGAGTGTTCTAATTTCATTCTTTTACATGTAGCTGTCCAGTTTTCCCAGCACCACTTATTGAAGAGGCTGTCTTTTCTCCATTGTATATTCTTGCCTCCTTTATCAAAGGTAAGGTGACCATATGTGCGTGGGTTTATCTCTGGGCTTTCTATCCTGTTCCACTGATCTCTATTTCTGTTTTTGTGCCGGTACCATACTGTCTTGATTACTGTAGCTTTGTAGTATATTCTGAAGTCTGGGAGCCTGATTCCTCCAGCCCCGTTTTTCTTTCTCAAGATTGCTTTGGCTATTCGGGGGTCTTTTGTGTTTCCATACAAATTGTGAAGTTTTTTGTTCTGTTCTGTGAAAAATGCCGTTAGTAGTTTGATAGGGATTGCATTGAACCTGTAGATTGCTTTGGATAGTATAGTCATTTTCACAATGTTGATTCTTCCAGTCCAAGAACATGGTATAGCTCTCCATCTGTTTGTATCATCTTTAATTTCTTTCATCAGCGTCTTATAGTTTCCTGCATACAGGTCTTTTGTCTCCCTAGGTAGGTTTATTCCTAGGTATTTTATTTTTCTTGTTGCAATGGTCAATGGGAGTGTTTCCATAATTTCTCTTTCATATTTTTCATCATTAGTGTATAGGAATGCAAGAGATTTCTGTGCATTAATTTTGTATCCTGCCACTTTACCAAATTCATTGATTAGCTCTAGTAGTTTTCTGGTAGCATCTTTAGGATTCTGTATGTATAATATCATGTCATCTGCAAACAGTGACAGTTTTACTTCTTTTCCGATTTGGATTCCTTTTATTTCTTTTTCATCTCTGATTGCTCTGGCTAAAACCTCCAAAACTATGTTGAATAATTGTGGTGAGAGCGGACAGCCTTGCCCCTGGATCACGGGACCCTGGCAGTTGCGGGCTGCACAGGCTCCTGGGAGGGGAGGTGTGGATAGTGACCTGGGCTTGCACACAGGCTCCTTGGTGGCTGCAGCAGCAGCCTTAGCATCTCATGCCCGTCTCTGGTGTCTGCGCTGATAGCCGCGGCTCACGCCCATCTCTGGGGCTCGTTTAGACAGTGCTCTGAATCCCCTCTCCTCGTGCACCCCGAAACAATGGTCTTTTGCCTCTTAGGCAGTTCCAGACTTTTTCCCGGACTCCCTCCTGGCTAGCTGTGGCACACTAGCCGCCTTCAGGCTGTGTTCACACAGCCAACCCCAGTCCTCTCCCTGGGATCCGACCTCCGAAGCCCGAGCCTCAGCTCCCAGCCCCTGGCTGCCCCGGCAGGTGAGCAGACAAGCCTCTCAGGCTGGTGAGTGCTGGTCGGCACCGATCCTCTGTGTGGGGATCTCTCCGCTTTGCCCTCCGCACCCCTGTTGCTGCGCTCTCCTCCGTGGCTCCGAAGCTTCACCCCACTGCCCACCCCCCGTCTCTGCCAGTGAAGGGGCTTCCTAGTGTGTGGAAACTTTTCCTCCTTCCCAGCTCCATCCCAGAGGGGCAGGTCCCGTCTCTATTCCTTTGCCTTTGTTTTTTCTTTTTTCTTTTGCCCTACCCAGGTACGTGGGGAGTTTCTTGCCTTTTGGGAAGTCTCAGGTCTTCTGCCAGTGTTCAGTAGGTGTTCTGTAGCAGTTGTTCCACATGTAGATGTAGTTCTGATGTGTTTGTGGGGGTGAAGGTGATCTTCACATCTTACTCCTCTGCCATCTTGAAGGTCCTCTTCATTTTGTTTTTCTAAGACATGTCCTGCATCATATTTCGACTTGGGGATCATAATATTTGCCAAGAGATTTCAATCTCAAACACAACAGAGCTGCTGTTTCCTGGAACATTCTGGCATCTGAGAAGTGCACACTCCGCCATCGGCTGCCCCTCCCCGTCGCGTCAGCCCACTGAAATGCGAGGACTTGTGAGCCGTCTCAGCTCATACCTGCCGCACCGGGCTCTGTCTGCTCAGCTTGACTCTGACTCTCAGGGCCCTGCACCGTCTGGTCCCTGGTCACTTCCAGGGATGCTCGTCTTGAGACCCACGCACTCCTCTGGTGCTTCGGCCACCCCCCTTTTCTGCTCCGCTGGCCCCAAACTCACCCCCGTAGGACGGGGCAAGAGAGCGGAGGGTATGTGGAAAGGACGTTGTAACGTTTGACCCTGAGTTAGAATAGAAAGCGGAAAAAGAGTTGCTGAAGGCTGTGAGGAAAAACGAAAGATGGTAGGATCAGTGGTTGGAAGGTTCTCCTTGGGTGCAATGATTATAAACTTTCGGGCTCCAGAGAGAGACAGTAAGAAAATAGGAGGATATGGTCTAGGGTGGGATGTATGAAATTTATATTATGTAGAAGAGGCACCGTTGCTGATTGAAAAGTAAAGCGTTCAACCCTAGAAGGGAGTGGCTGAGACGTGTGTAGGACAAGACCAGTGGGGGCAGGGAAGGAACTTTGGGGACCCACTCAGAGCCCCAGAGTTGGCATGTAGACCGGTGTGAGCTAAAGACTTCTGAGATTCAAAGGATGTAGAGAGAACCCTCCATTTTCATGAGTCTTCTCTTTTAAATTTTCATTTGGGTTTAAAAGTTCATGTCTTCTAATTCTATCACTGAATTCACGAAGGCAACAAGATAAACCAAACAGGTGGCAATGCAACAGAATTTAGGAGAAGCGTCATTTCACTTCTGAATTTGTACGAGAACCCTACCCTTGCATCAAGATTTTCTACTTACGTTGAGCAGGGAGAAGAGGAAGGAGATTTTCTGCAGGTCGTGATGGCATGTCATGTATGTTTCCGCATTTCAGATAAACGATGATCTGCACTGGGGGGCCGCACTGCCTTTCGGCTGACACACAGTAGGACCCAAATGTCCACCAAATTGGACGGAACGGGATTTGGTTTTTGAGACTGGCTTACAAATGCCCATGTCACTGGGAGGTTCATAGCTTTTACTGAAAATTACAGGATCACAATATTTCTAGCACTCTGATTTTAGATGTTGAGATTTCCTCATTCAGTATGCATTTGTCAACTGCTTAGGTGCAAAAAGCTGAGAGAGACGCAGTGGGAAATCAAAGCCGAGTCTAGAGCAGATTGATAAGGGCCGGTATCTCTGGCATCTTCCATAATTAACACATCCTTATCAGGCTTATTAGGAAACAAAAAACATTACAGAGGGAAGGTTAAGGATTGGCACTGGTTAAAGGTGAGATGGTGCAAATCTTAGCCAAAGGGCTGTGGTTTACTCTTTAGCGGTGATTTGGTACGAATGCATGCACTGACCCAGGGGACAGAGTTCTGTTTGTCTTCCCTGCTTGTCCCCAAACTACCCATCACCCCATGAGCCTTTCCTTGCTTGGGGTGATTTGGCAGTTCATTAGAGTGGTCACTAAACGAGGTCTCGGGTGACTTTGTACAGTTACAATGATCACCCCACCCAAGAGTTCTTTAAGAGCCAGATCATTAAGTTCTGTTTCGAGGTAATTAACATTTTACCACTCAAATCATTACAGAGGCATTGCACATTGAAGTTTGAAGCAACACCGTGTTAGTTTTGAACGAACACAAATTATAAGTCTGAATCCACAGCTTGGTGCCTCTTATACCATCCCTAGTTTATTTTTAGAGAATTTTTTTCAATGATTTCTCTTGTTTGTGTGTGTGTGTGTGTGTGTGTGTGTGTGTGTGTGTGTGTGTGTGTTTTCTTTTTGGTTTTTTGCTATTTGTTTACTAACATGGTGTTTTCAAACTTGCTAACTTGTCAGCACAATGTAGAAAATCTTTAATTTAGAATCAAAGTGCTATAAATAAAATGTAAGGAGAGAAAAGCTGGCATTTTTGTTTGCCTCTTGCATGTTTTTAAGATATTTTAATGCATGTTTTCCATAAACATAGAATGAACAAAATGTTGAGGGTTTTTTTTTTGTTTTTTTGTGTTTTTTTTTGGTGGATCCTGAATGTTTTTTGTTTCATTTTCCTGGAGAAACTCTGCATAGACATAGAAATAGTAATTTTATTAATTGCAACCTTGTTTTATAAATGTTTTTCAGTCAGCATTGAATGAAAGCAATGGATAATATTAACACTAATTCACACATTAAAGTTTCTTCAAAGTAGACAAGCTTTTGAGTAAAAGATGTCAAAATCAAATCAGAACACTAGCTGCATCAGTGAACAAAGTTATGGATTTGCAGGATTAGTTCAGCAGCATCCCCATTTCATCAGCAGCCCAAGCTTCGTCTTTCTTCCTGCTCTGCCATCTTTATCATGTGGCTCTTGGCCTTATCGACCACATGGTGGCTGCTGCACTTCCAGACATCACATCCACATTCCAAGAAGGAAGAAAGGGGTAAAGTGTAAAGAGCTGAGAGAAATGTGCTGAGTCTGAGCCTCTTGCTAAACTTAATAAGATGGAGAATCATCCCATTGTTATTATTTTTTTTTTATCTCATCATGTAGATTGGTTCTTGTGACTACTCTTAGCTGCAAAGAAATCTGGGAATGTATGAGAAGAATGGAACGGAAAAAGGTGGAGTGAATGGTTTTGGGAAGCAGGACACAGAGTTTACTGTGGTCAGGCTCAGCACGGCTTACACATCATAATAACCACAGTTCAACAGGCAAGGCCTGAGTCCCAGACTTGTTGATCCAGTTTTCCAGGATAATTCTGCGTGTGTGTCTGCATGCGTGTGTCCGTGTGTGTGTGTATGCACATGTGTAAGCCAGTAAAGTGCATGCCAGATTGATGACTGGGTAGAAACGGGTAGACATAGGTGTGATGGAGTACTTGTCAGCTTAACTGGATCATGGAGTACCCAGATCTTTGGCTGAACGTTGTTTCTGGATGTGTCTGGGAGGGTGTTTTCCAGAAGAGATTAGCACTGACTTGGTAGACAGAGTAAAGCAGATGGCCCTCCTCGGTGTGGGTGGGCCTCATCCAGTCTGCTGAGGGCCCTCATAGAACACAAAGGTGGAGGAAGGGAGAATGTGCCCTTCTCTGCCTGCCTGGTGGAGCTGGGACATTGGCCTGCACCTGCTCTCGGACTGGCACTTGCCCTACTGCCTGTCCTGGGTCTCTGGCCTTCAGACTCACACTGAATTACACCACTGGCTGTCCTGGGCCTCTAGCTTCCAGAGGGCAGATGGTGGGACTTTGCAGCTTCCATAGTTCCTCATAACAAATCACCTTTATATGTATATATAAAGAATATAGCTATGTGTACAACTATAAAGGATATATACACACATATATAAAGGATATATATAAGATATATAAACATAAGGGATATAGATATATAAAGCATACACATAAATATGAAAGATATAAATATATAAAGGATATATATATATATTTAAAGGATATATATAAAGGGATGTATATGTATACATAAAGAATATCTAAAGAATATATATATATAGGATATAGATATATATAGGATACATATAAAAAGGATATACATATATAAAGGATATATATATAAAGATATATAGAGAAAGATATATAAAGAATATATATATAAAGGATATATATAAGATATAACAACATAAAGGATATATAAATAAAAATGATACCTATAAATATGAAGGATACATGCATATAAAGGATATATATATTTAAAGGATACATAGAAAGATAAGTATATGGATATATGAAATATATGTAAAGGATATATATAAATGATATATATATATATAAAGGATGTACAGACACATATATATGCATATATACACATCGTGTTGATTCTGTTTGGAGGGACGACTACAATGAAGGGATAGCATTGTATGTGTTCATGGAAGGAGTGACCTGAAGAAGCACAGCCAGTGTGGTGACCTGGAGAAATGCATGTCCGTGAGGGATACAGCAGTACAGTGCTTTGGTTTCAAGTTAAAATGAGTTAAAATCCTTGCCCGGACAGCCTCTTGCTGGATGACCTTGGCTGAGCTCCCGAAAGTCTGTTAAACGGAGCTACGGTTTCCTTTTCTGAAAGATGGCAATAATAATCCCTGCTGCAGAGATTAGGAATATTAAGTAAAATCACAGATTAAAACCCAGGGCAGTGATCATTTAACAGAGAGATGCTATTATGAACAGTGTATCAGAGTCAGAATTATCCCTATGAGAAGCTTTTGAATGTTTTCTACTTAAAAGAGGTTCATTTAATCAGATACTTAATCGAAAGCCTCTTTTGTTGTGAGGTGGGGTTAGCAAAATAGACAAGAGATGGTCTCAGCTTTCAAGGGTCTTCACATATATTCAGGAGACTAGACTGATACACATAGACAAGGGGCTGTGATACAGAATATTACCAAGGCTCCAGTGTGCGGTCCAGATAATTATATTTTCTTATATAGTCACATCCTTCCTTTCTTTGCTCTTCTTTCCTCCCCCTCTGCCTCCTTCCCTCCTGCCATTTCTCCGTCTCTCCTTTCTCTAAGGTAGACAAGTGCAACCAGAGGTCACCAAAGCATCCCTTGAAGCTGGTGTATGTGTGCAGAAGTGGGGGGCAGGGTGCATTCATTAACTCATTCAAAAGGGCTTACAGCTGAAATGTTCTACAAATACGAAGGGAAACATATCTCACTGAGGAGAGATACATATCCATTCCTTCTTTTTTAAAGATTATATTTGCTATGAAAAACTCATACATTTTGTATTCTCCTACATGTTTACTTTTTTTTTCCATTTTTTATTTTTTTTAATTGAAGTATAGTTGATTTACAGTGTTGGGTTAGTTTCTGCTGTATAGCAAAGTGAATCAGTTATACATATATCCATTCTTTTTCAGATTCTTTTCCATTATAGGTTATTACAAAATACTGTGCTTGTTGATTATCTATTTTATATATAGTGGTGTGTATATGTTACTCCCAAACTCCTAATTTATCCCTCCCCCCGCCCTTTCCCCTTTGGTAACCATAAGTTTGTTTACTATGTCTGCATTGGTGGTATAGTGGTGAGTATAGCTGCCTTCCATTCCTTTAAAATGCTGAAACCTTTGAAGCAAGAGAGCAGCAAAAAGGTTATCATTACTCTGTTTTTATTTTTAATTTTTTAATAATGGCTGAAAGCAAATGATGCACGTATGACTTGGGCACATAAAGGCAGATTTCAGAAAAACACCTATGTGAAAGTGAGTAACTATTCACAGCATCCCTTCAAAATGAACTGCTTAAGAATGGCAGTGGAGAAAGGTAAAGGCTAGTGCTCTGTCTTAGCCAAAAGCAGTCTCAACACAGTTAAGGGGACTTCATTTAAACGACACATTTCTGAAAACACGTGACACTGGGAGCTTATGTTACTCTATACAGGAATGGAACACGATTGATATTTATGAATTTATGTTCTGTGCCTTTAGTTGTATGTTTACAATTTTTTTAATACAGAGTTACTTTTGTATTACAATGAGAAAAAAAAAAATCCCTGGTAGATTGTCAACACATTGTGAGACAATTCTTTTCATATCCAGGTGAGGTCACAGAGTAGAGAATCCAGGCGGATCCCTGTGAGTGCTTTCAATTCAAGTGTGAACTCTTTGAGCATCCTTATAATGTGGACACGGAATATGCATGTGTTTAGTCTGTGAAAATGCACTGTGCCGAGGAAATGAAGGGAGAGGTATCTTTCTAGACTTTTCCATAGTGCTTTTTTCATAACGTGGGAAGCTTTATAGATATGCAAAATGTACTACATATTACATACATGTTATATTCAGTGTTGAAGACATGTAAGCAATTTTGCCTAAAAGCTTGTCTAAGCTTCCTCCTGGTGCAGTGTGTGTGTGTATCAGATGGTGACCATTGTTCCTGTCTGGCCATTGCATGCAACTTAAATATATTCATCGATGCACCCAAACTTTTTTTTTTTTTGAGTGCACTAAAAATAAAATGTGCATGACACTCTACAAGGCTAAAGAGATGCTATTGAGAGTCCCTGTCAAAACAGATTTCTGGGGGACTTCCCTGGTGGTGCAGTGGTTAAGAATCCGCCTGCCCATGCAGGGAACACGGGTTCGAGCCCTGGTCCGGGAAGATCCCACATGCCACGGAGCAACTAAGCCCGTGCACCACAACTACTGAGCCTGTGCTCTAGAGCCCGCGAGCCACAACTACTGAGCCCACGTGCCACAACTACTGAAGCCCGCACGCCTAGAGCCTGTGCTCTGCAACAAGAGAAGCCACTGCAATGAGAAGCCCGCACACCGCAACGAAGAGTAGCCCCCACTCGCCACAACTGGAGAAAGCCCGTGCACAACAACAAAGACATAAATAAATAAATTTATTTTAAAAAAGAACAAAACAGATTTCTGCAGCTGGCTGCATTCGCAAAAGGAAAGGAAATATTTCCCTGAGCAAATCTCTTTTGTCACTGTCAGAGTTTTAGGTCCACGGTTCTGTATGCAGGTTACAGACGTTAATTGCTAAAGCAGATAAACAAAAATGTGTTGTCCTTCTTTCTTTTTAGGCTGTTTCAGCTTCTTGGTCCTCTACTATGTCCTGTGTGTATCTCACCTTATTTTTTCCCTGTTTAGAACTACGCTGCTGGGGGAGGAATCTTGACGTGTATTTTAAAACACTTCACTCGTGTGACTTTTATATGATTTGGATATTGGGGGAGGGAATAAAACTAATACCATTTAGGAACACTTTTAGGCTCCCAGGTGAGAGAATTTGGAATGAAACGTAGTCATTGCTTCTTGAAATATTTTCTCTTTAAATGTAGAGTGACATACCACATATTTGGAATTTCATCATCCGTGAAAGGATCTCAAACTTGGAGATTGTGTACAGCCCAGGAGAATAGAGGTAGCCAATACTTTTTAGGCAATGTGTTTTCAAGAAAGTTTCTGATGAAGGATTGGAGTCTGTGAGATGGAAAAGAATGCACTTTTGAAAATTAGAACATCAATCTTTTATGCAAGAGAACTTTTATATGACTGTCTCAATAATCTTGATATATTTGTAAAAAGATTATTATTAACATGCCTAGACTGTGGTAAAACCAGGACTGGAAAGGTCTTTCCCCAAAAAAGGCTCTTGGAAATTTAAAACACTTTAAGCAATGTTTCCTTGATGGCAATTTCTAAGGTTTTCCACAGTGAGTTTTCCATAACTTGGTAAGCTCTGTAGATCCAAAATGTAGTAGGTATTAAATATATGTTATCTCATACAGATAAATGCTAGTTTCTCCAATTCAAATCATATACACATCAGTGTATAGTTAAATCCAGGGGTAAAAGGAGTGAGTCACTAATAATCTAAAGAGTACATAAATATATCGATCACTTTGACCCAGTAATTCCATTTCTAGAAATTCAACTTTAAGCAATTATTCATGGTTTGTCTAAAAAATATAGGCCCCAGGATATATGTCAAAGTTTCTCTTATCGAAATGAAACAAAGGAACAGTTTATATGCCCAACCTTAGTGTGCTGACAAAATTAATTCTGATGCATTCATGTTATAAGTTATGACATAGAAATGATTTTTT
The DNA here is from genome assembly GCF_949987535.1 of Balaenoptera acutorostrata. Taxonomy (NCBI): domain Eukaryota; kingdom Metazoa; phylum Chordata; class Mammalia; order Artiodactyla; family Balaenopteridae; genus Balaenoptera; species Balaenoptera acutorostrata. Next base: position 4,762,649 of record NC_080085.1, on the reverse strand, counting down.
GACATGGGAAGGTGTTTATGACATTAAGAGGAAAGGGGAGGGTTTGAAACATGTTTTGTAAACTATGTTTGCAAATATAAGCAGAGACAATGATTTGGAATGACTTACATAAAATGGCAGACAGAAGTTTTTTCTGGGAGAGGGGACTGTGCGTGTGGGTCCTGCAGGACCCCTGGAGGGGCTGGAGGCTGAGCCCAGCCACGTGGACGGTCGACCACGCTTAGCTGATGGAGCCCCGGTCCGGATGGACACGCAGGCTGGGCTGTGCTTCCCTGGCTGGCCACGCTCCACGCATATCCGGTTGTCAGTCACCATTGCCGGGGGGAGGTGATGCTGCCCGAGACTCCTCGGGGGAGGACAGCTGGAAGTTCTCGTGTGGAACTTTCTGGGACTCTGCCCCCTGCTCCTGTGACTGTGGATGATTTTAATCTGTGTCCTTTAGCTGTGTTAACACGAGTACGACAGCTTTCAGTAAGTTCTGTGCGTCTTCCTGGCAGATTACTAACCCTAAGGCTGGTCTTGAGGCCCTCTGAACCGGAGGTGGGCATCAGAAGAGAGGGTGGTCTTGTGGACTGCACCCTCAAAGGTTGCATCTATTGTTTCAATAATCAGAACGGGGGAGACCAAAACGCAGACTAGCGTGTGCTATGAGCACTCAGGTTTTGCCAGTCTCTGCCCCGTTGAAATGCCACTCCAGCTGTTTGCAAGACACCAGCTCCTTCACACCCCACAGAACCTCCCTTCCCTGGAATCAAAGAAGAGGCCCATCTGGCACGCGCCCCTGTCTGTGACTGAATTATCCCACCTGGCCCCGACGCAGAGGCTGCCTGCCATAGTGCCGGAGACCACAGGCCACTAGGGTCCTCAGCTACACCTTCATCCGTTCATCCATGCAACACCCTGGCCGCCATCCGACAGGGGTAAACCCCGAGCCAGCCTCCGGGGAGGGGGCAGCGAACAAACGGGGCAGGGCCCCTGCTCCCGTGGAGTGTGGACACAGGACAGGTGCCTACAGCTCACCGAACACTGCCCCCGCTTCCCACTTCTCTGCCTGTCTTCCTTGTTATGCCCTGATCCCTTCAGGAGCTGGTATTCTGCACCCTCTCAGCCGTCCCTGGTCTCGTGGTGAAGCTGGAGAGAGATTTTCCTGCCTCACCTATGTCAGCCTGGTTTACCATGGCTAGACCTGTGTTTCCAGTTCGTCTCTCCTTCCATTGGTGAGATTATCTGGGATTTGACCTTGCTCCTGGTCTGATTTGATCATTTAATGACTCTTTATGGGGTCCTTGCTAGGTTTGAGAGAATACTCTCTTCTGGGGTTGTAACCATAAACAAAACAACTCTGGCCCTCATGAAGTTTCCATGGAAATTGGCACAAAATCCATCCATAGCACAGCTGGTCCTGCTAAGTGCTGTGAAAAGGATACAAAGCATAACGGACGGGGAGTGATGCACAGAGATGAGGATGGGAGTTGCAAGGGGATCAACAAGGAAGTGAAGTTTGAGTAGAGACCAGTGAAGTCAGGGCACGAGCCTTGTGAACAACTCAGAGGAGAGGATTCTTGTCTAGGGAGCAAGGAAACAGAGATTGCTTAGCCCATTCACGGAAATGCAAAGACAAGCCTGATGAGGATAGCCATTCGAGCAGGTGGGAGGTGACATCTCATGGCGGTTTTCATTTGCATTTACCTGATGATGAGTGACGTTGAGCAACTTCTCATGTGTCTGTTGGCCATTTGCATGTCTTCTTTAGAAAAACGTCCTTTTGGGTCCTCTGCTCATTTTTTAATCAGGTTGCTTTGGGCTTTTTTGCTATTGAGTGGTTTGAATTCTTTGTCTGTCTTAGATATTAACTCCTTATCAGATGTATGATTTGCAAATATTTTTTCCCATTCTGCAGGTTGTCTTTTCATTTTGTCGATTGCTCCTTTTGCTGTGCAGAGGCTCTTTGGTTGGATGTAGTCCCACTTTATTTCTTTATTTTGTTGCTTATGCCTTTTTGGTGTCAAAAGCAGTAAATCATTGCCAAGACCAATGTCAAGGGGATTTTCCCCTGTGTTTTCTGATAGGAGTTCATGCTTTCAAGTCTTATGTTTAAATCCTAATTCCATTTTGACTTCATTTTGGTGAGCGGTTAAGATAGGGGTCCAAATCCATCTTGGGAATCATTTTGCGATATATAAAGGTATCCAATCAATACACTGTACACCTTAAACTTACACAGTGTTATGTGTCAGTTATATCTCAATTGTATCTTAATAAAGCTGGGAAAAAAGAAATTCTATACGAAATACAAGAAAAAAAAAAAAAAAAGACAAACCTGGTGAGCCAGGGACACAGAGGAGCAGGAAGGGGCTGGTCCGTTTACAGACTTGCCTTCACGTCAGGTTTCGTCCTTTTCCCCACAGTAGAAGCCCCTGGAGGTGTGTGCGCTCCATCTGAGGGTCCCACACCTCCTCACATGGGGTCATCCAAGTCTTTGGGCACAGGCTCTCGTTTTTCCCATCTGGAACTGGGCTGGGATACGCAGACCCTGCTCTGCCCTTGATTGACGCTGCCAGCCCGTCCGCAGCTTCAGGCTCTTCCCCAGCAGTTTCAGGTCCTCGCCAGCCCTCACTCCTGCTCACTCCAGGTTCTCCACCACTCCCAGCACCTCCACTTCCCAAGCGCACCCCGCAGTATGTCGTAACTCTAGCAGGAGCCGGCACTGACAAGAATCACCCTTCCTTGGGGCTTTCTGCTCCGAACACACATGTAGAATCTCACCATCTCTCTAAACTCAGCGCAGTTTTCAGTGCAGGCCCGGAGGGCATCCATAACCACGTCGTTACCTCCTTTTCTTGTCTTCACCTAGTTTCTGGCCGTGCAACTCACTGTCCCCAGGAGCTGTGCTTAAAATTTTTCACTGAGTTATTGGAAGGTTGTGTCTGCTGACGTCAGTGATCTCGTGTCCTGGCAGGAAGCTGGGAGGGCTACCTAGCGGGAGAGTCAACATCCAGAAGCCTTCTGGATGCTCAGTTGTAGTGGTAAACCAGGCGTTTCCAAACTGGCTTATCTGTTCAGAAGCAGCATCTCACCCCCAAGCCACTGGATGGTGAAAGATCTCACACTGAGCTGTTTGAAGTGTGTCCTGGGCCGTGGGGCCATTGGAAGATAATGGAAAGGATATGATTACCAGCCTTCACGGATAAAATGCCCTAACCGGGAAAACACAGAGATGGCTTCCTAAGGGTTGTAGTGAAGAAAACAGTTCAATATGACTAGAGGGAGGGGCTTCCCTGGTGGCGCAGTGGTTAAGAATCCGCCTGCCAATGCAGGGGACACGGGTTCGAGCCCTGATCTGGGAAGATCCCACATGCCATGGAGCAACTAAGCCCGCGAGCCACAACTACTGAGCCTGCATGCCGCAACTACTGAAGCCCGCACTCCACAACAAGAGAAGCCACCACAATGAGAAGCCCACACACTGCAACGAGGAGTAGTCCCTGCTTGCTGCAACTAGAGAAGGGCTGCGTGCAGCATCAAAGACCCAAGGCAGCCAAAAGTAAATCAATAAAATAAATAAATTTATTTTAAAAAAATATTACCAGAGGGAATAAGTGCCCAATTCACTATAATCAGAGGGAAAAATTGTCAATTCAATATAATCAGAGGGGAAGATTACCAATATTATTGATGAATGGTTTCAAAATAGTCCAGTATACCTTAGATTTTGGGTCTAATGCTATTAAAAATAATAAGTATCATTACTGTGCTTTTGTATTTTAAGAACCTTTCTGGACATCATTTCTTCGTTACAAACCTGAAAATAGTCATTACGGTTTGCTGTTTTCTTTGTTTCCGACTCTGGGCTGATTGCTGTGCAGATGTCATTGGATGATCTTTACCATTGCTAGATAGCGGTAACATCCTGAGCGCACCAGTGAGAATTAGGCAACTTGTGATCATTCAGCCTAGTTAGCAGTATTATCCTGATTGCACCAAGGAGTACAGTTCAGAGTTAGGCAACTTGTGATCACTCAGCCTAGTTAGCAGTATTATCCTGATTGCACCAAGGAGTACAGTTCAGAGTTAGGCAACTTGTGATCACTCAGCCTAGTTAGCAGTATTATCCTGATTGCACCAAGGAGTACAGTTCAGAGTTAGGCAACTTGTGATCACTCAGCCTAGTTAGCAGTATTATCCTGATTGCACCAAGGAGTACAGTTCAGAGTTAGGCAACTTGTGATCACTCAGCCTAGTTAACAGTATTATCCTGATTGCACCAAGGAGTACAGTTCAGAGTTAGGCAACTTGTGATCACTCAGCCTAGTTAGCAGTATTATCCGGATTGCACCAAGGAGTACACTCCAGAATTAGGCAACTTGTGATCACTCAGCCTAGTTAGCAGTATTATCCGGATTGCACCAAGGAGTACACTCCAGAATTAGGCAACTTGTGATCACTCAGCCTAGTTAGCAGTATTATCCTGATTGCACCAAGGAGTACAGTTCAGAGTTAGGCAACTTGTGATCATTCAGCCTAGTTAGCAGTATTATCCGGATTGCACCAAGGAGTACAGTTCAGAGTTAGGCAACTTGTGATCACTCAGCCAGGACGCATCAGACATTCAGACGCCAGCGAAAGTCAGAGCTGTAACTCACATCCAAGTCCCCTCACGTCAAGTCCCGTATTTTCTCGAAGAAAGGCACTTGTACGGTTTGATATCCAGGGTATCCCTTTCATGACTGTTAGACTTGGCTCCTCCATGCACATCAAATACTGATCTCAGAAACATGGGGGCAGCGGATAGAAGGAGCTCTGCAAAGGAGGTGGAGTGAGGAAGGGGGCTCTGGGTGGATGGACTCAAGGACAAGGTCGACCAAGAGGGCCCCCAGGCCATGGACGGGGAAGGCTGGCATACAGGAATCACAAGTGAGCCTCCAGCAGCAAGGAGGTGAGTGACTCTTTAGAAATCTGAGCGTCTCGAAGGGCTTGCACTTTCCCTCCAGGCAAGCTCTCCCTCATCCCTGCCCTGCTCTCTGCCCCTGGTAGGCTGACCTGCATGAACACCATCAACAAGGCTTCTGTGGCTCTGGCTTCCTGGGGGGTTTGGCCGATTGGGAGCCCCAGCTGGACAGGGCAGCAGAGAGAAGGGGGAAGGGAGATGATCCCCTCGGCTGCCTTCCTCCCTGGGCTCGTGCTGGCTGAGCCCCTTAACCAAAAGCCCCTGCTGCTCTCCGGACGGCTGAGCCTACACAGTCTCTACCATTCCAGTGCAAGTGCTCACCCCCACTTAGGCCCAGAGGGTGAAACCACCTGGAATGCCACTGGCTTTGGTTATTGCAGTTCCCCCAGACCATGGTTTCTCCACCTCCGCAATACTGACATTTGAGGGTGGATCATTCTTTTCTGCATGTGTTGAAGGTTGTTTGGTGCATCGTGGGATGCTTAGCAACATGCCTAGTCTCTCCACACCAGACGCCAGCAGCACCCCTGCCGCCCACCCTCTCCCAGTGTGGCACCCAAAAATGTGCCCAGACATTGCCAACTGGCCAACTGGTTCCTGGGCGGCAGACGCGCTCCCTGTTGAGTACTGCTGCTCTATACCCACGCTTGTATAAATAGACCCTTTCCTTCTCGATCCTTCTCTAATTATCGGTACGCCGTTGAGACCCCTGCCTTGTTCAATGAGGAGAGAGAAAGTGAGACCACTTATTCTTTAGGAAGTGGAAGGGTGATACGAAGGCTTTATATACGTATAGGTATTACCGAAAGAGGTACGTAAGGAAGGGATTTCAAAAGAAGCTAACATGGCAGGACTTCCCTGTAAGAAGACTGTGCTCTTTTGCTAAAGCCTTTGGATTATAGAAACGTAACAGTGTTAAAATATGTGTCACTTAGTTTAGAAGCATTTTTTAGCTATTAAAGTCAAGGTAAGATAGGTCTAGGACAGTGATGGTCAACCAGTGGCAATTCCGCCCCCCAGGGGACATTTGGCAATGTCTGGGGGCAGTTTTGGTTGCCTCAGCTGGGAGGAGGGGGTTGTTACTGGCAGCTGGTGGGTGGAGACCAGGGATACTGCTCAACACCCTGCAGTGCCCAGGGCGGTTCCACCACAGAGAACGATCCAGGTCCACGTACCCATAGTGCTTGGGTTGACAAGCCCTGGTCTGAGGAGAGAGGGCTGAACTGGGGACCTGTGGACTGGCCCCTGGTCTTAGTTGGCTCATAAGAGCTGTGCAGCTTTAAACATCTAATTTAACTTTTGAGATTTCAGTTTCCCAGTTATAAAACCTCAGGGCCAGAAAGGAGTATTTCTCAGCATCTATGCAGCTCTCGCTCTCCAAGATACCAGCTACCTTTCCCTAGAAATGTTTAAAATGCTGGAATCAAGTATTTGTCTATTGCCCCCCGTTCCCTGACCTGCCCAGGGTCTTTGTGTTGATGTAGTTGCCTCTTACATTCAGGTAGAGTTATTTTGAGTGATGCTTCACGTCCAGTGACTTTGAAGCTGTGATGATGGTTGACTGTCAGGAAAATTGTCCTGGTTGCTTTTCAGAGGAGTGGCGAATCATTCTTGCCAGGTGTGTTATTGAACAGATTCAATGGTAAGGCAGGTCACACTGTGCCCCTTGAGGCGTACAAATAAGTGTAAAGCCTGCGTTTTTCCTTTAATTAGTGTGTCATCCAGTGTGAGAGAGAAAACAGGCATATGGAAAGTGAAGTAGCGACACAGGTTTAAATAACCACACAAACAAGATGGCGGCATAGGAGTGGTACTGAGGTGATAATCATCAGCTCGACCGTGGATGGCCTGCTTATAAGGAACTCTGCTTTTGCTCTTGGGCTTCTAGATGCACCAGTACTCATTTATTCGGCTTTCCCTTGTACAGAGTGTTTCCTTGAATGTTTTTACAGTCATGTTAAGAGAAAACTTGTCTTGGTTTCTTATTCCCAATTCTGTCTAGGAATGGGTTGACATCTGTTCTAATCTTATGTCATCTCTTCCCATGAGGGACAGACTGCTGTATCCCTAGTAGAAAGTTGTCCAGCTGCCAAGACATCATCCTTTGATTTGGCGCAATTCCTGTACCCACCCTCATGGAACAATTTAAAAATTCTTGGTCATCTGGTATACCCTTGCATCATTAGTGTTTAATCCCGTCTTTTTCTAAAAAAGGGTCCCTTCTAGACCATAGCAATTAAGAACAGAAAGTGACTAGATTGTCCAAGAAATCTACTTAAAAAGAAGAGTATGCACTTTGGAGTTTCTCTCTCTGTCTCTCTCTCTCTCCCTCTCCCTCTCCCCATTTCTCCCTCTCTTCTAGGACAGGATTTCTCAACCTCATTAATAGTATAATTTGGAGTCAGATAATCCTTTACTGTGGGAGTCTGTCTTGTGTAGTGTAGGATGTTTCGTAGCATCTCTGGCCTCTACTGACTAGATGCCAGTAGCACTCCCCTCCTCCAGGTATGACAACCGAGATGTCTCTTGTCATTGCTAAATGTCCCCTGGAGGACAAAATCACCCTATTTATGAACCACTACTCTAAGGTAACATAGATTTTAATATCTTAATTCTCCCCCATATAAGCCTGAAGTAGCAGTTTGAGAGGGAGACATGTTTTGGGACTTAGAACATTTTTAATGAATAAAACCCTGAAAAGGGTTTTACATGTGATATAAGCACAGTCAGCTTTAGCATGCAAGGGTATCGATAGTTCAAGTTTACAAAGCTGCATAATCAGCTGCAGTCATTGTGTAAGGTTACAACTCATCATCATCATCACCATCACCATCATCATCACCACCATTATCACCATCACCACCATCACCATCATCACCATCACCATTCATCATCATCACCATCATCATCACCATCATCATCATCACCACCACCATCATCACCATCACCATTCATAATCATCACCATTCATCATCATCATCATCATCATCACCATCACCGTCATCATCACCATCACCGTCATCATCACCATCATCACCTTCATCATCATCACCATCATCATCATCACCATCATCATCATCATCACCATCATCATCACCATCATCATCATCATCACCATCACCACCATCACCATCATCATCATCATCATCACCACCATCATCACCACCACCATCATCATCATCATCATCACCATCACCACCATCATCACCATCATCATCATCACCATCACCACCATCATCACCATCATCATCATCACCATCATTATCACTGTCATCATCATCACCACTATCATCATCATCATCACCGCCATTATCACTATCATCATCACCACTATCATCATCATCATCACCACCATCATCATCATCACCAGCACCATCACCATCTCCACCATCATATTCACCACCACCGTCAACACCACCACCACCATCACCATCATCACCGTCATTAACACTATCATCATCACCACCATCACCACCATCACCATCACCATTCATCATCATCATCATCATCACCATCACCATCACCATCATCAGCACCATCATTCTTATCTATATTGCAGCTCCATTTTATGAGTTTCTATGCCATACTAAAACTGTATTGGGCGTTTTAAGTGTATTGTCTGTTTTTAATCCCTATAACAACAATTTTATCAGATATGCATTATGATGTCACTTTCATAAGCAAAGAAACAGAGACTAAGAGAGGGCAATGGACCATGATTGGTCTTTCTCCATGTCCTTATAAGGGGTTTATGACACAATGCTCTTACGCATGTTTATAAAGGTGGTTAGAGGGGCTAGAGGGAGCTGGACAGGCTTCACAGAAGATGTGGGTCTTCAGTCAGCCCTGGAAGAACAGGGTTAGACTGAGTGAAGATGAAAGGGTAGGGAAGACTGCTGTCCTTGGGAAAGTGGGAGCGAGAGACCTCAGAGGCCCTGGAATCTCATGCTAAGGAACATGAATTCTGTCATTTAGATAGTCGTGGCCCACAGCCTCAATCCAGCCAGCCACCTGTTTTCAGCATTCTTTCCCATGAACTAAGATCGGTTGTTATATCTGTATTTAAATGACTGAAAAAAAAATCAAAAGAACCATGTGCAGGGGTGGTATAGTGGTGAGCATAGCTGCCTTCCAAAAATCAAAAGAAGAATATTGCACGACACACAAACAGTTCATGAAATTAAAATTTCAGTGTCCACAAATAAAACTTTACTGGCGTCCTGCCACCCCCAGGTGTGTACGCGTCGCCTAAACTGCCTATGGCAGTTTCCACGCTACAGCCATAAAGCTGAGTAATTGCAACAGAGACCATGTGACCCATGACGTCAAAAATAATTCCTGTCTGGCCCTTGACAGAAAACAGTGGCCGACCCTGCTTTAGCCATTAAACGGCAGCCAGGGTTGTGTCATTTGGTAAGCGGGAGGATGAACCCTTTATCCTTTATCCCATCAAATGTAGCCTTTTCAGCAATAACAGAGGTTCTTTAACGCAAGGCCAGAAAACCAGTGAGCGGGTTTGGCTTTTCAATGTGTTTTAGAACTTCTGATGTTTGAAAAAACAGATGAACGCAGTCAATATTGACATGCATTTTGGCAAGAAAAAGGGTGTGGTGAGTGGAAAGATAGCCACGTGCTATTTCCTCATTCAAGCAGGTGCCTCCAAAGGACGTGGTCCCCTGGATTGTAGCTGAAGATGCCCAGAGCTCACAGGGTTCCTGAACAGCTGTGGGCTCCTGTGTCCAGGGGTTCCCTGTGGCTCTTTATCTCCTGGATCCAGTCCCATTACAGGTGGCCATAATAAGGGAAGGACGCCAGAAGGCTCTCTCAGAGTCTCCTACAAGAATATCCTTAATACATAATCTCAGCGTATTAACTAACATAGAGTGAACACCTACTTTTTTTTGGCCTTTCTTGAGCTCTTTTTTTAAAAATTGAAGTATAGTTGATTTACAATATTGTGTTAGTTTCAGGTATACAGCACAGTGATTCAGTTATGTACATACATTTTTTTCAGACTCTTTTCCATTATAGGTTATTATAAGATATTAAATATTATTCCCTGTGTTATACAGTAAATCATTGTTGCTTATCTATTTTATGTATACTGTTTTGTATCTGTTAATCCCAAACTGCTAATTTATTCCTCTTCTCCCTTTTCCTTTTTGGTAACAACCAGTTTGTTTTCTATTTCTGTGAGTATGTTTCTCTTTCATAGATAGGTTCATCTGTGTCATATTTTAGATTCCACATATAAGTGATGTCATATGGTATTTGTCTTTCTCTGTCTGACTTACTTCACTTAGTATGATAATCTCTAGGTCCATCCATGTTGCTGCAAATGGCATTATTTCATTCTTTTTCATGGCTGAGTCATATTCCATTGTATATATGTACCACATCTTCTTTATCCATTCATCTCTCAGTGGACACTTAGGTTGTTTCCATATCTTGGCTATTGTAAATAGGAGCACCTACTATTTTTTTTTTTAATTTATGTATTTTTTATTTTTGGCTGTGTTGGGTCTTCATTGCTGCACGTGGGTTTTCTCTAGTTGCGGCGAGCAGGGGCTACTTTTCGTTGTGGTGCATGGTCTTCTCATTGCAGTGGCTTCTCTTGTTTCGGAGCACAGGCTCTAGGCATGTGGGCTCAGTAGTTGTGGCTTGTGGGCTCAGTAGTTGTGGCGCGCAGGCTCAGAAGTTGTGGCTAGTGGGCTCTAGAGCGCAGGCTCAGTAGTTTTGGCGCAAGGGCTTAGTTGCTCCACGGCATGTGGGGTCTTCCCGGACCAGGGCTTGAACCCATGTCCCCTGCCTTGGCGGGCGGATTCTTAACCACTGCGTCCCCAGGGAAGCCTTGGAGCACCTACTATTGATGGAATGCATTTCCCCGTGTGGAATTTATCCATGTCATCTTCTATATAAACATACTTATGAAAAGTTTACAGTCCCCCAGGTAGATGTGGGATCCTCTTTTACAGGAGAGGAAACTGAGGTAGTGGGAGGTAAAATGACCTGCCCAAGATCATGGACTCCATTCTTATTGGACTTGAACTCAACCATCCGACGTGAGACACTGTCTGTGGAACCAAGACAGACTACCTCTCATGAGAGTAAAGTGAACATTTAATCCCCGTGCCCCATTCTCTTTCATATTAAATAATACATAGGCATTTGCAGCCTGCTCCAGTGTCTATCAGATTACACACACACACACACACACACACACGTGTATTTTAATTTTAAGAATCATACGTGCATTCAAGAAATCAAGTGATGCTAAATTATGTGACCCATAAACCAGAAGTCTCCTTCACAACCTGTGTTGGGTTTCATATCCAAGTGGTGTTTAAATTACGTAGCAGTTGAGTGACGTTCTCTCTCTAAGACGTATTATTTCCCTTCCTCCTGGTTTGTCCACGTGTCCTCAGGAAGGTCCAGGAGGGCAGGTACCACCTGAGGATTAGGACAAGAAGTGGGCCCATCCTTCTCGATTTTCATTGCCTTCTGAGTGTAGATAACCACCACCCCATCTAAAATGCAAACTTTTATATCAGCAAACTAGTAAACCTGGTGAAATACGTGATTTAAACCTGGCTTTAAAAAACAGCTCGTAAGGGACTTCCCTGGTGGCGCAGTGGTTAAGAATCCTCCTGCCAATGCAGGGGACACGGGTTCGAACCCTGGTCCAGGAAGATCCCACATGCCGTGGAGCAACTAAGCCCGTGCACCACAACTACTGAGCCTGTGCTCTAGAGCCCACGAGCCACAACTACTGAGCCTGCGAGCCACAACTACTGAAGCTTGCATGCCTAGAGCCCATGCTCTGCAACAAGAGAAGCCACCGCAATGAGAAGCCCGTGCACCACAACGAAGAGTAGCCCCCGCTCACCACATCTGGAGAAAGCCCGCATGCAGCAACGAAGACCCAGTGCAGCCAAAAAAATTTTTAAATAATAAATAAAATAAAATTTATTTAAAAAAAACCAGCTCGAGGGGCTTCCCTGGTGGCGCAGTGGTTGAGAGTCTGCCTGCCAATGCAGGGGACACGGGTTCGAGCCCTGGTCTGGGAAGATCCCACATGCCGCGGAGCAACTGGGCCCGTGAGCCACAATTACTGAGCCTGCGCGTCTGGAGCCTGTGCTCCGCAACAAGAGAGGCCGCGACAGTGAGAGGCCCGCGCACTGCGATGAAGAGTGGCCCCTGCTCGCCACAACTAGAGAAAGCCCTCGCACAGAAACGAAGACCCAACACAGCCATAAATAAATAAATAAAATTTAAAAAAAAAAAAAAAAAAAAAAAAAAACCAGCTCGTAAAATATTTAGCAGAAATTTGCAAACAACGGACTTTCAGTCATTGTACTTTGCAGAAGTCCACAAAAGAACCTAATTTGTTAGATGTTCCCTGTCCTGTCACGTCTACCATTCCTGGAATTCTGTAGAGACAAAGGCCAGCATAGCTCAGAGCTAGAAAATTCTACATCTGCAGACACCAGGGTCACAATAAAAATTTAACTCCAAGTCCAGGACCCTCAAGGCATCTTCTGTGAAGCAGAAAATAAAAAGCCAACTGCAACTTAACTGCAGGAGTAAAAATGGTTTACATGGGGAAAGGAGCCTGCAGCCACGTCATGCTTTGGGGACAAAGCCGATTAACCCCATCCCAGGGTGAAATTACACATCCAGCTTCTAAAATGGCTCTAATCCCAGGACTCCTGCACTAGGGCTCGGGCATCAGCCAGATGCAGGTTTGCCGAATAGACACGTTACATTGTTCGCTCTGCCCTCTGTTAACGGAAGATGCATAGGTGAAAAGGTCTCCGTTCAGACAAAGGAAAACACTTCCTCTTCTAATTGAACGATGTTAAATCCAGAACTTACCACAGTACTGTTTTACTTCATCCGTTGTTCACGTCGACGAATTGTTTCCGGACACAAGGCTCCTCCAGACTCTCAAGGCACCCGGAAGTGTCTTCTCTCTGTGATGACTGACAGTTTACAGGGAGGGGGGGATCGAGGTGTAAATCAGTGGTGACAGCTCCATGCGCGAGAACCTGTCTGATAATCTGCTTCTAAAGAAAAACAAGAAGTCCAGCCGCGACCTAGACTATAAGCAGGCGTGGAATTCAACACAAGCGTTTGCTGTGACAGCGGCCTCCATCTACCACACCCGACAAGGAAAGGCAAGAGTTCCCTCTTAGGGAAAACTCTTTGATGGCAGGTACGAAGAGCCCACCTCCCAGCACTATCCTTCACCGCACTGAGGAATTTGGAGATTTTACTCACTCCTTGGGGACCAGTAATGGGTGTTGTTTCCTTATAGTTTCCATGCCAGGCAGCTGGGGATTCTGGAACTTAAAATTAAAAATCAATTTTACATTGGCAATTGGCTTTACTCCTCCAGAGAAATCATATATAAATGACGTATGTGTGTGTGTGTATATATATATATATATATATATATATATATATATATATATAATGTGCAGTGATACACAATATTTGGTTGAAGTGGTAAGGCATTAAATGGTCTGCATTTTTTGTCTTGTCTTCTCTTGCAAACATGAAATATTTTTAGTCACTTTCACAACTAACAGAGCCTAAATCCTTGGGACAGATGAATATCCTATCGTGGAATCCCTACCCTCTCGTCGCACCTCTTCTGGTGGCCGGCATCTCGTAAAGAAGGAGTCCCATCTGGAAAATGTGCTGCAGGATTTGTGTCCTCCTGAGAACCAAGCAGATCCTCTTTTCCAAGGCGGCCTTTGGAAAAGGAACTTCTAAACATGTCATTCACTCTTTCATGCTATTTCAAGACTTTGTATGTAAATAGATTTAGAAACAAAGAAGCAAACCAACGCATTCTTTAATGCAATAACTGAGGATTTGGTTTGGGGAAGAATGAGTTCCTCCAGGTACCATCAAGAGGAGGGGAGCCTTTCCAGAGAACGATTTCCACAAATCGTTTCGGTTTGTTTTCAGGAAATAAGCACTGTTTCACAAATCTTACTCTAATGAGGGCCAAGGCAGATTAACTTAAGTAATTGAGAGCTGAAGGCTTGGAAGGTCTGGTCATGAAATGTATAAAACACTGCATTACAACAATTTCTATGGGGACTTCTCTGGTGGGCCAGCGGTTAGGACTCTGCGCTTTCACTGCAGGGGCCCAGGTTCAGTCCCTGGTTGGGGACTAAGGTCCTGCAAGTCGCACAGCACGGCCAAAAAAAAAGAACAGTTTCTATGTCCTCCTTGGGTGGGGGTGGGCCGTGGGGTGCTTGTTGTGAATAAAGTTAGCAAAACGTTTTTTAAAAACCACCAGTATTCCAAGTATGTGACAGTACCTATGTTCCCTTACTGGGAATTGAGAGTTAGTCTTACAGCTCCAACATTGTTTACATTTGTTTTTCTAAGTTTATAATGATTGCATAGAATGGTATTACTGATAGAAGTTTCCATCGTAAGGAATTGTCATCATAACCTGCATGAATACTGCCTTAAATAACTATGATGAAGTAATTCTGTTCACACCTTTCTCTGAGAAGTAGGGTTCTTTTTATTCCCCCCAGCCCTTGGAGCAGGACATTTTAATAGTTCTTCGTGACTAGGTCAGGCTCTGTTGTTGACAACCTGGGAATATAGTTTTGGAATAATTGATAAAAATAAATGAATCGATGGCACTGAAGTGGAAAATTAAGACATGAATGAACTTGAATGATTATTTTTACAATATTGTCTTCTCCGAGGACCTCCGCCTGGTGTTATGGACTAAATTACAGTTCCACCCCCCATTCATATAGGGTGAAGTCCTAACCCCCAGGACCTCAGAATGTGATTGTATTTGGAGGACATAGGGCCTTTAAGGATGTGATTAAGGTAAAATGGGGTCAGGAGGGTGGGCCCTAATCCAATAGGACTGGTGTCCTCGTATGAAGAGGAGATTAGGACACAGACACACACAGAGGGACGACCACGTGAGGACACAGGGAGGAGACGGCCGTCTACACACCAAGGGGAGAGGCCTCAGGAGAAACCAGTGCTCCTGACGCCTTGATCTCAGACTTCCAGCTTCCAGGAGTGGAAAGATAAATGCCTGTTCTTTAAGCCGCCCCATCTGTGGTACTTGTTATAGCAGGCGCAGGTGACTAATACACCTGGCTTCCCCATTTCTCTGAAAATCCATGTCTTCTCAAAAGTCAGCATTAAGGCCATGTCCTTGAAACCTACATCAGTAATGCAGCCTGAGTTGAATTATATCTTGTGCTTCCTCAGCTCTTAGCTTCACAGAATTGTTTGCATACATTTGCCTTTGAGTATGGCTTCCTCCCTATGGCTTAAATCTCTTTATTCCCTATGCCCCCTCTTCACACCTAGAAGGCAAGAATCTGCTACTTTTGTAGTTCCTTAGAAAGTAGCTCATTCCAAGAATGTATTGGGGATTAAATCTGTAGTGGGTGGGTTACCTAAATAAAGTGCAGAATGCCCACTTTGAGTTTTAGTTAAACAAGGAGTCATTTTTTTAGTACAAGTATATCTCATGAAATATTCAGGACAGAGTTATACTAAAAAAAATTGTCATTTATCTGTAATTCAGATTTAATTGAGCATCCTGTATTTTATTCAGAAGGCAACCCTAGTTGTTAGAAGTCCTGATGCGATTAGACCTGGAGAAAAGTTTAATCAGTAACCATGCAAAGTGCTATGGATGATCTCAAGAAGCATTATGGGTTTACTCTTTTGCCCTTAAGGAGCGTTTGGCCATGTGATCTGTGGAAATTAACAAGGAAGTTGGCTCCACTGGTTCATCAGACCAGTGCCTGGGGCTGCAGGAGCTCTGGGATTATGGGGAGAAGGGCTCATCATGGAATGTAAGCATAACAGAGGGCTTCATGGAGGAGGTGGCCCTTCAGCTGGACTTTGCAGATGGGGTCACACCTCCCTGGGAAGAAGGAAAGGTGAGGACATTGAAGGCAGGGGCCATAGCTTGTCCAGGCTACAGAGAGCGGAAGTTAGGGATTAGGGAGAACAGCTAATATATGATAGAATTCAGCTGTGAAATAAGTGCCCGCAAAAGGGGAGAGCTTTTTTTTTAAGGTTTTTCTAGTGTGGACCATTTTTAAAGTCTTTATTGAATTTGTTACAGTATTGCTTCTGTTTTATGTTTTGGTTTTTTGGCGCAAGGCATGTGGGATCTTAGCTCCCCGACCAGGGGTCGAACCCGTACCCCCTGCATTGGAAGGCAAAGTCTTAACCACCGGACCACCAGGGAAGTCCCGAGGGGAGAGCTTTGAGAATAGAAAGAGAAGGTGGGGAGAGACCCCTTGAAGTGAGACTTGTGGAAAATGGGCAGCTGTTTGGATGCGTAAGAAGGCATAATGATGAAATGTGGGTTTTGCCTGACTGAGGGGGGGAAATTTCCCAAGAACAATTGGGAAAATGAAGCGAAGGTGATTACCGTTATTCATAGTCGTGATGTTCTATAAATTGAATACTGAACATACTCCCTAGGGAAATGCAGGGCTGGGCCCCTGGACCCTGTGGTCCCAAAATTGTCATCACCCAATCAATGCATAACCTCGTTTTATCTGTATTTCCTTTTGAAGACACCTTATTTAATATACACTTGATTCATTAACATTGAAGTCATGGCCAGCAGCACTATAACTCGTGCCTGAATGATGCTCTTCTAACTCACGTAGTTTTGCCATAAGCACAAGACAGCCACCTAAGCCTTAGAAACATCAGACAACACCTTAGCACTACACTTGGGGGCCGTCTTAGTGAAATCACCAACACAAAGCACACAATTGCAACAAAACTTGGCTCTGAATGTACTGCAGAAAAGAACAGTTGTTTTTAAAAAATGGTTCTGAAGAACCTAGGGGCAGGACGGGAATAAAGACGCAGACCTCGTAGAGAACGGACTTGAGGGCACGGGGAGGGGGAAGGGTAAGCTGGGACGAAGTGAGAGAGTGTCATGGACATATATACACTACCAAATGTAAAATAGATAGCTAGTGGGAAGCAGCTGCATAGCACAGGGAGATCAGCTTGGTGCTTTGTGACCACCTAGAGGGGTGGGATAGGGAGGGTGGGAGGGAGATGCAAGAGGGAGGGGATATGGGGATATATGTATACGTATAGCTGATTCACTTTGTGATACAGCAGAAACTAGCACACCACTGTAAAGCAATTATACTCCAATAAAGATGTTAAAAAAAAAAAGTTGTTTATAGTGTGAGAGCTGAAACAAAAGGGCAGAGCCTTGCGTCATTGGACCTCAGCTAGAAACGTGTATGTTGGGAGACCCGAACTTTTCACTGCTCTGCTCGTGTCTGTACGTGACTATGAAAGTGACACAGTCTTGCTGTCAGGGTTACATATAAATGTCAGCGAATACGAGAGTTTGCCAGTGCCAACTCCACAAACAAGGAGGACCAGCTGGCTTTGCTTTTAGACACGGCTCATGTGAGGCGATGGAAGGAGATTAAATTCCAAAAGCCCTGACTAGTCAAAGCACAGTGATCGCTGCACATGTACACGTAGTCACGGGCTGGAAGATCGTAGCATACGCTTTTGCCTTTTGTGTTTCTTTAGGCACAACGCGATCCTGGTCTGCCCCAGTGGGGTACAGAGTCAGCACCGGGCCGAGCAAGGCCTGTGGAATCTGGCGCATGGTAACCATAGCCCTGAACCAGATGCCACACTGTTTCTCCGTCTCCAGCCTTGGTTAGCCAAACCCCAGCCTTGCCTTGCTGCCTGCACGGGTGCTGCTTCTCCCTGCTAACTGCGGTCACCTGCACTTCACATCCAGCCTTCCTACGCTGCTAAGAAGTCACTTCCCAGCTCAGGGACGTCCGTCTCAGGTCCTCCCTGCTCACACTTCCCCAGTACTGCCTGTGTTACTGAAAGCTGCTCACACTTCCCTAGTACTGCCTGTGTTACTGAAAGCAAGTTCGTGTGCTCCACACACAATTAGGCCAAACAAACTGACACATCGTAGTTTGGAGCAGAGAAAGGTTTATTGCAGGGCCATGCAAGGAGACAGGTGGCTTGTGCCCAAAAAACCCTGAACTCTCCTAAGAGTTTCAGCAAAGCACTTTTTTTTTTTTAAACATCTTTATTGGAGTATAATTGCTTTACAATGGTGTGTTAGTTTCTGCTGTATAACAAAGTGAATCAGCTATACATATACATATATCACCCCCATACCTCCTCCCTCTTGAGTCTCCCTCCCTCCCTCCCTATCCCAGCCCTCTAGGTGGTCACAAAGCACCGATCTGATCTCCCTGTGCTATGCGGTTGCTTCCCACTAGCTATCTATTTTACATTTGGTAGTGTATATATGTCCATGCCACTCTCTCACCCTGTCACATCTCACCCCACCCCCTCCCCATATCCTCAAGTCCCTTCTCCAGTAGGTCTGTGTCTTTATTCCCGTCTTGCCCCTAGGTTCTTCATGACCTTTTTTTTTTTTTTCCTTAGATTCCATATATATGTGTTAGCATACGGTATTTGTTTTTCTCTTTCTGACTTACTTCACTCTGTATGACAGACTCTACATCCATCCACCTCACTATAAATACCTCCATTTCATTTCTTTTTATGGCTGAGTAATATCCCATTGTATACATGTGCCACATCTTCTTTATCCATTCATCTATTGATGGACACTTAGGTTGCTTCCATGTCCTGGCTATTGTAAATAGAGCTGCAATGAACATTGTGGTACATGACTCTTTTTGAATTATGGTTTTCTCAGGGTATATGTCCAGTAGTGGGATTGCTGGGTCGTATGGTAGTTCTAAGCAAAGCACTTTTAAAGGCAAGCGTGCATAGGTGTTGCACACTTCTTGGTGCTGGAATCCTTTACTCTTGCATCTGTCCAGGTAGGTCAGGTCACGCTGTTCCTATAAACCTCCAACAAGACAAATGGTATTCTCTGTCCTGCAAATTTGTATCTCTGTATGAATGGGAAAGTGTTATACTCTTAAAGGTCAGAGCCTTGAGAAAGGGCTCTCCTGTATATTTCAGGCTACAGGCAACATTCTTTTACAAAAGGTGCAGAGCCAGTGTGACTAAGGACAGGCAACAGAGCACAAAGGTTAGAATATAAAGGAACAGATCTAATATGGAGTCAGGTTTGTTCTTCCCTATTACACCTGTATAATCACATCCCCCCATGCAGGCGGTTCCTTCCCTTCTCCTGTCTCTGTTGCCTCTAGTAAGTCTTTGCACCCACACATTCTCCTGCTCATAACTTCATCCATGAGAACTGATGAGGTCTCCACAGATGGGAGAGAGCTAAGCCATGAATCTTGAGGAAGGTCCAGAAATAACATAAAGGTCATTAAGTCAGTAAGGGTAAAACAGATTGGAAACATAGATTGAGAAGAAAAAAGGATACTTAACTGCTGTATTCATGCATCCATCCAACAAATATTTGTTGAGTGTGCAGGGTACCAAGTTAAAGTCTAGGGGAAAGAGATGACTCATGCCAAGCCAGAGAGAAGTTCACAGACACAGTGATCGGTCCTGTCACACTCAAGAGGAAGGTAAAAGGGAGTGGGGGTGAGAGCAAGAGAGCCAGAGAACATCACAGACATCCAAGAACTAAGGACACACTTGTATCTCCCGTCACATTCATACAGAAAGGAGAAACTTCAGGGGCTTCCCTGGTGGTGCAGTGGTTAAGAATCCACCTGCCAATGCAGGGGACACGGGTTTGAGCCCTGGTCTGGGAAGATCCCACATGCCACGGAGCAACTAAGCCCGTGCACCACAACTACTGAGCCCGCGTGACACAGCTACTGACGCCCGCGCACCTAGAGCCCGTGCTCCTAGAGCCCGTGCTCCGCAACAAGAGAAACCACTGCAATGAGAAGCCTGCGCACCGCGACGAAGAGTAGCCCCCGCTCACCGCAACTAGAGAAAGGTCATGTGCAGCAACAAAGACCCAATGCAGCCAAAAATAAATAAATAAATTTATAAAAAAGAAGAAAAAAAAAAAACGAGAAACTTCAGCATGCATGCAGTCTCTCTGACTCAGGAGATGCGAACATAAGAAGCTGGAGTCACATTTCCATTTGGCAAGTCCCAGGCTTTTCATTGTACTGTGAATGCGTCTTGTGTAACGATTTGCAGTGTGTGTCCTGGGTAATCAGCTCGATGAGTCATGCTTAATTTCTTCTTGTGTTTCCAAAACTCTGTTTTCTGAGACTGTGGGCACATTGGGCTCTCCCCTCAGCGGAATCAGTATGAACTCTCAAACCCGTCTTCTGTCCAGAGCTCGTTACGTGGCGTTCTCCTGTGGGTGATGCCGGCTCTCGTTGGCGGGGCTGGGAAGAGGCAGGGCATCTTGAAACGGTGTTGGGAAGCGCCGTTTCTGGAAGGGTCTTGCCGCTTCGCGTTCAGCCAGAACCTGCGATGTCAGTCTCCTTTGTCACGCTCAGGCGCTGGCAGCTCTCCTGGAGTTGTTAATGAGGACGCCAGATACTATCAACCATGATATGCCTTGTTGTGGGTTCTGTGCCTGTGAGATGAATTTCCTCTGGATAATAAAATGCTCACCCACACGTGGTACATTGCCTTTTCGGGGGCCGTTTAAGCGAAATTTAATGCCATCTTCCTTCCCACATGGAACCAGAGAGGCACGGCCAGCGGTTAGCACACTGTGTTCTACATTAGCGGCGTACTTGCTCCGAGGAGAAATTATTCCTTCAGAGATGAATTTTAACATCTCATGCTAGCTTACTGCACGGTCTCGATTTTCAAACTTTTGTCAAATAATAGCAATTAACATTTTGGAATTATTGTGTTGTCTCTCAAAAAAGAACAGTTTGGGTTTAAGGTTGCCGTGGATGTATTTTCTGGGGCACTGCCCGTAAGAAACACGGGTCTTACGATTTGGGCAAGACTCTGTCATGTCACTGAGTTCAAGTTCTGACCTCCATCTTTTTGACTCTTTCGAACCCGTGGCTGTAAAATCCTGCAGCCTCTTTCCCAAAAGGCAAGCTCATCCCAACTCTACCACATTGCAGTTCCCAAATTTGACGAGTCTGGCTCATGGTCCGACCCTCAGCACTCTTTGCCATGGTAGACCCCAAGTAAGGGTAAAGATGTGTGTTTCAGACCAATGTTTTTGAAGATGTATTTTGACGAACCACTGTTATCAAGTGACTAAAACACACAAGGAGGAGGTCCTTTCTCATGTGTCTGTTCCTGTTCTTTCCATGGCCTTGAAGTTTGATGGTGTGATTTCCTCTCCCCTGGGGAACTGGAACTTGATTGCACATTGGAATCACCTGGGTAATGTAAAAATACTGATGCCTGGGTCCTACCCACAGAGGTTTCAGGTTGTGGCCAGGGCAACGGGATTTTAAAAACTTCTCAGGAGTTTCTTATGTGTGGCCAGCGTCAAAGACTTCTGCTTTCCTAAGATCTTCATTTATCCTTCCTGCTCTGCCATGAAGCCATCTAGATTTTTCTGCCATTGAAAGAACAAAACAGGAAAATTTCTTTCAAGACATCAATCCAATCAGTCTCTGAAACATATACCAACAAGAACGGAAAATGCACTTGGCAATAGTTTTTATATTTGGAGCAAACCCCTTGTCACTTTTAAGAAATTAAGATCCTCCTTGGAGGGAGGTTCCACCTTGATGCAGAAAAATGTCTATTTCTAACGTCAACAAAATGTCATCAGCTTCATTTTCTGCAGAATAAGGCTATGTCATAAAAGCCTCTGTGGCTTCATCAGAGAATAGCCAAATGATTGGATTTTAAATTCACAACCTCCAGTCATTTAATAAGAGACCTAGGGATTCCCTAGTCCTGTTCAACTCTTTGTGTCTTAGATTTAGTAATTCTGGGGCCCTTGGTTTAGTACTTGCTCACGCATGAGAAAAGTCTTTTTAATGAGTTAAGAAACTAGGACCCCATCCATTCAAAAATAAAGGTAAGGAATAAAGCTTACTCAAGGAAGAAGCCCGTCAGTTATAAGCATTTCTTGGACCACGAGTACCTAGTAGAGCCCGGAGGAAAATGGTTTATATCTGTACTCCATTATGCTTTGGAGAATATCTTTGGAAAAAAGTTAACATTTTCTTACTGTTCCTTTCAAAGTAAACAGTTCATCCATTATCAAGGCAGGCGACACAAGAATTGAACTTACTGCCTTCAGAACTTCAATTATCAGCCTCGTGAAAAATTTTATATAAATTAATAAAGGACCTGCCTTTTTATGTAAAGACCTATTTCTAGAACAACTGCAATAATGAGGGTTTAAAATGAAATACCTTTTGAATTTATTCTGGGAAATGATTCAGCTTAATGCAAATTACATCAGAAGAATGAGTTCATATTTGCATAGGTATTTTGGGATAGCTGTTTATTTTACAGTTAGATGCTGATGGCCAGAGAGCCCTGATAGAAAATATAACATAGACCACGTGCCTGTTTCTCTGTTTCTCTGCTTTATGGGAAGACCAGAACACACTCGGTTTTTTGGGGTTTTTTTAAATAACAGAAAAACATTTGGAACTTTAAATCTTGGAAAATCTTAAATGATCATTTATACATGATCAAAAGTCATTTCATACATTCCTAGAAGGGTGATAGAAGACTTTAAGAAAAGTGTAAACATATGTTTTATTGAGCTCCAGTTGTTCTGTTTTGGATTAGCACCTTACCTGTAATCCACCTGCCTTTTTTTTTTTTTTCCTCTTGCAATGTACTCTGCCATTATATAAATAGGGGCTAGCAAACTTTTTTCAGGAAAGGACCAGAGAATCGATATTTTGGGTTTTGTGGGCTATCTGGTCTCTGTCTTAACTACTTGTGATGAAGCATGAAAACAATACAGAGAATATGTAAACTGAAGGGGACCAGATTATGTGACCCCAAAATATGCCGCTTTGGCATATGGATTACTTTGAGCTGAAAGCAGTTGAGAAACAGCAGACATAGGAAGAGTCCACTGCCCGCTTCTTAACTGCCTGAAAGCAGGGCATAAATTTCTTGCAAGAAACGTGCCTTCTTGTTCCAGAAAGAGGAGGGTGATTCTCATCACTGGAGACAAGATACCAAGATAAGTCTGCACAAACAAACAGACCTCGCTAAAATAACCGTCATATTCTGTTAGTTCCCTTCATATATTTCCTAGTCACTTTGCATAATTATATACCATTTTCACAAAGGGTGATAAAGTCCCAAAGTCTAACTGCTTCTTTGAGAATTCATTTCTTTTCTGTGAAGGCCTCTATATGCATAAATAAACCCTTTCTACTGTTCCTCTGTCTTTTATCAGTTTAATTCACAGGCCTCAGTGACAGAACCTACAAGGGTAGAGGAAAGATTATTCTTCACCTACAGATCAAGTGGGCATGGCCATATTCTAATAAAACTTGATTTATAAAAACAGGTGGTGGGCTGGAATTGGCCTCTGGGCTGATATAAACATTGATCATCTGGATAATCCCTCTCCAGTTTTTGTTGGGTGGGTGGAGAGGAAGGCTGGTGAATGACTAAATTTGTTTTCATAACACCCCTTTACAGATAACCTTGAAAGTAGTTCTGCTCTAGTGGGCACTGAACACATTGAAGTTTGCACCTGCCTCAAACTGTTTCTCATTTGGTGTAAAACTCTCAACCACCAGAGTAGAAATTTTTGAACCACTTCTTCCTTATGCATTGAGACAGGTTGTGATGTAAAAAGTGATAACCTTCATTGTGTGACTTCCCGAGGAGAGTCAAGGCTTCATGAGGATGGGGACGAGATGTTTTGTTAGCCATTGTATACCTAGCACCAAGCTCAGGGACTCTATAAACAAGACCCTCAAATATTCATCGACCTTGACTCCGGGTGTTGTATTTATAAAGTTGAACTCAGGAAACTGCTGTTTTTGCAGACCAAAAGTGCTTGCATAGCGTTAGTTTCCTAGGGTTCAACCTAAACTCAAAGACAGCTGTGAAATTCAAAGATGACAACTCATCATTACATTCCTCATAAAGATCACGGGGAGTGGTTAGCACAACGTTCTCCAAACTTTTGTGGCCACATGCCCCCATGGATAAACAGGAAAATCCCCACGAGCGTATCTGTTTTTAATAAATCATATACACGTCAGACCACGCTCTAGTCTCTGCATGCGGTGTACCTTAGCGTCAGGATTCCTCATTCACAACAGTGGATGCAAATAATGCTTTTCCGTAGCCTTCTTGAAAATTCAGAATTTCATTTGGACGGAGAGCTAAGATTTCGTCAGGCTCGATGAAAGCCGTTGCTTTTCATTTGCGCGTGTTCGCTGCGGCACTTCCCATTGTCGGCTTGTGCTGCGTGACTTGTGCGTAGTCTTGTTGTCTCTGCAGGAGCCCTCATGCATTTCGTGAGGGCCGATCTCATCAACACTGGGTAGCATCAATACTAAATTCTCTCGCCCGGGCACTTGTAAAATGGCGAAGGGTCGCAAGTTGCTGAAAACAAAAATAAAGGAGAACAAGCGTGGCACCTCCGTCCCTGACATAGGACCTCCTGGACCATCTACAGAACTGCATGACGGCAGATGCACTAATGTGGATTTAAACCAACACTAACCTCCACTCTGAGCCTACTCATTCGATCTGAAATGGAAATCCTAACATCTCTTCCCATTCACCAAGGGATAGCTTTGCAAACACCCTAAGCTGGGAACGCCCAATTTAAGAGCCCTTGGATCAGAGCATATTTATTTATAATTCAGGTGATGACAGAAGTATTATAAACAGCATCTTGTGGGAGCAAAGCGTCAGAACTGAACTAAGCACATTCCCATCTACTTACGAGATGCTTTTCCCAGATTCCTGATGAGCAGACATGAGCCTTGTCATCCTTTAACCACTTCAGCTTGGAAGCTGTTCCTTACAGAAAATTGCATTTGCTGTCCTGAGTTGTGGAGTGTTTGTAATAGGATGTGGAGTTGGCTTAGATCAGCTCTAAAGGAGCCCACTGACCCTGGAATGAAGGACTGGTCTTCCACATCCTTCATTCATAGATACTTTTTTTGCTTATTGATTGTCTCCGCGTTTGGCATCACACTTTTTTTTTTTTTTTTTTTGCTAAAATCTCTTTCTTCATTAAGAGAGGTGTCAGTTTCCAAACACTAGGATGCAGGTTTGTACTTGAGGTCCGTATTGAGCTGTGAACACGTCTGCACTGCTGTGTGTTCTTGGTATATCGTCACGTCCCTCAACAAACATTCCTAAGTTCTGTGAGAAATGTGGGTTCAGCTCTGTGCCTTCGAGGCCCCTGGCGTCTTTCAGATTATGTGATATAAACATGGGAGTGCTGTGTCAATGGAGAAATGAAGCCGAATTGTCAAAACCAAACTGTCAACCAGTTATTTTATCTTTTACGGCAGAATTGCCTTAATGGCCAATTAGTCATGTGGTGAAGATGTTTGCAGCAAAGATGTTTAGGGCAGAGAAGCTTACAGTATAAATCCCTAGGACCAGTCAGTTTATATCTGCTAAATGAATGAATGAATGAATGAATTCACTAATACATACAGTAAGTGGCAGAGCCAAAACTGTAATTCTAGTCATCTGACATTAGCTGCAGTCCTGTGTTATTTGTAGATTCTCTCTGTATGTTTATTATTTAAAATAAGCTTCTGTTTTTACATTACTTCTTAAAGGTTCACGTTCATATAGAAACCTCTTATCAACAGAGCTTGTAGACTTGCAGAACGCTCTGTACCAGACTTAGGATAAGGTAGGTTAATGGTGCCAAGCTGCTTGGGAAATGACAAGTAAACAAGAAATAGTCATGTGAAAATATATTTCACTGTTTCATCAAAGAAAAAAAAAACAAAACTAAGACAATAAGATTTGAAGGGAAGCCATTCCGGCAATCTTGAATTCTGGGCTGGACAGTATTTTAAATGGTGAAGACATTTAAAAAAACAAAACAAACCAAAAAAAAACCTTGAAGATTCCCCAGTTGTTCTAAATAAATTCTACTCCATCTGTTTCCCATGAGAAAACTGAGACCCAGAGGCCTGAAATGACACCGTGAGAAGCAGAGTTAAACTGAAACTCATCTTCTGAACCCCATACAGTTGCTGTTGCATTGGACTGAGCACACGTGATACACATGTGTGTGTATAGTTACGTTTTCTGTCTCATACTTAGTTCCAGAACACATGCTGAATGGCAGAGAGAGGAACTTCCACAACAAAATTCAGTGTCATCTTCTCACATCAACACATAGGATAGTGTCCTGTGATAGGACCGTCACTTCATCTTGGCACAGTGAGGTGGGTCACAGCTCTTTCTCCCAAAACGCTGCAACCCAGAGTTCTCTGTGAGCTGCATCCTCTCTGCCCGTTGCTTTCTTGCTTTATTACATGCAGAACGGGGACCTGGAGGGGTTTCATGATCCCGGGCCGTGTGGAATGGATTTAGACCGTCTCCAGTGATTGAGGGTAAATGTTACATGCCCTTAGGTTTTCATGTGGAATAGTCCTTTTCCACCTAGTAAGATATTCAGTACACACTTTGCACTGTGACACTGACCGTAGAAAATTATTTTCAAGATCCTCACACCCTTCATTACTTTTGATCCTGATTCTTGAGATGCCCTGAGAAAAGAGAAAGCTGTGATTGAACCAAGAATCAGACTTTTGAGCAATAGCTATGAACACGTGCCCATAGCCTCCAGTGATGTAATGCAAAGGATCTCCTGATCGTCAATGTGAGACATAAGCCTCGATACCCTGGAAGGAAAATAGACACTGTTGTCTATACCCAGCCAGCTCTTACCACTGTTGGAAGCAGGCCTGCGTGCCTGTCTGTGATTGCTGATTTAAATGATATCTGATGGAATCTTAAGTAAAACCTGGGCAGTGCATTCTGCTGAAAGGTTTGTAACATACACCATCAAGACAAGCCGAGAAACGTGGGTAAACCTTCTAAATCAGATGCCTTAGATGGTCCTTCAGTGGCAGAAATTTCATCTTCTTTATGGTAATGGAAGATGGGCAGATTCAGAGAGAAACTTAATGGGTTCTGTCATTTACACAACAACACTGCTCTTTTATTTACACTTGAACTATGCAAAACAGATGCCTAGGAAAGGATAGTGGCAGAATCCATGCAAAACAGTCACTAGAAATCATATGTGCTTACTTTGTATAAGGGTGTGGAGGGGTTGGTAGGTTCTCAGATACTCCATGCAGTAGCTTTAGGTTTGAAATCTAGGCCAGTGGCAGAAAAATGCCTTTTGCACCACAGTCAACTCAACTCCAGTTTCTCTCTTAGAGAAAAATCTGACACTGGAGCAGGTTCTGTTCTTTCCTTTGCATTAACCTCAGTTACTTTCCTCCATCCTTCCGCATGGTGGTGTCCAGTTCCTCTACCGTGGATGTTTGGACCACCTTCCTCAGCATCACTTGGCAGTAGGGGGCAGGTCCTTCAGCCGCAGCCCAGGATCTGGGGAGGCGGCGCTTGAGAACCCTTAGTCTAACAAGCTGCTTTTATCCAGGAGGTTTGGCTGCACCCTGAAGGCAGGGCTGAGGAATTCCTTCACAAGCTCAGTCACCGCCTTTCAGCCCTTGGGAAGGGCCTGTCTGTTAGGGGCTTTCTGAGCTCCCCGATGGATGCCTGTGGATACGGCTTATTGAACTGGCCACGTCAGTGGCCCTCGTCAGCTGCCTGCTGAGAGCTCCTCCCCGTCCCTGCCTCAGACCCTGCTGCACGGTGCTTGCAGGACAATCTAATTCTTCCTCAGTAGCCCCAAAGGAAGGCTTTTCAGGTCGTGGACCCTCCTCTACCCTGGCGCTGCAGACTTTCCTGCCATGTTGAAATCCCGGAAGCCTAAGATGTGGTTCGGAGAACATTTTTGGTGCTGTAGGCTTTTTTAAAAAAAATTGCTTCATATTCTTTCTTCTGTGAGGGTGAATCATTTAGAGTCATGTCCTCTGAAAGTGTTCCCAAAGGGACAGGAGTTCAAATAAATACAGAATTGTGTCAGGCCTTCACTGTAGAGCTCTGCCTGGTTTTTACACAATTAAACACAATTTAAAGGGCAAACTGATTAAAATTATCCCAAATTCCAGAACAAATGGCTCCCTTAGACTCGATGCTGTTGAGAAGGTAACAAACATTTTTGTAGAGAAAAAGCCTGCACACATAGGTACATGGGAAGCTAAGGATAACTGATGGACTCAGCATCTATTCCATATATCCTTCAAGTATGTCATCCTGTAAAGCACAGGCTGGAAGGCCAAAAACTACATTTCCCAGACTCCCTTGCAGCTTGGTTTTGGGATGTGACTCAGGTCCATCCATCAGAGGCATTCTCTTAAGACCTGCATTAGGAACTGAGGCAGGTGGGGAGAAAAACGGTCATGCCGGGGGCGGTCTGGCAGGTGCAGTGGCAGACACCTGGTTATACAGGCAGACACCTGGTCCCCCAGCTGTGGCCGAGCCATCAGATCCCAAGAGAAGGGTTGTTTTTGTAATTTTGGTCTCGGAGTCCTTTGTAGAGACCTAACTAGTGATTTGTAAGCACGTGTTCTATATTAATTGTTTGCTGCAGAAGAGAGAGAGAGAGTGTGGTGCCTGTTATTTGCAACCGAATCCAGCAGACACACTTATTCAAAATCAAGGTTGCATGAATGTGTACTCATGTGTGTGGGATGGAGGTGGGAGGTACAATTGATGAAAATCATTTCTTACCTCATTTTTATTTTGAATTTGAATTTGCAGTGCTCAAACACTAGCTAAATGAACAGTAATTGCTGGGAAGTAAAAAAAAAAAATTTCCAACATGTATATTTCTTATGTTTCTCCAAGTCTTTGAGTCATAACAGGTATTGAAAAGGGAGAGAGTTCTTAGATTTGGAAATTTTAGTTTCAGTACTCAAACAAGTGTCGTTCCTCAGAGGAAAGGATATTACAGAATCTTGGAGGGAAACATGATTATTACTTTAGACTCCTGGAAGGAATTTAGTCACTGGTACCAACAAAACAAGTGAGGAAATGCAGTGGGGAACATAGCCGTGTAAAAGGCAACTGACCTGATAGGAAGAAAGGATGCACTTCTCTTTCCATTTAGAGTATCTGATTGGCATCTGCGTGCATCACCAGGATGGTACAACTTCACCTTTCATTGGCCGCGTGGAAACACAGCCTGTAGTTTCCTGCTTTGAGCGTTCTCCTGGGCAGCTGGCTGTTACCCTGTACGTTCATTTGACTGACATCTATACTTGATAACAGAATTGTCTTCTAGACAACCTTTCTTCTCAAAATACTTACCTTTCTCTTGGTGGTCCGTTTCCTCTATACTCGGTCTGAAACAATTCATGGGGAATTTAACAACCAGCGATTGGTGACCCCCATTAATAACATCAGGTAAGGTGCTTGGTTTCTGTTTCTGCTGGAGATACATCAGGTAGTTAACACAACAGCCTCCGCATCAAGTGCATAAGATGTTTTTAAAATCTGTCATAGAATGGGGCCAAAAATTAGAATTGGGGCAAAAGCAGATGGTGCATAGTCTGCATTTGTGAGTCAGTAAACGCTCCATACGTGAGGGGGGAAACCCTAGCCGTGGCATTTGCTTGAATTCTACTCTAGGTGTGTAAACGTTGATTTTTCTGATTAGTGTTTTGCTGAATGGAAAAATGGCTCTGTATTCTTAGGTTTTGTCAGGGTATAATGGAATTTGGTGTAATGGCAAGGTACAGGAACAAATCGGTTGCTCCATCCATCTGAACGACAACCAGTTTTTGTAGTGCCAGTAAAAAGTACGTGATTACCTGTTGCCCATGGATGTTGATGGATGTCTAACACAGGCTGAGTGTAATAGATGCTGGAGTTTTCTGCTCCCAGCGCACTTTTAATGTCCATAGGATATGACATTATGTAATTGCCAATTCATTATTTGATCATAGTACTGATTCATTTAATAGACTTACTTTGTAAAAAAAAAAAAAAACATGAGCCATTGGAATGTAGACTTAATGAAATCGTGTTCATGAATTGCGGGGTGAACTACTCGTTTTTTGATGATGAATGCATGGTTTTAGGCCATCACTGTGTCAACATTTACTGAAGCAAACGTTTGCTCAATGGCGAGCTACTAAGCTGAAAGGATTAATTTCCTTAAAAATGTGTATTATTGACATTTGCCTTCTTTCCACAGTATCCTGGAACTAAGGATGAACATAGATTCCTTACTGTCTATTTTGCAAATGAGGAAAACTCAGACACCAGAAAGAAGATGGCATGATTAAAGCTATTTAATATTATACACACTACTATATATAAAACAGATAAACAACAAGGACCTACTGTGTAGCACAGGGAACTATTTTCTATACCCTGTAATAAACCATAATGGAAAAGAATATGAAAAAGAATACACACACACACACACACACACACACATATGTATATATCTCTGAGTCATTTTGCTGTATGCCTGAAACTAATACAGCATTGTAAATTAACTATACTTCAGTTTTAAAAATGGTTTTAAAAAAGCTACTTAATATTAAATATCAAAGTCAGGAATGCATCCAAGGTCTCCTACATTGTAATTCAAAGTACTTCCATGCAAAAAGTTGATAACCAGTGTTCCACTGTTGGAAGGCTATGTGTGCTTTCCTTTGTACTCTGGGGACTCTTGAATTATTGCCTTTCTAGTGAGCTGAGGATGTTTGTTCCTTCCAAATGTAACTGAGCCTGCTTTGGTGTAGGTAACTCCGGAAGTAATGCACTTCATTGATTGGGTTGAGCTAATTTTTAATGCAGCCGTACGTTCCAGGGTGTGGGGAGTTCCAGCAGGTACTGAGGGCTGCCAGGTCTCCCCCCGAATTCCCACAGCCTGATTCAGCTGACACGCTAAGTGGCTGCCCTTCTTGATGTCCCCGATGGGAGGTACTGCAGTCACTGGTGTGAGTGGTGCAGTAGAACTCACCCTTTATCTTTCTGTTGAGTGTGTTTTGTCCAAGAAGATTATTGAAGCTCGTGGGAGGGAGATACGTGAGCATATTGATTTTGTGCCTGTTGGCCTTTGGCTTTATGCATTTTTAAGGGCTGACTTGTGTCTCTTATCCACCCCCAAAGTTCATATGTGGAAGTTCTAACCCCCAGTACCTCAGAGTGTGACGTTATTTGGAGAAAGGGTCTTTATAGAGGTAATCAAGTTAAAATGAGGTCATTAGGGTGGGTTCTAGCATGATAGGACTGGTGTCCTTATAAAAAGGGGAAACTTAAGGACTTCCCTGGCGGTCCAGTGGTTAAGACTTCGCCTTCCAATGCAGGGAGTGCGGGTTACATCCCTGGTTGGGGAGCTAAGATCCCACATGCCTTGTGGCCAAAAAACCTAAAAACATAAAAGAGAAGCGACATTGTAACAAATTAAAGACTTTTAAAAAAGCGGTCCACATCAAAAAAAAAAAAAAAATCTCTAAATAAATAAATAAATAAAAACGGGAAACTTGGACACAGAAGGAAGACTATGTGAAAACAGAGGAGGAAGACCCCAGAAGGAATCAGTCCTGCTGATACTTTGATTCCACACTTCTAGCCTGCAGAACGGAGACCATAAATTTAGGTTGTTTTAAGGCACCCAGCTTGTGGCTCTTTGTTAAGGCGGCCGTAGGGAACGAGTCCATGCGTGCAGAGCCATGTTAACGTGAGGGTTACAAAGTCCTAGACATCCTGAGGGCTGAGTGCAAGCTGGCCCTCGGTCACCTAACGCAGCCTGGTTTGTGTGGAAATTCCCTGGGATTGCTGTTGCAAAGCTCGTATCTGGGGAAACCTCTTCGTCCTGAGCAAACAAGGACAGTGGGTCACTCTGAGCGGACACGTAAACGCCCAACAGCGCCTCCTTCTGGGGTTCACCAGCCGTGTCCCTGAGTGAGTTGCTGAGTTCTCAGAGCAGCCCGTCAAAAGGAAGCGTGGCCGACATGGCTTTTGGAGGAATACAGCTAAGGGATTCGCACAGGTCGTGTGACTAGCTGGCATCCTTCAGGGCTTACTCCAAAGAGGTGATGAAAAGACTTCCTGTTTCAGAACATAGTCCCAATAGCCCCGCAGAAATCTGAAGTTCCACTGATCCTCTGATTTTTTAGTAAGAGTTTCCGTCCCAGAGTCTGCTTTAGGTCAGATGCCCTAGAAGCGTAGCCTGAGTTACGGAGTCATGGGCAAGCCATTTATTGATGGCCGTCTCTAAGGAGAAACTTCCCAGGAAATGAGGGAAGCGGGAGGGACAGGGCGAAAAAGTGGAGGGGGTCTGATTGCAGCTGAAGTCGCCTCAGCTTGATCCCTTGGGGAGCTCTGGAGCACACGTGCTTCTACGGATTCGCCCACCTTGCTCCATGGGGCCGGCCCCTCGGGCCTCCTGCTGGTTTTATTTTTTAATTTTTAAATTTTTATTGGAGTATATTGATTGACAATGTTGTGTTAGTTTCTGCTGTACAGCAAAGTGATTCAGTTATACATGTACCAATACCCACTCTTTTTTAGATTCTTTTCCCACATAGGTCATTACAGAGTATTGAGTAGAGTTCCCTGTGCTATACAGTAGGTCCTTATTAGTTATCTATTTTATATATAGTAGTGTGTATATGTCAATCCCAGTCTCCCAATTTATCCCTCCCCCTCTTTCCCCCCTAGTAACCATAAGTTTGTTTTCTACATCTGTGACTCTATTTCTGTTCTGTAGATAAGTTCATTTGCACCCTTTTTTTTTAGATTCCACATATAAGCGATATCATATCATTTGTCTTTCTCTTTCTGACTTACTTCACTTAGTATGACAATCTCTAGGTCCATCCATGTTGCTGCAAATGGCATTATTTCATTCTTTTTTTTATGGCTGAGTAATATTCCATTGTATAGTCATGGTGGTTTTAAAACACAGCTGCGATATTGTGACACCCTTCCCATCAAGAAGTGGGACTGCATCCCCTCCCCTTGAATATCTGCAGAACTGTGATTGCTTCAACCAGCAGAATATAGTGAAAGTGACAGTATAGGACTTAAAAAAATTTTATCTGTAGTCAAATACACGTAACAGAACATTTACCATCTTAATAATTCTTAAGTGCGCAGTTTGGTGGCATTAAGTGCATTCATATTGCTGTGCAACCATCACCACTGTCCACCTACAGACTTCTTTTCATCTTGCAAAACTGACACTCTATACCCATTAAACAATAAATCAGCATCCCCCTCCCCAAGTCCCTGGCCCCCACCATTCTACTTTCTGACTCTATGCATCTAATTGCTCTAAGTGCCTCATATAAGTGCAGTCAAACAGTGTTTTTAATTTTTGCGCCTGGCTTATTTCACTTCGTGC